>NC_133331.1:105684607-105997940 GCF_042186555.1 Aquarana catesbeiana | reverse complement strand
AGACCTGGAGTTAGAGACCTCCCAGCTCAGCTCAATACAGTGTGTGGCAACATAATTACACCGCTGCCCACTCAGTGACCACCTATCTTACTTAGAAGGCAACACAGACAGCTCTTAAATCAGAAATGCTGAGAAACAAGGTACAGGGTCTTAAGGTCTATTTATAAAGGTTTTACACAGGATTTGGATTCAATTTGACAAATGTTTGAATCATGGCTGAAAACATTTATAATTAGGCCCCCAAGTGTTCTCATATGAGGAACTGGAATAACTGAGTAGCAGATAGAATCACTTACTGAGGTTGTAAAAATGCTGCCAGAAAGCTTCCATCCATTTCTGAAGGTCTTCTCGGCTATCAGCTGAAAATATTTTAGTTATTGCTTCGCAAGATACAATGTTGATTATAGAAAAACTGTTTGACCTTTTCTTGGAATCTTTCTCTACAGCGCGGATTCTGGTTTCCTGAAATACAGGCATTTTGTTCAAATAAAATATTTCAAGTATATAAAAATACTTACACGAATGTTAGAAACTTCAAGAAACAAACATATTATATGGACAGAACATTTTGGATTCTACGTATCAAGGCTTTTATCCGAAATCCACACATTTTTTAAATATTTATATAGACATGTATGTGAAACTTGGGTGAAAACCTTTATAAATTAGACCCCTAAATGATCTGCCCAAATTATACCTGTGCTTATTCTAATGCCCTGTACACACGATCGGACATTGATCGGACATTCCGACAACAAAATCCATGGATTTTTTCCGACGGATGTTGGCTCAAACTTGTCTTGCATACACAGGGCCGCACAAAGTTGTCGGAAAATACGATCGTTCTGAACGCGGTGACGTAAAACACGTACGTCGGGACTATAAATGGGGCAGTAGCCAATAGCTTTCGGCTCAATTTATTCTGAGCATGCGTGGCACTTTGTGCGTCGGATTTGTGTATACACGATCGGAATTTAACCAATTGGATTTTGTTGGCGGAAAATTTTATAGCTTGCTCTCAAACATTGTGTGTCGGAAATTCCGACGGAAAAAGTCCGATGGAGCCCACACGATCGGAATTTCCGACAACACAATCTGATCGCACTTTTTCCCGTCTGAAAATCCGACCGCGTGTAAAGGGCATTAGAATGAATTTCCTTTTCTCCCCCGAACTCTAGAACTTCCAGGCAGGAGAAATGCCACATAAAAAAAAACAAAAAAAACCCCACCAAAACAAAAAAAAAAAGCACCTAAAGCCACGTATTGCACATGTTTTTTAGGACATTTCAAGAGTTTGAGGGCTAATGGATGCCATTGGCCAGAATATTAATTTATCCTGGCCAATGAAATGCGTTAACACTCAAATGTCTTTAGGTGCATTGAGTTTTTTTTAACCTGTGAATGCCCTTTTTCCAATATGCCTGCAAATCCTTAATGGGCATGGACACATGTTAACAGAGGTGCTTTTACTGGCTCGAAAAACAAAAAAAAACACATACCTTAAAGAGCATCTTTTTTAAGCCCAGTGGACACCCAGTGTCACCAATAAATTTTCAGGAAAGACATACTGCTGCCCCTTTTACATATAAAATTTCAATATTGACCAAGTATTGAGATGTGATCGTATCCCTTTAAAAATAGGGGTGCTCGCACTCATCATGGATTTGCAATTCCTTTGGCTTGTTATCTCAGCTAACCTTAATAGGGTCACTTCATTTAGATGGAGTGTAGATTTGCTCATTAGGAACGTTGTGCAGTGCTAATCTACTTATTTGTTTAGTTGTATGGATCCACATCAATGTTATGTTCGTAATCTCTATACTTGTGTACATTCTGTATGTTACGCAATTGTCATCCCATTGGCTCTGTTGTGTATGTTTTTAAAGACAATAAAGCCTTTTGTAAAAGAAACACCAATGGGAGAAAAAAAAAAAAAGGAGTGCTCTTTAGACATTCAAATATTTACCAGCAATATATGTCCAAGCCTTCTAATGTAAAAATAGCGCAAGAGTTATGAGACGGGCGAGCAGAATGAGCTGAGCTGTTGAGACAGACTTGAACTTGCAAGCCTCTGCTTTGAGCTTCGAGGATGAAGTGATCCACAATGTCAGCAATTATAGTGGTCAGGGAGAGCTTGTTGTAAAGCTTATGAACTTATTGTTAAGAATGTCCGAAAAAAAAAAAATTAACATCCAAAGCCTGACGACAAGTATGCCTAGATGTGCCAGCATAGAAAACCTTTACATAACTTCCAGGCCTTCCAACAGCCCAGTAACTCAGGAAACTCAACGTTAGACTTCAAATAAGACAAAAATTGAGAGGAAATCAAATAGCATACCTTACTTTATGCCCCTGTTGAAGACTGTGGAGTCGAAACGCGTATGGCTAGCATTCTCAGCTTCCCACATTGCCATTTTTTACTTGTCTGTGATCACTTTTATCTTGTATGGTTTTTATCCATTAAAACCCCATTTTTGACCGACACCATGTGGAGTTCCCTTTTTTCTTTCTCCATGGTTCCACTGTGGATTGTTTCCTCCTGATCAATTTTGTTCTGGAACCGGAGTTCGTGTGCATTAGTGGTTCAACGTCTGCCCAGGACAACTACCCCTCACCGGTGACCGTGACCTACAGGACAACATTCGGTTGGACATCACAAGAGACCACCCGCTTATGCCTCATAGACGTACTGCTACACGGCAGGTGCGTCCTACGGATCTGGTAAGGGTATCCAACTTTTCCAATTGAAGATCTGTGTGCCTTGGTATCTGTGGTCGCCTTTCCATTTGAGTGTCTATTTACCTCCCAGGGTATATGGTACCCCCTCCTTGGAGAAGACTTCCACTTACCGTATTCTTTATGGACTTTTGTCCCTTGCTGACCCATACTTCACTATAGACATTATTTTGATTACACCTAGCAGGCCACCGCCTGTTTCCCATACTTTGTTTGCTACCATATTTCACATTTTCACAGGTGTATATTATTTTTCACTGACGTATTTACTTTATGCTGGTTTATTTTAGCGCTGCACTTTATTATTCTCACTTTGAGTTGACTTGGCATTTTTTTACATCTTACCTTATTAATAGGAATGGTCATTGTCGGTTCAATTTTTGCCTCAATCTCTTCTGGAGTATAGTAGCAGTGAAGATTAGCACCTTTCAGTACACAGTATAGCTTAATGCAGCTTCGAACACCTCCAACCATTTCCTGGAACAACAAAAATCAAAATTGAAACAGCATAGCCTAGGCAAAATTCACTTAATGTAAAAAATAGTGCACTTAAAAGTGGTGTTCCGGCCGAAATTATACTTTTTAAATAAAAATACCCCTATAATACACAAGCTTAATGTATTCTAGTAAAGTTAGTCTGTAAACTAAGGTCTGTTTTGTTAGTTTATAGCAGTAGTTTGTTATTTTATAAACTTACAGCAGGCCATGGCCATCTTAAGTGTGGGCATCTGAAGCCAGACTGTATTTCTTCCTGGATCTCATCCTTGCAGATCTAGCACATGCTCAGTGCAGCACAAGCAGTGTAATAGGTTTCAGGTGAGGTTTCCATAGCAACGGCAGTGTCAGAGGAAGTTGCCGCCCCTTCCCATTAGGCATTGCAAACAGGAAATGATGCAATGGGCCACGGCCAGGGAGGAGGAAGTGAAAAATGAATACAGCAGATATACAGTAGGTGCTGAGAATTTTTTTTTTTAAATATCCAATTTGTTTACAGTGCAATTTAGTGAGGGATGCTGAAGAGTTGTAAAAGTGGGTGGAACTCCACTAACTGTAAAATTATTTTCTTGAAGTTTGAGGGACACAAGACTTTAAGAATTCTTAGACAGTTGGGTACGACTGCTGCCTACAGGAGGTTGGGACACCGTCACAAAACCATTAGGCCAGTCCCTGTATAACCCCGCCTTTAACCATCATGCCTCCATTTTTGAGCAAGCAGTACAAAGAATATCACAGAAAGAGACCTAAAAAACAGGTTAACCACTTCACTACTGCACATAGTCAAATGACGTCCTTGACTTTGTGCAGGGATATCTGAATGATGCCTGTAGCTATGGGTTCCCGGATGTAAACAAAGCCGCGATCGCGGCTGTCAGCATGAGATCTGTGAATTTTTTTTCTCGATCTCATGCTTTCCAGCCTGGAGGAGAGATGTGGGGTCTTATTGACCCCGCATCTCTCCATAAAGAGGACCTGTCACAACAGATTCCAATTACAAGGGATGTTTACATGCCTTGTGATAGGAATAAAAGTGATAAAATAAAAAATGTTGAAAAAAAGTGTAAAAATATAAAAAAATTAAGTAAAATAATAATAAAAAAAATTTTAAAATGCCCCTGTCCCCGGTAGCTTGCGCTCAGAAGTGAACGCACATGCAAGTTTCGCCCACATATGTAAACGCTGTTCAAACCACACATGTGAGATATCGCCGCATGCGTTAGAGCATGTGCAACAATTCTAGCACTAGACCTCCTCTAACTCTAAACTGGTAACCTGTAAAAATTTTCAAAGCGTCGCCAATGGAGATTTTTAAGTACCGAAGTCTGGTGCCATTCCATGAGTGTGCGCAATTTTAAAGCATGACATGTTAGGCATCTATTTACTCGGCGTAACATCTTTCACATTATACAAAAAAATTGAGCTAACTTTACTGTTTTGTTATTTTTTTAATTCACGAAACTGCTTTTTTTCCCCCAAAAAAAGGCGTTTGAAAAATTATTGTGCAAATACCGTGCGAGATAAAAAGTTGTAATGACCGCTATTTTATTCCCTACGGTGTCTGCTAAAAAACATATATAATGTTTAGGTGTTCTGAGTAATTTTCTAGCAAAAAAAATATGATTTTTACATGTAGGAGAGTGCCAGAATAGGCCCGGTATGGAAGTGGTTAAAAAACACACCACCTAAACAGGATATACAAAACATGATCAAAGAAATATGTACTCAAGAGGAACCCCCCCCCCCCCCCCCCCAAAAAAAAAACAGGGGAAATTCAAACAGACATAGCATGTCTAAACTGCAGGAAGGGCTTGTCGGACGTGCCAGCAGACTGACAGAGTGATCATAGCTGGATTTGGTCAACAATGAAACCTTTAAACTCCAAGATGGCACCAGATTGCCATTATTGTGAAGGGTTGATGGGCCTAAAGCTATGACACAATAAGGGTTCAAGTGGTTAAGCACTGCCCCCATAACATGTTCCCAAAGGTCAACTTATCCTTTAAGTTCGGCAGCACTAGGGTCATTGGTTTAAATCCCAAACACGACACTACCTGCCTGGAGTTTGCATGTTCTCCCTGTGCCTGCATGGGTTTCCTCCGGGTATGTAGTATAAATAACTAATAATAATGACTTTAAATAGACGTCTTTAACATACACTGTCACCACAGACAGGTATATCCAGAGATGTACCATGAAGTAGTGCTCCTCTAAGGCTGAGTTCACACTGGCATTAAGAGCAGGCGTTTGAGAGGCGTTAAAACGCCTATGCACAAGATACAATAGACAGCACATAGTGCTGTTCACACTAAGCGTTAGCGTCGCTTCAAAATTGAAGCCTCATGTCAAGTTTCAACACCTCCCATTCAAGTCTATGTTAACGCCTCACAAATGCTCTGGCAGGCAGTTGCGGAGCGGCTGCGAGGCGTTAAGATTTGTTCATTTACTGTAATGGAAGCAGTTTTAAATCTTGTCAAACACTTCAAAACTGTCCATAGGGCGTTTGGGAAGCATTTTTAACTCTTCATTAATACTTGTAAAATGCCTGTCTAATGCCCATACTAAAGCTCATTGACGCCTGTCTGACGCTCATACTAACGCTATAGGTATTGTTGAGCGTTAGAAATTTAGTCAAGTCTGAATTAGGAGACCAGGATTTTTTAAAGGAGAAGTTAATTTTTTTTTTTTAAATATATAATAAATGCACTTTTTTTGCAGGTAAAAAAATATGCATTTATTTATTTGGAGCCTATAAAGCAGGTCTGTCAGCGTATATCTGTGTGCCCATACAGGCAAGCAGATACACTGACAGGATCAATTAACTACCAAGGCACTCCACAGCCCCGTGGTCGTTTGAGAACTGCAAACGGACAGCTGCAAAAGGATGTGGGGGCTTGTGGTTCATTTACACAGAGCTGTGTGAATGAATGATGCGCCAGATGGGCAGAGGCCCGCACAGTCGTGCCGATTTCAAAAAGTGATAGCTAGTACGGGGAACTTCTCCCTGTACTGCTGTAACGGAGTACGGGGATTGGAAACATGTTACAAGTTCTATTCTAAAAACGGGTGGAACATATAACATGTTCCCAAAGGTCAACTTATCCTTTAAGTTCGGCGTTCGTGCATTAGGCTCCTTTCACACAGGCTGGATTCAGTTCTCAGCATGGGATCTGTCCATTGATCTTAGCAGGGGATCTGTCCGTTGATCCCCTGCTGAACTGAGTGGATGGGCCGGATGACAGGTCTGTGTCTGCTCCACTTATGCAGAGCGGACACAGCCCACCTGTTCTATGGACAGTCAGATGTAAACAGATCGGCTGTCCGTTTACACGACTGTCCTCTGATCCGATCCGGCCAGATGGAGGGGGAACGGATCCCCTTCTGTTTGTTTTTGCTGCATCGGATCAGAGGTAGACGGATGTAAGCAGACAAGTCATCATAAGTGGAGCAGACACAGTCCACTCTGTTCTATGGACTGTCAGATGTAAACAAAACATCTCTGTCTGTTTACACCCGACTGCCCTCCAATCCACTTCTGTTTGTTTTTGCCAGATTGGAGGTAGGCGGATGTAAACAAGTGTGTTTACCTGCGCCGCTCCATAGGAGGAGAATGGAGGGTCCAATCGGGTCTGCCAGAAAAAACGGACAAGCGGACCTGATCGGACCATTCTTGTGAAAGGGGCCTTTAAGAAAATTAAGAAAGCTTTTGAAAAATTGTTTTTGTTATATTGAAATATTGTTCTATTGCTAGCTCCTGATGTAATTTTCTATGATGAAAGGCATTGGGTAGGAATTGCCAGTTTGACGTCACTTCTGGCACCAGAAATATGTGGCTGCCATTTTAAATGTGGGAATGTAATGGTTTTCTAAGGCAAACACTGCTTGTTATTATGCAAGTGCATTTCTTTTTATATTCTTATTAAAAAACAGTACTTTTCACTACGTGGATCCCTTTCCTTCTTCCCTACTGTTGAATATGGAGCATTTTTCCTAATCTAAGTCAAGATAACTACTTAGACCAGGAGAACAGCGTGGAGAGCTGTGGAGCACACAGAAGCTACAATACCAAGGATATAAAAACACATGCTGGTTTTGACTCTCAATCACACAAGGAGTCAAAATCCTTTGGCAAGTTTGGTGTGAAATCTATGTAAACCAGATCTTCTGGAGAGAACACACTGTGGAGAACTTCTTGTCTTTGTTTTTTGTCTGGAGTACTGTGTCTAAGTAGTGGGTCACTTTTCTTTAAAAAAAAAAAAGACACTGATTTACATATTATATCAGTTTATAGCAAATTACATTTATTAGTGGAATGACTTATAGTATTGTACATGGTATTAACATTCACATTCATGGTTCTGATGTGTTCTAGGTAGCGCTGTTTACGCATGGGGTAGTTAGGGGTTAATTTTTTTTAAATTTTCACATGCTTCATGGGAGTACCCACCTTGAGGTATAGTTTAATCAGAGTACAGGGGGTGCCCTAGTTACAAACATCCGACTTACAAACGACTCCTACTTACAAACCGAGAGAGAGACAACAGGAAGTGAGAGGAAATCTACACCTAGGAAGGGAAATTCACTCCTGTAAGAGCTATTATGGGGAAATGGTACCTCCACTGATGCTTTATCACCAAGGCTTGTTTCCACAACAACCCATATTTATTTTTTTTTTTCTGATTACTGCATTGGTGTCAGTTTGTGACAGTTACAGTGTTGGGACAGTTAGTATTACCCCCCTGTAGGTCTAGGATACCCCCCTAACCCCCCCTAATAAAGTTTTAACCCCTTGATCACCCCGTCACCAGTGTCGCTAAGCGATCATTTTTCTGATCGCTGTATTAGTGTCGCTGGTGACGCTAGTTAGGGACCTAAATATTTAGGTTCGCCGTCAGCGTTTTTCAAAATCCAATTGTCATTGGGACAGAAAGTGAGGTGAAATCTTCTGAACAGGGGCACAAACAGCAAAACAAACGTTACAGGGGTGATAACCCTTCCTTATGCTATCCAAAAAGGGACCTAAATATTTAGGTTCGCCGTCAGCGTTTTATAGCGACAGGGACCCCCATATACTACCGAATAAATGTTTTAACCCCTTGATGGCCCCCTAGTTAACCCTTTCACCACTGATCACCGTATAACTGTTACGGTGACGCTGGTTAGTTTGTTTATTTTTTATAGTGTCAGGGCACCCGCCGTTTATTACCGAAAAAAGGTCTAGCCCCCTGATCGCCCGGCGGTGATACGCGTCGCCCCAGGCAGCGTCAGATTAGCGCCAGTACCACTAACACCCACGCACGCAGCATACACCTCCCTTAGTGGTATAGTATCTGATCGGATCAATATCTGATCCGATCAGATCTATACTAGCGTCCCCAGCAGTTTAGGGTTCCCAAAAACGCAGTGTTAGCGGGATCAGCCCAGATACCTGCTAGCACCTGCGTTTTGCCCCTCCGCCCGGCCCAGCCCAGCCCACCCAAGTGCAGTATCGATCAATCACTGACACTTACAAAACACTAAATGCATAACTGCAGCGTTCGCAGAGTCAGGCCTGATCCCTGCGATCGCTAACAGTTTTTTTGGTAGTATTTTGGTGAACTGGCAAGCACCAGCCCCAAGCAGCGTCAGATTAGCGCCAGTACCGCTAACACCCACGCACGCACCGTACACCTCCCTTAGTGGTATAGTATCTGAACGGATCAATATCTGATCCGATCAGATCTATACTGGCGTCCCCAGCAGTTTAGGGTTCCCAAAAACGCAGTGTTAGTGGGATCAGCCCAGATACCTGCTAGCACCTGCATTTTGCCCCTCCGCCCGGCCCAGCCCACCCAAGTGCAGTATCGATCGATCACTGTCACTTACAAAACACTAAACTAAGCTGCAGCGTTCGCAGAGTCAGGCCTGATCCCTGCGATCGCTAACAGTTTTTTTGGTAGCTTTTTATTGAACTGGCAAGCGCCAGCGGCCTAGTACACCCCGGTCGTAGTCAAACCAGCACTGCAGTAACACTTGGTGACGTGGCGAGTCCCATATGTGCAGTTCAAGCTGGTGAGGTGGCAAGCACAAGTAGTGTCCCGCTGCCACCAAGAAGACAAACACAGGCCCGTCGTGCCCATAGTGCCCTTCCTGCTGCATTCGCCAATCCTAATTGGGAACCCACCGCTTCTGCAGCGCCCGTACTTCCCCCATTCACATCCCCAACCAAATGCAGTCGGCTGCACGAGAGGCATTTTCTTTATGTCCTCCCGAGTACCCCTACCCACCGAACCCCCCCCAAAAAAGATGTTGTGTCTGCAGCAAGCGCGGATATAGGCGTGACACCCGCTATTATTGTCCCTCCTGTCCTGACAATCCTGGTCTTTGCATTGGTGAATGTTTTGAACGCTACCATTCATTAGTTGAGTATTAGCGTAGGGTACAGCATTGCACAGACTAGGCACACTTTCACAGGGTCTCCCAAGATGCCATCGCATTTTGAGAGACCCGAACCTGGAACCAGTTACCGTTATAAAAGTTAGTTACAAAAAAAGTGTAAAAAAAAAAATAAAAAAATATATATAAAATAAAAAAAAATAGTTGTCGTTTTATTGTTCTCTCTCTCTCTATTCTCTCTCTCTTGTTCTGCTCTTTACTGTATTCTATTCTGCAATGTTTTATTGTTATTATGTTTTATCATGTTTGCTTTTCAGGTATGCAATTTTTATACCGTTTACTGTGCTTTATTGTTAACCATTTTTTTGTCTTCAGGTACGCCATTCACGACTTTGAATGGTTATACCAGAATGATGCCTGCAGGTTTAGGTATCATCTTGGTATCATTCTTTTCAGCCAGCGGTCGGCTTTCATGTAAAAGCAATCCTAGTGGCTAATTAGCCTCTAGACTGCTTTTACAAGCCGTGGGAGGGAATGCCCACCCCCCCCCCCCCACCGTCTTCCGTGTTTTTCTCTGGCTCTCCTGTCTCAACAGGGAACCTGAGAATGCAGCCGGTGATTCAGCCAGCTGACCATAGAGCTGATCAGAGACCAGAGTGGCTCCAAACATCTCTATGGCCTAAGAAACCGGAAGCTACGAGCATTTTATGACTTAGATTTCGCCGGATGTAAATAGCGCCATTGGGAAATTGGGGAAGCATTTTATCACACCGATCTTGGTGTCATCAGATGCTTTGAGGGCAGAGGAGAGATCTAGGGTCTAATAGACCCCAATTTTTTCAAAAAAGAGTACCTGTCACTACCTATTGCTATCATAGGGGATATTTACATTCCCCGAGATAATAAAAATGATTAAAAAAAAAAAAAATGAAAGGAACAGTTTAAAAATAAGATAAAAAAGCAAAAAAATAATAAAGAAAAAAAAAAAAAAAGCACTCCTGTCGCCCCCTGCTCTCGCGCTAAGGCGAACGCAAGCAGCGGTCTGTCGTCAAACGTAAACAGCAATTGCACCATGCATGTGAGGTATCGCCGCGAAGGTCAGATCGAGGGCAGTCATTTTTGCAGTAGACCTCCTCTGTAAATCTAAAGTGGTAACCTGTAAAGGCTTTTAAAGGCTTTTAAAAATGTATTTATTTTGTTGCCACTGCACGTTTGTGCGCAATTTTAAAGCATGTCATGTTTGGTATCCATGTACTCGGCCTAAGATCATCTTTTTTATTTCATCAAACATTTGGGCAATATAGTGTGTTTTAGTGCATTAAAAATTAAAAAAGTGTGTTTTTTTCCCAAAAAAATGCGTTTGAAAAATCGCAAATACTGTGTGAAAAAAAAAATGAAACACCCACCATTTTAATCTGTAGGGCATTTGCTTTAAAAAAATATAGTTGGGCAGACATAGCATGTTCAAAGAAAGATCAGCCAAACAGTAGGAGGCTGACTTTAAACTGAATACTTTCAACCTTTGATTTCAGGGAAAGAGAGGTCCATAAGAAAGGATGATACCGAATTATACAACTAATCTCGTTAGAGACAACCATTGATGAGACAACCCTTACAGCAAAAAAATTAAGTTGATAGAAGGGTAAAAACCCCTAAAGTGGATGTAAACCCGATTCATGAAATATGACCTAGGCACGTGTATCTGTAGTGCTTTCTGATCTCTCTCCAAAAAAACCCTAAGTCCCGGGTCTTTCTGCGGTTTTATTCCTTTGTTATCAGCATAATAACTTCTGGCAAGTTCTCTGACAACCAAGATAAAACCAGCCTGAAATTTGTGTCCGGATGGGTGCTATAAATAATTAGCAGAGAGCTTGTCTTGTCACAGCATTCCTTCCTCTGCCTATATGGAGGGGGGGTGGGGTGTGCCTTTCCTCCAATCAGCTGTCACACAGCGTATGCCAAGGCTACACTCCTGCTGCTGAATGAGGAAGTAAAAAATTCTAACATGATGTTAGAATTCTAAAGAGTTTAGAAAGCTGAAGACAGCAGATATAAAAGTAATACTTATGTAGGGATATTTGTTTAGTCCCCATTTATCATCTGAGGCTGTTCATTTCACTGGGTGTAAAACAGGGTTTACATCCACTTTAAGCTTGTTAAAAAAAAAAAAAAATTATATATATATATATTTATATATATATATATATATATATATATATATATATATATATATATATATATATATATATACATACACACACACATATATACATATATATACACATATACACACACACATACACATACATAGACACTAACTTTGAAACCAGGTATTTTGTGTTTTTTTTTTTTTTATAAAAGGCACTCCAGATGGCAAACTCCTACAGAGGACTGGAAGCTATAACCAGTTTGCTAGCCCTGGAGATTGGTGGTCAAGAGGAGGAATGGCATAAAATGAAACCTTGGATACATGTGCTTGTAGACCCAATTATTGAAATACATGCTCCACAAACCTTGGCGAGTGTGTAGCACAGAAGGGAGTGCAGGGAGCACCAATGAAGGGGTGGAGCATGGATTGGAAGAAGAGATATTTAAAGATCACATAAAGAAACCGTTATATGGATTTACAATAATCAGTGTGTTGGGGGAGGTGCACTATAGTGCACATTTAATAATTAGCATCACTTACGATAACTTGTTGATCGAAATAATTATATAAAATTATATATTTGATATACTATATAAATTTGGTTAGGTTTAATTACTGTCTAAGAAAGAGGAAGGCCCCATGTAGTGCCAGATCTCACAAATAGGTATGGTCAATGGGGTTGAAATTATTACTGTGGTTTGAATTATCTACAGGAGTTTTTTTTTTGTTTCTTTTATTTAACGATGTGTCAGATACAATACAAAGACAACTTCACATAGCTTACAAACTATGTTAAACGTAGTAAGTACTACCAATACGATGTGCTGTATTTTGAGATAATAAGGGGGGCACAAAATGCAATAAGAAAAACAGAACAATTGTATATAAATGTAAGGAACCCTTCATTCAGCTTGTGTTTAAGGCAGGCTTGTTTGAGGGAGGATACCCTCCAATTTCCAGAAGGATCTGCCACGTCACAGAGTGAAGGCTCAAAACGGGGTAAATAACACGGGTCTGTGAACACCACTTTTTATTTTGTTTTTTAAAGAGTTAAAGAAACAGATGAAGAACGAGAGGGAGGAGGAGAGAAAGGGGGAAAAAAAAGGGGTGGGGGGGGGGTTTAGGGAAGGACTGGGAAGATTGGAGAGGGGGAAGTCACCCCCCAGGGAGCCAAGGTCAACAGCACCAGTCAGGCAGTGGAAATCCCAGGCAATGGATCTTAATTATATTTATTGGATGAATTTGTCAGAGAAACAAAAGAGGTTCCAATAAAACCATCTGGACTTGTGTTTCTCTGACGTATCCCATTGGGCCACTGTTGGCACGGACTGTTGCTTCCACAGAGGTGGAATGCAGACCCGTGCAACGTTAAGGAGGTGTTTGAGATGGAATTTATGTTAACGGCTCCTTGATAAAGGGGTAAAGTTAAGTAGGACTGCAGCTGGGTTATCTTGTAAGAAAATATCTGTGAATTTATGTAAGAGCTTGAGCACCAGTTGCCAGAAATGACTGAGCTTAGGGCATTCCCAAAAAATAAGCAAGAGGGTGCCTGAGTGTAGGCCACAATGCCAACAGCGATCAGTTTGATGAGGGAATAGCTTTGCCAGAACTGATGGGGTTCTATAACAATGCATCATTATTTTATACATGGTCTCCTGATATTTACTATATAGAGAGGATTTCTGCGCAAAAAAAGAATGCATTTTGTGGTCTTCGGTAAAGGTGACTTGCAATTCTCTCTCCCATTTTGCTAAGAACGGGGGGTTTTCAGTGGCATGGAGATCCCGCAGAGATTTGTAAGAGGTTGATAAAGACCTCAGAACCGGGCCTTCACCCATGCAAATCTACAGGGCTTTTTAAGCCCTACTGAGTAATTATTGCTCTATGGTCAGGCGTACACTTGTTTCATACATGATTTAATAGGGTTTCACACTTGAGCGCTGCACTTTACTTTCTTTTCTCTTGCATTCCTAATATCCAGAGGGAGATTTCAGTGGTCAGCAGCTCAAGGAGGTTTTATAAATATGTTAACCTAAGTGCAGGGAAGCTAGGATTACTTTTAAAACTGTGAAAGTGCACAATTGTGCAATACCAGAAAGGTGAGGAAGGACATCTGAAGGAGGTCCCTGACTGAAGGGTCTAAAATGGAGGCTATGGGGGAAGTTTAAGCATCCAAGTCACAGTGGGGTAAACCACCAAGGGACCCCACAAGATGAACAAACAGCCCACTAACTTGCAGAAGTGAGGGTGTACCTTTATATAGAAGGCTGGGCAAAAGGAGTAGAGGACCGTTGGCTTTGAGAACTGCTGCTTGAGTGACAGAGATCTTTGTCTGCCTATGAGGTACTACTGCAGTATTAGCTGAAGGTTGTGGATCCCCAACAGATCTCAGATGTCCATATTTAGTCAATGATGTCACTCTGGTGTCCGTGCTCCTTTGTTTACTGTAGTGGCAGGTGCTTAGAGATGTCATTTGGCATGAGGGAACGAAGGGATCAGACTTTCTAGGCTGGCGACAGGTTTTTTTTTTTTTAAATAAAGGACTTTTCTAATGTTTTGGGGTTTATTTCTAGGGTACATTTTTTTTCTTAATACGGGGTGCATAGTACCCCTTACTAATTTACATAGGGAGGCCAGTATCTGGATGCCCCTTATCCTTAAAGCGGCCTTCCAGACTCTAATAGGCTCCTGCCCACAGCCCCCATAACCACCAGGCAAGGGTGGTGGGACAGAAGCCTTAGATAGAGGCTTTAGCAGGGGACTACTGGTGAGGAACTGTCCCCAGGATGAGAGCATACGGCCTGGTATAGTTCAGGCGGGGGCACACGCTTGTCAACCCCCTTCCCTGAATGAATGAGCAGGGCAGGGATGAATCACTGATTGTTAGGAAGCCAGTGGGCATCCGCTCCCTGACAAAAAACATTTGAGCTGGAACGGTCACATTTAACAGTGGTAGGAATACCTTTGCTAAATGTTTAACTTACTGCTGCAGCCAGGAAGTCCAGTTTGAGGTAAAATAATAGGTAAAATGCATTAAATATGCATGCAGCATTTAACACCTTGTTTAGTAAATTACCTGCTCCTAATAGACCACGTGAATTAATACAGTATTTATCTTAATGAATTGACCTCTAACCCTTTAAATGTTTGTTAGAAAGGACATCCATTCTTACAATAAAACTAATCAGTGTAAGGGGGAAAAAAAAAAGCAAAAAAAACAAAAAAAAAAAAACACAGTAAAACAGCTGGCTACATCCACTAACAGAAAATGTTTGAAACATAAATACTTAGAAACAACTCTTTATGGCAGGATTCATATTTACAGTGACACAGATTCGTTAGACAATTACTCTGCTCATCTAACAGATGACCATGTCATGCCCGATTAGCTACAGTGGACATATGGGAGTGTAAGATGAATTATTTATTATCCTGTTGCCATTTTTACATTCCAAGCAAACCTATTATGCTCTGTGTATATAACTAAAGAACCATTTGTTTTCCTAGTAGCGATGATTCAGGGTTTCCCTTACATGTTTTAAACACCCTAGTAATAGAAAAATCGGGAGCCAATTGGTTGTTAGAATGAAAATGCAGAAAGCTCAAGAATAAAATAAATATTATAATTATATTTTATATATATATATATATATATATATATATATATATATATATATATATATATATATATATATATATATATATATATATATATATATATATATATATATACACATGCATACATACATACATACATACACACACATATATATATTATACATATACACACACACACACATATATATATATTATACATATACACACACATATACACACTAACTCACTAAACCATATAATGGCATCTTTAGGTTTTAGCTCTTTTTAGAAAAAAAAAAAAAAAAAAATTCCTTCTCCCTTCTGGCTTACTGTCATTATTAGCGTAGTCTTAATGGTGTTAGAAGCAAGGACAGCAATAAGCTATTTGCTTCATTCAGTCTATGGCTGTTAGCTGCAGGTTACCATACAATATTACTTTCTGCATTGAGCAAATCAAAGAATGTCAGTCCAGAGTAATAAATGCAATTTTTTCAAGAAAATCCCAAAGACAAATGGACATAAATACAAAATTTACGGCAAGTTGCTTCACACCATTTTCTTATCTTGGCCACATAAAATGCACAGTAACAATTGTACATCTTCTGTCATAAGTGCAGATAGATATATGCTGTTGCTTTGATAAAATTCTTGCTGATAGAGTAATGTCTTGCACATGATCAATGGGGAAGATGTATCATACCTGCAGCATATTATCTTTGGTTGCATCTCCCACAGCATTATGGGGTGAATTTGCAGTCATAAAAATGACACACAATTTATGAGTAATTACACATCTAAATTGCCATTAAGAAAATTCTTACAGGTATGGAACTCAAACATCCTGTAAAGTGCATGTAAGTGGTGTGCTGCTCTGACTGAAACCAATATGTAAAAGCAAATAAACAGAAAATAACAATGAAACTATCAGGATCGATATACTGCCATATATAGCATATGCATAGATGTAGCCCAATGGGGTGAGGAAAATTCACATATATAGACAAATCAATCAACTCCCAATCCAAACATCCCTCAATATACATAACATCCATGTCCAGACATCCTCTGATATAGTGTTCCAGTGAGAAATTCCACAATTCTCTGGTGCTCCGCCTCAAATGAAAAATTCACAAGTACTCCACCTCCAGTGTGTTTAGCCTCTGTTAGGGACCTATGCAAGTTATAGGTCTCAGTATGCCTTTCCCTCTGCAGGATTAATTCACTTTCAGCTCTCCTTCTTAGCATTTTGCATCTCCTCTTGCTCAGATCGGATCAAATGGCAAAGAACAATTTATTAAACACAAATTATGCACGTGCATTGGCGCACTACAGAAGATTCAGCACTTAAAACAGCTCTTTAAGCCTGCAGGGTGCAGCTCCAGTGCTGTCAACAAAACTTCCCAAATGTAAAGATCACCTGGCCCGTCATTTATCATAGGACTTCATCAGGGAACCCTCACAGATTTCTCACTTGAAAACAAAATTAGAGACTGCCTGGACACTAAAACCATGTACACTGAGTGATGTTTTGATTGGAAGTGGATTTATTGGATTTGTCTATATATGTGAATTTTCCTTACACCATTAGGTTACATCTATGCATATACAGTAAAACCTTGGTTTGAGAGCGTTTTGCAAGACAAGCAAAATGTTTAAATTTTGACTTGATATACAAGTAGCGTTATGTCACAACCGATGTCCGCATAGACCATCCTCCATACTGCCATCGATGCCATCCCTTCCACGCTGCGCTCCAGGAGCAGTTTAAGCCTCGCTTTCAGATCGCTCTACTGCAGGGTGGTCTTCCCGTCACGATTGCAGACAGCTTTACCCCGGATAGCCTGCATACTTAGATGTGCCTCTTTTAATCAGCAACCATGTGAGTTGCTAAATGTTGTACCTTCATTAAATGTAACCATATTGCTACACTTAGAGGTGCCTCTCTTCTCTTTTATACTTTGTAGCTCCTGCTGGATTTTGCTTCTAATCCCCTTGTGGATGGACATTTTATGGTTACACAACCTATCACATTGTTATAATCTCTTTATATGGACTATAAACTGAAGGACTTATGCATAAATTGTTGTGGAACGAATCATTTGTGTTTCCATTATTTTTTATGGGAAATTTGCTTTTATATACAAGTGCTTTGGATTACAAGCATGCTTCCGGAACAAATCCAAGGTTTTACTGTACTATACATGCTAGTATAGGGATAGGAATATGGAGTTTATTTTCTATATTGGTTTGCATCAGAGCAGTGAATACTTGCACACAGACAGGATATAGAGTGTGGGAACACATCACAGTGAGCAAAAACAGCTCATAAAAATAGTTTAATAGGGTACAGGCAGCGCAAGTGTTTATTCACATTTACGTGTGGAACCCAAACATATAGCATAATTACATAATTGGTCTGGTTGAAGAAAGACACAAGTCCATCTAGTTCAACCAATAAAAAGGGGAAAAAAATAAAAATATTTTACAATCGTATATACACACAATCCCATAGCCACAGTTGATCCAGAGGAAGGCAAAAAACCCAGCAAAACATGATCCAATTTGCTTCAGCAGGGGAAAAACATCCTTGCTGATCCCCCAAGAAGCAATCTGATATTCCCTGTATCAACTCTACCTATAAATGCTAGTATTCAGTTATATTATGTGCATTTAGGAAAGACTCCAGGCCTTTTCTAAAGCAATCTACTGGAGAGAACCAGCACTTGAGGGAGTCTATTCCACATTGTACTGTGAAGAAGCCTTTCTGTATTTGGAGATTAAATCTTTTCCTCCAGATGTAAAGAGCATCTCCTTGTCCTCTGTGATGACCTTAAAGTGAGTAACGCAACACCAAGTTCACTATATGGACCACTTATGTATTTGTACATGTTGATCATATCCCCTATAGGCCAGCCATACACAGAGAATTTCCTTTCTAGCAACCATGGGTTGCAGGAAAGAAATCCCCTTGACCCCCCCCATCAACACAGACAGTGTTGACAGGGGAATCCCTCCTGCCAAGCATCTGTCTTTGAAGCCTTCCCTGCCGGGAGAAGACAGCGATTTCCGCTAGCGGCTATAGCAGCCGATTGTGATCACTGCAAGTGAATCTGGCAGGCTGGTTATACCCAAGTTGAATGATCGATCAACTTCAGCCTGCCCATTAATGGTTCAAATTTCAGCCGGTCCCTGCTGAACCAGCCGAGATTTGAACTACCGTATTTTTCGCTCCATAAGATGCACCTAGATTTTAGAGGAGGAAAACAAGAAAAAAAAAAAATATTCTGAACCAAATGGTGTCCTAAAATATTTACCAGTGCCCATGAAATGCAGACCGACCATTGCACATAAATGCAGCCTCGCTGTGCCCACCAATGCAGCCTCGCTATGCCCACCAATTTCAGCCTCACTTTACCCACCAATTGCAGCCTCACTTTGCCCATCAACTGCAGCCTCACTTTGCCCACCAATGTCAGCCTCGCCATTTTCTGGATAACACAGCGCTCTCCTCCCTCTGTCCTCCGGCGCTCGAATGTCACAGAGCTGGGTCCGTGTGCAAGGTCCCGCCCCCCTAGACCAGCTCATGTGATAGGCGGAACACTGATTCAATCTACTATCACACGAGCCAGTTTAGGGGGGCGGGACCTTGCACACAGACCCATACGAGGACCGGAGGACAGAGGGAGGAGAGTGCTGCAGTCGCCGGTAGGCCAGTCCAGCCCTGCTCACAGGGGCTTCAGATGTCTGTCTTCTGCTCTCCTGCCTCTCTTCTGGCGGTGGCGGCAGGGGGGCGTTGCCATTGGTGGCAGGGGGCGGTGCCTAGCATGCATTCGCTCCATAAGACGCAGAGACATTTTCCCCCATATTTCTGGGGGGAAAAAGTGCGTCTTATGGTGCGGAAAATACGGTATACATAGTTACATAGTTAGTAAGGTTGAATAAAGACACCAGTCCATCCACTTCAACCTGAGTGAGTGTGGGCGCATGTCTACAATTGTCCCTATCCCTGTACACATGTATGGCCAACCTTAATCTATTCTCAAGAGAGAATTTCAGTTCCTCTAATCTTTCCTCATAGCCGAGCTCCTCCATACCTTTTATCAGTTTGGTTGCCCTTCTCTGCACTGTCTCCGGTTCCCTGATATCCTTATTGTGAACTGGTGCCCAAAACTTAACTGCATATTCCAGATGAGGTCTTAGTAATGATTTGTACAGGGGTAAAATTATACCCCTCTCTCTCTGGATTCTATACCTCTCCTAATACAAGAAAGGATTTTGCTCGCTTTGGAAACTGCTGCTTGGCATTTAGTGTCATTATTAGGCTTCTAATCTACCAAAACACCCAGATCCTTCTCCACCTTTGATTCCCCCAGTTGCACTCCCCCTAGTATGTATGATGCATGCATATTCTTAGCCCCCCAGTGCATAACTTTACATTTATCAACATTAAAGGGGGTTGTAAAGCTTCACTTTTTTTTTTTTTAAATAACAAACGTGTCATACTTGCCTCCACTATGCAGATCATTTTGCAGAGAATTCACCCCCAATCACCTATATCCAAGGATGCCATTTTCTGGCTTTACACCAAGCAATACAAGTCTTCCAGACCTTATGATAAATCGTCCTAGTGATAGCTATTCTAGCATTCACTAGAGTAGACACCACTGGTCCCAAGATGTCACGGTCCTTAAACACCCTGGGTTCAATAGCCATGCCGTCAATATTTAGGGACTGTAAATTGGGGTGGAATATAGGACCTTGAGACAGCAGATCGGGGCGACGTGGAAGTCCATGGCCCGTCTATTGTCAGTCTCACAATCTCTGGGAACCAGGGCCATTTGGGCCAGGCTGGTGCCACCAGAATGACTAGAATCCCCTCTCTCCAAATCCTGCGCAACAAATGTGGAAAGAGAGGGATCAGAGGGAACAGAGGGAAAGCATAAACCAGGGAGTACTGGCTCCATGGAACTATCAGAGCATCTGCTGCAATTTTCAGAGGATCTCTTGTTCGAGACACAAACTGCTATCGCTTGTTGTTGAACCTGGATGCCAGCAGGTCAACCTCTGGCCATCCCCGTTGGCAAATTTCCTGGAACACCTCTGGGTGTAGAGACCATTCCCCCGGGCAGATCTGCTGGCGGCTGAGATAATCTGCCTTCCAGTTCTCTACTTCCGGGATATGGACTGCCGATATTATTGGCACATGTCCCTCTGCCCAGGTTAGTATTTAGTTCACCTCTTTCAGAGCTGAACGACTCCTGGTACTGCCTGGGTGGTTTATATAGGCACTGCCGTGGCACTGTCAGACTGAACCCTAATGGGGCAGTCCTGAAGCGCCACCGTCCAGGATCGAAGGGCCAGACGTACTGCCCTTAATTCTAGGACGTTGATGGGCAGAGTCTGCTCTGTCCCTGACTATTTCCCCTGGTCTGTGAGCCCATCTAGGGTCGTTCCCCAGCCTGAGAGACTGGCATCTGTATTCAGTACTCTCCAAGTTACCAGGAGAAAGGATTTTCCCTTTCGCAGGTTCTGAACCTGCAACTACCAGTTTAGGCTTAAGCATGCCTGAGGAGATAAGCACATTGGATAATCCAGGGCTTTTTGTCCTCTGTTCCAAGCCAACAAGATACCATCCTCCCTAGAAGACTCATACAGAGCTGAATGGAGGGTTGTCTGGTGCCCCTTATCTGACGCACCTGATCCTTCAGGACACAGATCCTTACGAGTGGCAAGAATACTCTTGCTTGGACCGTGTTTAGAATCACACCTAAATATTTTAGACTTTGAGCGGGTCTCAAGGCTGACTTTTCGGTATTTATGATCCAGCCTAAGCTTTTCAAATACCTCACTGTGTATATTATGCTCCATTCTAGAGCCTGTACTGAGTGATCTCTGAGCAGGAGGTCGTCCAGATACCCGAGCACCAGGATCCCTTGGGCCCTTAAAAGACCCAGTACTGGTGCAGGGAGCTGTAGCAAGCCGAAAGGGTAGAGCCACAAACTGAAAATGACGTTCCTCTACTGCAAAACGTAGGAACCTCTGATAAGGCTGAAAGATAGGTACGTGTAAGTATGTGTCCTTTAGAAGGCTAAAAAGTCTCCCCTCTGGAGTGAGGTTACTACTGAGAGGATAGACTCCATCTGAAAGGATTGTATCAATAGATACTTGATCAGGGACCTTAGGTCCAGAATGGTTTCTGAACCGTAAACAGGTTTGAGTAAAACCCTGTGCTCCTTACGGGTACAGGAACCTCTATAATCACTCCTTGATACACTAGATGTAGTGCCTGAAGCAATAAGTTTCTTTTTGGAGGATCCGAGGGAACGCTGGATCTTAAAAACCTCTGAAGGGGGCACCCCCGTAACTCCAGCTTGTAACCGCAAGATATAATTGAGGTGACCCACTCGTCCTGAATTGTTGGTTTTCAAATGTCCGCAAGATGAAGCAGCC
The DNA here is from genome assembly GCF_042186555.1 of Aquarana catesbeiana. Taxonomy (NCBI): domain Eukaryota; kingdom Metazoa; phylum Chordata; class Amphibia; order Anura; family Ranidae; genus Aquarana; species Aquarana catesbeiana. Next base: position 105,976,138 of record NC_133331.1, on the reverse strand, counting down.
TTCCCCCCACCCGATGGAGTGAGAGCATCCCCTCAAAAGGAGGTCTTGGTGCTGCTTGCCCCTGGCCCTAGTGCCCTGTTGGCGGCGGAACCGCCCTGACACAGACATTTGAGGAAGCAGTCCCTGGGTTTTTTAACGAGGGACGTTTGGTACTTTGCTTCGTAGGAAGTAGAGAACTCTTCCCTTCGGCAATCTTTATATATTTGTCCAAGTGATCACCGAATAAACGTCCCCCCTGAAATGGGAAACCTGCCAATAACTTTTTGCAAGGAAGCTCGGCTGACCAGTTCTTAAGCCATAAAAGTCTGCGCATATGTACAGACAAGAGAGCCAGACGAGAAACCTGTATTGAATCCTTCAAAGCATCAACAGCAAAACACAGCGCTCAAGGAATATCAGTGTTACTTTCAGGCAAATCATCCTCCTAGTTAGGCCTATCAGGCCGTTTGACTTGATCCTTTAACCACTTGCCGTCCGCCATATAGCAAAATGACGGCGGCAAAGTGGTTTCAATATCCTAACCAGACGTCATATGAGGTCCAGCAGGATAACGGGGCACGCATCGCGGTGATTGCTGGTGCGGTGTGTCAGTCTGACACACCACTACAGCGATCTCGGTATAGAGTCTCTGACGGAGACTCTTTACCACGTGATCAGCCATGTCCAATCACGGCTGTTCACAGTGTAAACAGGAAGAACCGTTGATCAGCTTTTCCTCACTCACGTCTGTCAGACTTGAGTAGAGGAGAACCGATCGGTTGCTCCTCTCACGGGGGGGGGGGGGTGTCTGTGCTGATTATCAGCGCGGCCCCCCTGAGGATGCCCAAACTGGACCACCAGGAATGCCGCTAGGACCACCAGGGATGTCACCACCAGGTATACCACCCTAGACCACCAGGGATGCAATCAGTGCCCACAATGGATGCCAGTGCCCACAATGGGCATCACTGATTGGCAGGCATTGTTTGGCACTGATTGGCATCCATACCATCAATTACTGTACATCAGTGCCACCTATCAGTGCCCATCTGCATATCAGTGCCACCTATCAGTGCCCCATATTAGTGCCACCTCATTGGTGCCCATCAGTGCCGCCTTATCAGTGCCCATCAGTGCAACCCCATCATTGAAGGAGAAAACTTATTTACAAAGTTTTGTAACAAACAAAAAAAAAAAAAAACAAAAACAAAAAAAAAAAACACTTTTTCAAAATTTTCGTGTTTTTTTAATTTGTTTAGCAGAAAATAAAAATCCCAGAGGTGATCAAATACCACCAAAAGAAAGCTCTATTTGTGGGAACAAAATTATAAAAATGTAGTTTGTATACAGTGTAGCATGACCGCGCAATTGTCATTCAAAATGCGACAGCGCTGAAAGCTGAAAATTGGTCTGGGCAGGAAGGTGTATAAGTACCCTCTATTGAAGTGGTTAAGGACAGGCAAATACCAATTGCTGCAACAGCTGGCTGAACAGCTGAACTGGCCAAAGAAAAAGGAAGCTTTTAATAATAATTCCAATTTCATGTCAACAGGGTCTTTAAAGGGGTTGTAAAGGTAAATTTTTTTTTTTTTTTTTTAAATAACAAACATGTTATACTTACCTTCACTGTGCAGCTCGTTCTGCACAGAGTGGCCCCGAACCTGCTCTTCTGGGGTCCCTCGGCGGCTGTCTCAGCTCCTCCTCGCAATAACTAACCACTTTAATGCGAGCTCTCTCGCATGGTGGTTAGTTATTGCGAGCGCGCTCCCATGATACAGCCGGCGGCTATAGCCGCTCGCTGTATCACTCGGCCCCGCACCCGGCGCGCCGCGTCATTGGCTGTGATTGACAGCAGCGCGAGCCAATGGCTGTGCTGCTTTCAATCCATCCACTATAGCCAATCAGCGACCAGGCTGATCGGCTGAATGGAGGTCGGGAGCGAGCGGCCGAATTTCGAGGTATCAGGTAAGTAAAACGGGGGGGCTGGGGGCGGCGGTATTTTCAAAAGTTTTTTCACCTTAATGCATTAAGGTGAAAAAATGTATACCTTTACAACCCCTTTAAAGCCCTGTGCGTTATCTACCGGACAAGTTAATTTCTTGTTTAAAGAATAGACTGCTACATTTTAGGCTGGCCTGCTCCATTTTTTAAACAAACTTTTCATCCATGGAATATAAAAGGGAAAACCTTTTAGGAGGCAAAAAAGTCCTGTCAGGATGTTCCCAATCAGCATACACCACCTGTTCCAACAGGGGGTGTAGCGGGAAATTCTGTGCGACCTGAAAAGATCTCAGAGATCTCAAAGAGGACCAGGGGGGCTCAGGGGGGGAAACTTAAAGGCAGAACGAACCATTTCAGTCAGAGTCAGGATCAAAAGCCTCTGCGACTGAGAGGCAGACATCGACTGGATATTTTCTTGTCCAGATTGCTTGGAAGCAGACTCATCTGCAGAACACTCCACTGAATCCTGAGCTTTCAGCTCTTCCCCATCCTCAACCCATTCCTGCTCCAGACTAGGAGACTCCGGGGAGGGGGATCTGTCACATTTCCTGCCACCCTGCGGGATGGAGGCAATCATGATGGCAATCCTGTGCTCTAACTCAGCTAGGGCTGAGGACAGTTCATCCTTAGTGATACAGGGTGAAGCAGCAGCGTTGACTGTAGGCACAATACTAAATAAGCGCAACGGCTCAGATTGCCCGGGAGCCTCTTGTCTTTCAAGTGATTCAACACTAGGGATACAATTAGGTTTATCAGCAACTGCAGAGGACATAGGTGTGCCCTTTCCTATGGTGTTAGTCCCACTCCTCTTTTTGGAAGACATTCAATGTCTGCAAACAAAGAGTACTTGGGTGTAGTTAAAACACCTCAGAAAGGAGACCCTTTAATAGGGTTCACCGAGCCCCTATGCAACAGTCCTGCTAAGCACCTTTATAGCCTGCCAAGCAACACCTTGTGACTCACGTGACCTGGGTAAGGAAAAATGAACCACTGCAAGTATCTGTTCAGAGCCTGCTCTGTGTCCCACAGCTGCCTTCTGGAAGCACCACATGCTTGGAATGCACAGCTTAAAGAAGTAAATATAATTTACTTTTAAAGAAGAAAATCCATAAGAAAATTAAAAATTTCTTAGGAATCTCCACTTACCTTATCCCGCTGCAGAGATTCTGTGGAAAAACCAAACAGACCCAATCTTCACCCCTCACGGTGGGCTCCATTAAAAACCTTCAAGGACCGGGCCCCTTTTTAATCGGGGGATCCACACCCCTGGACCCATATATAGCACCCCGATAGGAAGCTATATGGCTGAAAAAAACAAAGCACTGTATCCCGGGTCCAGCTCTCTAAAAAGAGAAGCGTTACTGGATCAACCTAGTTTCTTCCGCCACGAGGCCCGGGTACCATTCAATTCGGCCTGAAAAGACACTTTGAATGGATCCGGCTGCATAGCTTGCCCCAGCAAAGGATTATTCTAGTGGAGCTCAGCATAGCACATCTTTACTCGTGACCAACACCTAAGACACTGGCAAAAAACTGAGGTACTCCCAATAATGGGACGGGTTACATAGGGAGTGAACTTCTTGTTTAGGGTGTGCCAGTATCCATCACCTAAAGGTGGCCTATATAACCCACATAGTAACTACTATGGCTCTGTGTCCCGTGATAAACGATAAAGAAATAGGCAGCTCCAATCCTATGCTCAGGTATCCTGCCAGTGCTCCTGGCTCCTCCCCCCTGCCAAGTGCCACCATGGCAAGCCGCTTGCTATGGGGGCACTCATGTGGGCTGCTCTTGTGCCACGCTCTGTGTCCACTGACACACAGCCCACGGCTTGGCCTCGCGCCTGTCCCCTTCTTACTGGCTGTAATTAACAGCCAATGGCTCCCGCTGCTCTGCTGCATCTGAGCTAGTGAAGAGAGAGAGACAGTGCTGGATTGGGATGGGGCTCAGGCAGTGGCGTAGCGTAGGTTGTCAGCAGCTGGGGCAAGGCAAATAATTTGCACCCCCTAAACCATGGACTTTTAACACCTAAGAATTGGGGCCTAGGGACTGTTCTGCTGGTGCATACGTGCTGTGGCAAAATGTAAAGGCTTCTTACACTCGCAGTCTGAGTCTCTGATTGGCTGCCTGCAGTCTTTTATTATTGGTTAGATCTGAGATATCTTTGACTACAGTAGTCAAAGAGATATCGTCTCATTATCAACCAATGATAGAAGGCTGCGGGCAGCCAATCAGAGGCACAGGTTGTAAATAATGAGGAGCACTTATATACAGCAGAGCAGGCAGGCAATAATAACCCCAATGTAAGGGTTGTGCATAATATTTAGTGCTAGACATATATTACAGGAGACGGTCAGCGACTGCAGACACACTACAGGCGATGGTCAGCGACTGCAGACACAGTACAGGCGATGGTCAGCGACTGCAGACACAGTACAGGCGATGGTCAGCGACTGCAGACACAGTACAGGCGATGGTCAGCGACTGCAGACACAGTACAGGCGATGGTCAGCGACTGCAGACACAGTACAGGCGATGGTCAGCGACTGCAGACACAGTACAGGCGATGGTCAGCGACTGCAGACACAGTACAGGCGATGGTCAGCGACTGCAGACACAGTACAGGCGATGGTCAGCGACTGCAGACACAGTACAGGCGATGGTCAGCGACTGCAGACACAGTACAGGCGATGGTCAGCGACTGCAGACACAGTACAGGCGATGGTCAGCGACTGCAGACACAGTACAGGCGATGGTCAGCGACTGCAGACACAGTACAGGCGATGGTCAGCGACTGCAGACACAGTACAGGCGATGGTCAGCGACTGCAGACACAGTACATGATATATGTGTAGTAGAAAAGATCTTGACAGCTGCACTCCGGAATGGACGAGTAAAATAAAAAGCTTCTTTATTAAATACCGTAGCATAAAATCAGTACATGGCACTGTTGGAATAATACAGCATGACTGCTAACGCGTTTCACGCTCCCCCAGAGCGCTTACTCATAGCTGGTCTATACAAAGGTGATAACCATTTTTATACACATTATGCATCTATCACATGACCCTGTATTAACTATGTAACACTGAACAGCTGATCATTGGGCTGTATAAGGTCTTTGCGCTAATATAGTCTGAACAATGTTGTAAAAATGTTGTAAAAGATTGCAAGCATATGAGCCATATGGACTAGTAACCGTGGGATCGCAACAAGAAGTAAAAAATAAAGTGAAAGATATTATGTGAGGGGATGTGTGTGAAGAACTATCGTGTCAAGGGTATACATATAAATGTATATATATATAAGTTATAGATAACTTCTACCCAAAGGAAAGATATTGTAAAGAGATGATTTTTTTAGGGAAGGTGAACCCGAAACAAATCACCATGTGTGCAATACATGTATATCTATCGTGAAGTGTTTAAATGTTAAAATGCATGTCCATATGATGTAAAAATACCGATTTGACTTCACTGACAATATTTACAGAAAAAGATGCACATATGTGAGGATGTGGTAAGCTAATTAAACATGTGTATTTAAAAAGTGTATAATAATAATGTATACCGGGTGGACTGAAAAATATGTGTAATAAGAGGTCCTGGCTCTGTTTTAATGTAGCCGCAGTAGTTGCAGGTTTTAATTCCGCATTTAAAATTGCCAGTAAAATTCAGCCAATTAGACCTGGTTCGGTTAGTTGAAAAACAAGCTTGGAGACAAAGAACGTCCCAAAGTGGGTGCTTTACGAGAAACCACCTTAATCCCTTTAGAAAGGATATTGTTGTATATTGGGTCAATGTACAGAACAGGAAGGTGCTTCATAATGATTTTCTTTATTTTATTAAACTCTGAGCTGTACGGTGTCGAAAAGACTGGGATCTTGGGGGACTTGTCTCCTTTGTATTTAGTTTTTTTGTGTAACTTTTTCTTTAAAAGTGAGGATCTTGGGATGGATTTCACTGTCAAGCGCCTTATGTATTAATGCTTCTTTGTAGCCTCGAGCTCTGAATCTGAGTGCCATAGCATTGGCCTCGGATTCAAAGACTTTTAAGGAACTACATAGGACGTTTCAATCTCAAAAACTGGCCATATGGTATCCCTCTAATTGTGTGGCTAGGATGTGCAGAATCCGCCCTGAGTAAAGTGTTACCACTAAGAGGTTTTCTGTACAGGCTGGACTGAATTATGGCTTCAGTCCCCACTAGTTTAACATCGAGAAAATCAATAGCTTTGGATTGCAGAATGCCTGTAAACTTTAAGCTAAGCAAATTATCCTTGAAATATGCAGGCCAGATACTTAGATCTGCCTCTCCATCTGATGTGATAAACAGCAGGTCGTCTATGAAACGACAGAAAAAAAACTGTGTCTTTGCGACAGGGACTATCCAGTCCAAAGATGCGGGACCTCTCCCACCAGCCCATGTAAAGATTGGCCAGTGAGGGCGAAAATTTCGCGCCCATAGAGGCCCCGCACCTTTGGAGGTAATAGTCTCCGTCAAACATAAAAAAGTTGTGTGTTAAAAGTAGAGGTCGACCGATATATCGGCCGGCCGATATATCGGCCGATATTTGGCGTTTTTTACTTAATCGGCATCGGCCGATTGTGCTGATAAAAAAGGCTGATTGTAACTTCAGCAGTGACTTGCAAATGACTTCTGTAATAGAGTCAATGCAAATTGCCTGAAAGTTATCTTCTCTCCTCCTCTGGGCAGCCTGCCAAGTCTGATAAGAAGATACATTGTATCTCTTCAAGTTCTTTTTTATCAATAGACTGAACTCGTGTAGGAATTCTCAGTTTAACCATTTAAAGACTAAATCTTTTCTGACACTTGTTGCTTACAGGTAAAAATCCAGTATTTTCTGCTAGAAAATCACTTAGAACCCCCAAACATTATATATATTTTTTTTAGCAGAGACCCTAGGGAATAAAATAGCGGTTGTTGCAATATTTTATGTCACGCGGTATTTGCGCAGCGGTCTTTCAAATGCAATTTAAAAAAAAAAAAAAAAAATACAGTAATGAATTAAAAAAAAAAAAAAACTAAGCAGTAAAGTTAGCCCATTTTTTTTTTCGTCCAAAAGTTTTGAGTAACCTGTTTTTGTGTATTTAATATTTAAGATGTTTTTTTTTTTTTTCTAAATTATACATACAAGTGAACTGATTGGAGGTTTGTTTTGTTTAATGTTTAAATGTAAAAAAATTTCTGTATCACTTAAGGTTGCTTTCACACTGGAGCGGGCATGCGTTGATGGTAAAACGCTGCTAGTTTTAGCGGCGCTTTACCGTCATTTTAGAGGCACTATTCGGCTGCTAGCGGGGCGCTTATAACCCAGCTAGCGGCCGAGGAAGGGGTTAAATGCGCCCCTGAAGCGCCGCTGCCAAAACGCTTTGCAGGCGCTTCGGCAGCGGTGAGCATTCATTTCAATGGGCAGGAGTGGTGGTATACACCGCTCCAAAGATGCCGTTTGCAGGACTTTTTTTTACATCCTGCCAGCGCATCGCCTCAGTGTGAAAGCACTCGGGATATCACACTGAGACTGCAGGGGAGCCATTTTACAGGCACTTTACAGGCGCTCTTTTTAGCCCAAAAGCGCCTGAAAAACGCCCCAGTGTGAAAGGGGTCTAACTGTTAGATTTTATGAGATGAAAGGAAAAAAAAAAAAAAAATCGGCCAAATATATCGACCCAAAAAAAAATCGGCATCACATATCAGAATCGGCCACCGCGATTTCTAAATATCGGCATCGGCCAGAGAAAAACCCATATCGGTCGACCTCTAGTTAAAAGATACTCTAGAGCCTGTATAATGAATTCCTGAAGAACCAAAGAGAACCTGCCTGTTTTTCTGAGAAAATAAGAAACCGCCTGGATCCCCAGATGGTGTGGGATGCTGGAATATAAGCTGGTGAAATCACAGCTAATCCATCTAAAGTTATCCTCCCATTTGATGTCTTGAAGTTTGTTCAACAGGTCATTAGTGTCTTTTATATAACCAGGGAGGCTGGTTGTTAGGGGTTGTAGATGGGAATCTATTAGAGGTCGACCGATATGGGTTTTCTCTGGCCGATGCCGATATTTAGAAATCGCGGTGGCCAATGGCCGATATATGATACAGATTTTTTTGGGCCGATATATTAGGCCGATTTTTTTTTTCTTTCCCTTCATCTCATAAAATCTAACAGTTAGACCCCTTTCACACTGGGGCGTTTTTCAGGCGCTTTTGGGCTAAAAATAGCGCCTGTAAAGTGCATGTAAAACGGCTCCCCTGCAGTCTCAGTGTGATATCCCGAGTGCTTTCACACTGAGGCGATGCGCTGGCAGGATGTTAAAAAAAAGTCCTGCAAGCAGCATCTTTGGAGCTGTGTATACCGCTCCTCCATCACTCCTGCCCATTGAAATGTATGCGCACCGCTGCCGAAGCGCCTGCAAAGTGTTTCGGCAGCAGCGCATTTAACCCCTTCCTCGGCTGCTAGCTGGGTTATAAGCGCCCCGCTAGCAGGCGAATAGCGCCGCTAAAACTAACAGCGTTTTACCGTCAACGCATGCCCGCTCCAGTGTGAAAGCAGCCTTAAGTAATAAGTGATACAGAAAATTTTTTACATTTAAACATTTATTAAACAAAACAAACCTCCTATCAGTTCACTTGTATGTATAATTTAGATTTAAAAAAAAAAATAACTATATCTTAAAAATTAAATACACAAAAACAGGTAATCAAAACTTTTGGACGAAAAAAAATGGGCTAACTTTACTGCTTTTTTTTTTTTTTTACTTCATTAGTGTATTTTTTTTAAAAAAATTGCGTTTGAAAGACCGCTGCGCAAATACCGTGTGACATAAAATATTGCAACAACCGCTATTTTATTCCCTAGGGTCTCTGCTAAAAAATATATATATAATGTTTGGGGGTTCTAAGTGATTTTCTAGCAGAAAATACAGGATTTTTACTTGTAAGCAACAAGTGTCAGAAAAGATTTAGTCTTTAAATGGTTAGCCTCTCTTTTGTAAATTTCTGCGTCTAAGACTGCTACCATACCCCCTTTATCTGCATTCCTGATGACAATCTGATCATCTGTGGAGAGATTTTTGAAAGCTTGTCTCTCCCTGGTGGTCAGATTGTATTGTGTCAACCTCCCTTTGTTACAGCTGCGAGCCAGGTGCACTAGATCTCCTTCCACCATTTTTTTAAATGAATCTAGATCCTTCCCTCTGGCAGCCACCGGATAAAAATCTGATCTACCCTTAGAGACCTCAATATGTACAACAGTGGGATCCAGAGGGAACGGATCTGTTTCATGCGCCAAATCGGTCAAGTCCTGTAAAGCACAGTTATCAATAAATGACATAGGTGAAGGCAACAACTCACCTGTATCGCAGCTGTCTACAGATCCATTAGACTCATTCGATGGACAATCGAAAAAGTGTTAATCGTTTCAAAGAGATTGAAATGTCTGCTGGGACAGAAGTTCAAACCCTTTGCCAAAAGGCTAACCTCTTCTGTGCTCAGTTGTTTTTTGGACAGATTGATCACATTATGCTTCACTTCTTCGTCTTCTCCCGCAGCGTGTAACATGCGTTGTTTGTAGTATTTATGTTTCCTGCCCCCTCTTCTTGTCTTTTTGTGGAGGATTTCTTTTTCTTGGTTTGTCTGGACCTGTGAGGGTTTCCTGAAGAATGGTTATTGGTCGATCTAGTTGGCTCTGAAGGGGTTAAAGGATCTATCGAGTGATGAATTTGACATGGTACGTGCTAGAGTGTTGTCTGCTGACTCTCCTTCATAGTCTGAAAAGCTCATTTTTTTACCTCAGTTCTTACGGGATCTGTTGGAATTGTAAGACGGCTTATTCCAGGTATAGACCTTGTTATTCTCATATATATGTATATAGGCAATAATGAATCAATTAAATTAGATAAATATATAAATACACAATTATAAATATATAAAGTGTCTCTGCAGTATTGCAGCAGCGCTGTGCACCCCAATTAAACAGGGTCTCCTTCTTAATCTATTTCAGAAAGTTCAAACATGGATCTGATAGCCATAGTTCCACCAATAAATAATCAAGATGTATTCTGTGAGGGTAGTAATCCTTTCACCAAGCGATACACCACGTGCTGGGGTCCCCAATGAAAACTCACTCACCAGAAATCAGATCAATAAAAGCCTTGATTAATAGTAGTAAATCTGCATCAATATCCAAAGCGACCACCAGATGTCAGTATTATTCCCAGTAGTTCCAATAGGATATGTAGAAGAAACAAAAATGCTCACATAGCGTGATACTGCTAAACATCTTTATTTGAACCATCCAAACATCCCCTTAAAACCATGCGTACCAAAATTTAATAAACATTGAGCAAAGATAACAAAGTGCACTGTGCCTGATTGCGTCCTCCAGTCGTGAAAACCTGTCAGGAGCGCTCCCTGTGTGTAACCACAGTCACACGCTTCCTGGTTCCTCGGTTGGTGGAGCACATGCGTCACTTCCTGTGCGACACGTCCCTAACGTTTCGTCACTTCCTGGACTTCTTCTGAGGGCGTGACACACAAGAAAGGAGGCCGGTATTTATACAAGTGGCAGGCGGAACAGCCAATCAGCAGAAGCAGACGCCCGGATGACTCTCACATCCCCGCCCCTAATGCTAAATACTGTCAGCAATGTGTGAAATAACATCATCCGGACATTCTGCTCCCACAGGTCGTATTAAGCATGACAATACCGGTTCTAGTGGAAGATGACCTAATGCATAAAAAACAAGTACCTTGAATACCTGCAATCATTCAGTGTATGTGGCGCGGACATTGATCCGCAGCGCTATCATTGAGCAAGCACACTTTCGGTATTCATTAAAACTGATTAAAATATTCTCTCAAAATATAAAAGTATTTAGTAAACAAGAATTGTCTAGCAATTTTACATCATACATTGCTTATCCTATGAATAAAGATAAAAACTGCATAGCGATTTCCTAGCATGTATTGAATAATCGCATACGCTAAATTGCACCTGATAAACATATGTTGGAATATTAAAATAAATATATTGTCTAGCAATTTTACATCATACATTGCTTATCCTATGAAAAGATAAAAACTGCATAGCGATTTCCTAGCACGTATTGAATAATCGCATACGATAAATTGCACCTGATAAACACATGTTGAGATATTAAAATAAATATGTATTAAAATTGTATATCTAAAATGTATATATGTACATATATAAAATATATGACAATCCACATGTAAATATATGTATATAAAACATTTATATAAAATGTGATCATATTGGAGTCAAAATTATAATAAAAATTACACTGTGATAAAATGAAACTGGAACCATACCCCAGGGTATGTCTATGTGTCACTGATGAGACAATTTATGTCAAGCTCTATGTTAAGACCCTTGGGGGCAATCACATCCACAGAATAGATCCAATGGGTTTCACGTTTGGATAACTCTCGGATGCGATTTATGCCCCTCCAATGGGACTGGAGATGTTCAACCCCCCAAAATTCCAATCCCGTCGGGTCACTATCATGTTTTAATTTAAAATGCAGTGAGACGTTATGATCCTTATAGCCTATTTTTATGTTGTTTATGTGTTCAGCTATTCTCATCCGTAATAGCCTTTTTGTACGGCCTATATAGATTAAACCGCAAGGACATTTCAATGCGTACACCACAAAGGTGCTGTTGCATGTAATGAATTGTTTAATCCTGAAACTGCGATTATTAATCGGGGAAAGGAAACTATCAATTCCTCTAAGAGGTCTGGAGACCTCCCTGCAGGCTTTGCATCTCCTGCATGCAAAAAAGCCGTTGCGATCCCAAAATGTCGGAGGACGTTTAGGAGGGTCAATCACTTTCTTCACCACTCTGTCTCCAAAACTTGTGGTTTTTCTATAAATGAACTGGGGCTCAGAAGGTAATACTGTGGTGAGCTTCTTATCTAACCGGAGTATATGCCAGTGTCTTCTGAAGATCTCCTCCACTTCCTTGTATTGAGTATGAAATTGAGAAATAAAGCCCCACTCTTTATTACGATTTTTTTCTGTTGGTGCTACCTCAGAACCCACCGGCCGTGATTCTTGTAAGCATGTAATTCTAGGTATTTCAGCCACTTCCTCCACCACCTTCTTCAGTTTCTTCGGGTCATATCCCTTGGCTTCAAATCTCTCTGTAAGGACTTTAGATTGAATCCAGAACTGTGCATCTTCAGAGCAGTTTCTTCTTACTCTCATAATCTGTCCTTTTGGGATATTCCGGAGCCATAAAGGATGATGACCGCTTGAGATGGGCAAATAACTGTTCCTGTCTGTTTTTTTAAAATATTGTTATTCTCATAGTCATATTTATCCCGGGCCATTTTGCATTTGCATTTTTTTAATTAAGCCCTTTAAGTTATATATCCACCTGCTAGGGTTGTCCCGATACCACTTTTTTAGGACCGAGTACAAGTACCGATACTTTTTTTCAAGTACTCGCTGATACCGATTACCGATACTTTTTATTAATGTCACGTGACAGTGTTTTTTTTTTTTTTTTTTTTTTTTTTTTTTTTTTTTTAGGGGGGGGGTAGGGGGTGAACGGTTTCTGTGTGTTTTTTTTTTAATTTACATTCATTATTTTTTTACAATCATTTTTTTTATTTTTTATTGCAATATGTGTGTTTTTTGTTTTTTTTATCAGCCCTGTTGGGGGGCTTTGGTGAGATATCAGGGGTCTTAACAGACCTCTGATATCTCCCCTTTGAGACAGAGAAAGAGACAGAGGATAGAGATACCCCAGTCCCTTTCTCTGCAGCCTCAGCTGCACTGAGAATGAATGGAGAGAAGACAGCGGCTCCTCTCCATTCATAAACTGACACATCGTAATCACAGGAGATTACAATGTTTCAGTTATGTGAATAGACAGAGTCAGCTGACTCTGTCCATTCACACAGCGGAGAGGGGAACAGTGGAGGAGGACAGAGCAACGGAGGGGGACAGCGGAGGGGGACAGAACAACAGAGGGGGACAGAGGAGGAGGACAGTGTAACGGAGGGGGACAGAACAACGGAGGAGGACAGCGGAGGAGGACAAAACAACAGAGGAGGAGGACAGTGTAACGGAGGGGGACAGAACAACGGAGGGTGACAGCGGAACGCCGGAATGGAGGGGGACAGAGCAACAGAGGGGAACAGCATAGGGGGACAGAGGAACAGAGGGGGCATGGAGGAGGATGAGGTGACAGTCAGCGGTGATCGGGTGTGGGGGAGTTACAAGCACCGATCACCGCTGTATGTCATTAAAGCCGCGGGGGGAGAAGCTTGTAACTCCCCCACGCGCTGATCACCGCTGACTGTCATAGTATCGGCGGAAGCATCGGGAGCATTTGCCCGAGTACAAGTACTTGGGCAAATGCTCTGTATTGGTGCCGATACCGATACTAGTATCGGTATCGGGACAACCCTACCACCTGCTAATCCAAGCGGTTGATTTAGAGACTGCACACACGTCCATATCAAGATAAAACAATGTGTTATATATCTGTTTGGATATTTAGTCTCTGTAATCAACAAGCCATTATCTTTAGCGTTAGCCATATAAATATTAAAACCCCAGCTGTATAGAGACGGCACAGATGACATACGAACATAATGTATTGACATTTTCACATTGTACCGCACAACAAAAACCAGCTCTGGGAGTTCTAGCCTGTTGAGGTGCAGGATGTTTATTTTTTTTATTATAAACATGTTTATTTACTTGAATATATTTTAATGAGATAATTATTCTCTTATTAATATCACACCTTACAACGAAAGGAGTAGCAAAGTGTGGATTCAGAAATTGTATCCCATTTAGTTTTCACTTTACACACTTTTGTTTAAATATTTGAAAAAGATTCATCACGAGATATTTCTTTTTATGAAGCAAGACATTTAACAGTGTTGACCCTGATCCTTAGCAAGGATAAGCATACCTTATGTCATATGGAATGGTTTAGATGCATGCATATGTGGATTGGCACCGTGGGACCGTTAACACGTGATATGCTTAATGTTCTTGTCTTTAGATCGTGTGCTTGAGAATTGAAGACCATATACGTGGAAATTGAGTGTCGGACATTTGTACATGCACCAACCGCTATATGTCTTAACACAATTGATTGGGCTTTTCCGATATAATATGGGTATCTATTATAGTTATTACAGTTTTCATTTTGCCCAACCAGTCTCTTTTCTCTTTGCTTGGAATTTTTTCACACACATTCTTGTGTAGCCAGGACCTCTTATTACACATATTTTTCAGTCCACCCGGTATACATTATTATTATACACTTTTTAAATACACATGTTTAATTAGCTTACCACATCCTCACATATGTGCATCTTTTTCTGCAAATATTGTCAGTGAAGTCAAATCGGTATCGGTATTTTTACATCATATGGACATGCATTTTAACATTTAAACACTTCACGATAGATATACATGTATTGCACACATGGTGATTTGTTTCGGGTTCACCTTCCCTAAAAAAATCATCTCTTTACAATTTCTTTCCTTTGGGTAGAAGTTATCTATAACTTATATATACACACATGTATATGTATACCCTTGACACGATAGTTCTTCACACACATCCCCTCACATAATATCTTTCACTTTATTTTTTACTTCTTGTTGCGATCCCACGGTTATTAGTCCATATGGCTCATATGCTTGCAATCTTTTACAACATTTTTACAACATTGTTCATTTAAATGCCGGCTTCAGTCTGTATCTCGGTTGTTTCATTATTACACTTTTTAGTTCATTTATAAATATTTGTATTGCTCAAATGAATACAATTTTTTTTTCTATATTTCTGTTTCAATAGTGATTCCACTGCACGTCACAGACTCAGCTATATTAGCGCAAAGACCTTATACAGCCCAATGATCAGCTGTTCAGTGTTACATAGTTAATACAGGGTCATGTGATAGATGCATAAGGTGTATAAAAGTGGTTATCACCTTTGTATAGACCAGCTATGAGTAAGCGCTCTGGGGGAGCGTGAAAGGTGTTAGCAGTCATGCTGTATTATTCCAACAGTGCCATGTACTGATTTTAGGCTACGGTATTTAATAAAGAAGCTTTTTATTTTACTCGTCCATTCCGGAGTGCGGCTGTCCAGATCTTTTCTACTACACGTATATCATTGGAACAGCAATTGCCGGCACCTGGAGCTCTCACAGTTACTCACACAGTGGAGGACGGGAGATTTGAACCCGTCAACCTTGAGCAGTGGTAACTATTTTGTTTAATCTCATGCAGACACAGTACAGGCGACGGTCAGCGACTGCAGACACAGTACAGGCGACGGTCAGCGACTGCAGACACAGTACAGGCGACGGTCAGCGACTGCAGACACAGTACAGGCGACGGTCAGCGACTGCAGACACAGTACAGGCGACGGTCAGCGACTGCAGACACAGTACAGGCGACGGTCAGCGACTGCAGACACAGTACAGGCGACGGTCAGCGACTGCAGACACAGTACAGGCGACGGTCAGCGACTGCAGACACAGTACAGGCGACGGTCAGCGACTGCAGACACAGTACAGGCGACGGTCAGCGACTGCAGACACAGTACAGGCGACGGTCAGCGACTGCAGACACAGTACAGGCGACGGTCAGCGACTGCAGACACAGTACAGGCGACGGTCAGCGACTGCAGACACAGTACAGGCGACGGTCAGCGACTGCAGACACAGTACAGGCGACGGTCAGCGACTGCAGACACAGTACAGGCGACGGTCAGCGACTGCAGACACAGTACAGGCGACGGTCAGCGACTGCAGACACAGTACAGGCGACGGTCAGCGACTGCAGACACAGTACAGGCGACGGTCAGCGACTGCAGACACAGTACAGGCGACGGTCAGCGACTGCAGACACAGTACAGGCGACGGTCAGCGACTGCAGACACAGTGCAGGCAACGGTCAGAGACTGCAGACACAGTGCAGGCAACGGTCAGAGACTGCAGACACAGTGCAGGCAACGGTCAGAGACTGCAGACACAGTGCAGGCGACGGTCAGAGACTGCAGACACAGTGCAGGCGACAGTCAGAGACTGCAGACACAGTACAGGCGACGGTAAGAGTCTGCAGACACAGTACAGGCAACGGTAAGAGTCTGCAGACACAGTGCAGGCGACGGTAAGAGTCTGCAGACACAGTGCAGGCGACGGTAAGAGTCTGCAGACACAGTGCAGGCGACGGTCAGAGACTGCAGACACAGTACAGGCGACGGTCAGAAACTGCAGACATAGTACAGGCGACGGTCAGAAACTGCAGACATACTATAGGCAGGGCTATTTTTGTCAGAGAATAATTGCAGAAACTAAACCATGCCACCACCTAACAGTGGGAGAGTCTTAATGGGGCATTGTTAAATACCAATTGTGCATTCTGCACAGAATACAGAGTTCAGGATTGTGCTACATACAGAGTGCAGGGTTCAGGAGTGTACTGCGTACAGATTTCAAAGTTTAGGCATGTGCTACGCAGAGAGGTCAGAGTTCAGGAGTGCACTGCATACAGAGTGCAGAATTCATGATTGTGCTACACACAGATTGCAGGGCTCAAGAATGCATCTCTCACAGGACAGTTTACAACCCCACTTCCAGTAAAGAGCTCTCCTCCCATCCCCAAATCCTCTCCACCACCTACAGAGTATCAGAGAGAGGGGCTACTACAGAAGAGCAGCTACAACTTACAGTAGGAGTGCAATATTAAGTGGGGGTAGGAAACATTAGTTTCAAAGGGTGGGATAGGGGATGACATTGGTGCCAAGTTATTGGGGCATTGGTGCTAAATGGGGGGGGGGGGGGGGGGCACAATGTGTTACTTTCTAACCTGGGGAAGAGTTGGAACATTGGTTCTAAGTGGGGGATAAGTGGGGAGACAGGAGGGGTACTGGGAATAAGTGGGGAGACAGGAGGGGTACTGGGAATAAGTGGGGAGACAGGAGGGGTACTGGGAATAAGTGGGGAGACAGGAGGGGTACTGGGAATAAGTGGGGAGACAGGAGGGGTACTGGGAATAAGTGGGGAGACAGGAGGGGTACTGGGAATAAGTGGGGAGACAGGAGGGGTACTGGGAATAAGTGGGGAGACAGGAGGGGTACTGGGAATAAGTGGGGAGACAGGAGGGGTACTGGGAATAAGTGGGGGGAGGAGAAAGGACATTTGGGATAAGTGGGGGGAGGAGAAAGGACATTTGGGATAAGTGGGGGGAGGAGAAAGGACATTTGGGATAAGTGGGGGGAGGAGAAAGGACATTTGGGATAAGTGGGGGGAGGAGAAAGGACATTTGGGATAAGTGGGGGGAGGAGAAAGGACATTTGGGATAAGTGGGGGGAGGAGAAAGGACATTTGGGATAAGTGGGGGGAGGAGAAAGGACATTTGGGATAAGTGGGGGGAGGAGAAAGGACATTTGGGATAAGTGGGGGGAGGAGAAAGGACATTTGGGATAAGTGGGGGGAGGAGAAAGGACTTTTGGGTTAATTGGGGGGAGGAGAAAAGACTTTTGCGATAAGTGAGAGGAGGAGAAAGGACTTTTGGGATAAGTGGGAGGAGAGGGGGGACATTTGGGATAAGTGGGAGGAGAGGGGGGGCATTTGGGATAAGAGGGGGGACATATGGGATAAGTGGGGGGACAGAAGGGACATTTTGGATAAGTGGGAGGAAGGGGGGGGCAGAAGGGACATTGGGGATAAGTGGGGAAGTGGGGGGAAGAGGGTGATGCTCTGTGTATGTGTGCAGTGTAGACTGAGTGTAATGTGCCCTATGTGACTGTGTTGTACATGCTGAGTGTCACATACCACAGTGAGTGACCCAGAAATGTCCATTTCATTACATGTACAGCAGCACATATGTCCATGAAACAGCAGAGCTCTGAGCAGTATGCTGCATGGACTCATTGGACTTGAAGCAGCTCAGTGTCCCGGGACTCACAGCCAATAGGAAGCCAGAAAAGTATGCGTGCACTTCTTCTGAGAGGCAAAACTCAGTGCTGGCTTTGCCTAGTTGCAGTAGCAGCTGCTCCCTCGTCTCACCTGCTTTCTTTGTCCACCACAATCTCTGTCTGCAACACTGCCAGACTGACTGCCTGCCACAATCAAGGAGGAATGATGAGAGTCCCAGATCTGGCGGTCAGGAGGAGAAGACGGCAGAGGTGGGACTAGGCAGGACTCCAGGAGCATCAAGGACAGGCCAGCTATGCCGCTGCACATGACCCCATTCGCCCAATCACAGGGTGCCACGCGCCCAGCTGACACTAAACATGGTGGCCGGATTGCAGGGGGACACAGGAAACAGAAATTAGGGCGACGGAGCCAGAGTGACACACACACTGCCATGGGATTTCGCCCCCCCCCCCACAAATGTTTTGCTCGGGGCCACGGCCCCCCTGCCACTGGGCTCAGGTAAGTATAATGGGGGCTGGAGGAGTAACCGCACTGACAAGGTTTTTTACCTTAATGCATAGAATGCCTGCCTTTAAAACCACTTTAATAAATCATTTTAGTTTTAGTTTTAATTTTCTAGCCAATAAAGCAGTATTCATACATGCTGTAACAAATATATAACAACTGCATCTCAATACTCAGTATATTTCCTTCCAGGACTTGAACGTCTCTTATACACAGTTAATTGAATGATTAAAAAAAATAGCTTATGGATACTTAAATGTTTAGGTATTTAATTTTAGAGGCAACAAATTTGAAGCAACCAACCCTATTTCCACAGATTATTCTTTTCTACTGAAACAAGTTCTTACCTGTTGGTTAAGGAACCCCACCATGACTTCATCTGTCAAACAGGCTGGCTGTGCAACCAAACGGCAGCACAGGCTACCATATAAAGGCAGCCAAAATGAGCATTCCTCTGCATAACAAAAAGGAAAATAATTTTTATTAGCAAAAATTAAACCACACCTAAAAGTTACTCATACGCATCAATATTACAAGATGCAAGCAATGTAGGATATTTGGGACACAAGCATATAAGAATGATGTGGCACCAGCAAGATTTTCACAGTTCTCTAGTAACAGCACAGAGATCAGCTAGCTAGCAAGGCTGTTTGCAGATTAGAGGAAAATTGTATGACATGCATTATACACAAGATTGTAGTCACCAGTAAAAAGTGTATTAAAAAGTGTATACTGTGCTGTGATTCCGCAACCCAGCAGCCAGCACGGCTGTAGACAAAAAAGCGAAGTATGTAAAGTATAGTAAGTGCAGCGCTAAGGTTGCAAAAAGAAAAAGTGATAAAGTTATATGTAATATAAACAACTGACATAATAGCATGGAATTATATGTGATACAAACATGTAAGTGACATAACAGCACAAACTCCAATCATAATAAATGTGAATAAATCATAATGTGCTAATGTAGTGACTGCACTACACCCAAAAGTCCACATTGAGCAGAATGATGAAATACAATGAATTAGGTTTGTGATCCAATGCACATGGGAAGAATTCCTGACATTACTGGGAACCTTGAAGTGAGGAAATAGAAGCAAACACCACCACCGTGAAAGAGGGAGGAGGCTTACCGGATGGTATAGACTTGGCGGGGCGTATACCACACAAGTCAACAAGGCTTGTTGGGTTCAAACCACCCAATGGGGACAGCAGGTCCTGGAACTCGGTCAGTCGGTCAACCTTAAACGGTCATTGGATGTTAACTGAAGGCTTCAGGAGTTTCAAGAAACGTGGAAACTTATTGTCACAGGAAGGGTATCATGTACCTTCCGTCAACATGGCCTTCAAGCTTTATACATTTCTACCAAATGTGAATGTTGAACTTGTATTTTTAATAAAATCACCACTTTTTTAAACGGTATCACGCTATGTCAACTCCCTTTCTCTATTACATGATACCCTCTGTGACAATAAGTTTCCACGTTTCTTGAAACTCCTGAAGCCTTCAGTTAACATCCAATGACGTTTAAGGTTATCTGACTGACCGAGTTCCAGGACCTGCCCCAGACGATGTCTAAGGACAAAACGCGTCGGAGGACCCCACTGCCGCCATACTTTTACAGCGCTGATTTTTAAAGATTTCCATGTGAGTATCTCTCATTTTAATAAATTTGGTACTTGTTTTATGGAATTACACTATGTGTCCTTTTTCCTTCCTGCCAAACATCATTGCTACCTGCTTCTCAACATCATCTTGAGGGACATACTTAGTCCTTGGTTCACTCTCGGATTCCCATCCTCACCACTCCTCCGGAACATCTACCATCACCCACCACCCAAGCCTGATTTGACCCAGTTGGGCTATGTCCTCTTGGGTCTACGTGATCTGGTAAGCCTTCTTATTGTCGGTGGTGGTGTGCTTCTTCTGTCTTCACTCCAGATGTCACTGAATTTATATAGACCATTAATTTTCATGAGTCTTATAAACATGGAGGACTTTCTTCTAAGTTTTTCTTAGATGTTTTTCACTACTGGTTGGGCTACATTGTTCTTATGTTGAACTTTAAGTTTTTTTTAGCTCTACACATATTTGTCTTACTGTTTTGACAAGAGACCCTGGCCTTTGCAACATATCTTTCTGATGTAGGTTACTACCCTGGAATCTGCACTATATAAGTTCTGCTTTGAATTTATATTATTATGTATGTGGATATTTGTGCGACTTGGAAATTATTATTTTTTTTTTTTAAAGGAAAAAGGCAAAGTATACTTACCTATTTTCAGCCTGCTCTGGTCTAGTCAAGTGATCCCCTTTGTCAGCCAGTAGTTGCAGGGGAGAGAGCACTGAATAATGAGAAATCGGAGTGGTAATTTCACCCATAGGCTCCCATGTCTCAACCATTGTTGGTGCATCCTCCTCTCCCCTCAGCCACTGCTGGCTGACACAGGGTAGGCGAATCACATGATCGGACCCGGAGTGAACTGAAGACACTTTTTTTTTTTTACACAAGCTAGTCAGCATAGGTAGCAGGAGAGGCTAGTTTATGTTAGGCAGGAATTCTGCTATAAAATATGGTCCAATTACCACCATAAGATAGGAAAAAGGTTAGGATAGGATCCAACAGATAGGAAAAAAGTGCTTCCTGATCCCCCAAATCAAACGAATATGCCCTGAATCAGAAATCTCTGGTGCCATTACTTCTAAATCTTAAAGTGGTTGCTAAGCCACAATCTCATCTTTATATCATCCCCTCTGTCAGCTAAAAAGCTGTAGCCTAGTGCCTGCGCTTTATATATAAAAAAGGCGATTTCTACCTCTTAACTGCATCTCCCAGCGATCACGTGACTCCAGGCTCTCTGTTCTCCCAGAGTGATAGCTCCAGCAGGTGGGGCCGAGAGTCCCTGCTGACGTCAGCCAGGGAGGAGAGCAGAGCCTGGAGTGACGTGATTGCTAGGAGATGCTGTTAAAACAGGTAGAAATTTGCATTTTTTTTTTTTTTTTTTAGAAAGCACAGGCACTAAGATACAGCTTTTTATCTGACAGA
The DNA here is from genome assembly GCF_042186555.1 of Aquarana catesbeiana. Lineage (NCBI taxonomy): Eukaryota > Metazoa > Chordata > Amphibia > Anura > Ranidae > Aquarana > Aquarana catesbeiana. The sequence continues at coordinate 105,954,646 of NC_133331.1, read as the reverse complement.
GGGGATGATATAAAAAGGTCAGATAGTTTTAAAGCAGCAGGGAGAGGAGCAGAGCAGCACTAGTGAGAGCTGACAGTCGGGGGGGGGGGGGGGGAGGGATGGGACGACAGAAGAAGACACAAAAGAGCTGCAGATAGCAGCAGATGACGGAGGCACGCACGCTGACCAGAGTGTCAGGGCTCAGCATCCCAGATATATTGTGGTCAGTGTACAAAGGGGAGGGTAGAAACTGTCAGGATCAGCCAGGTATTTCAGGTGACACAGGGGGCCAAATGACAGCACAAGCACTGTGCTGTATAACATACTTTAAGGGAACAGGATAAATTATTTATTTTCTTTTGGGTTAACAAATGCTTTAATAGCTAGTTTCAGTATAATCTATGCATTTAGGAATGCATCAAGTTTCTTCTTCAATCAACTGTGCTGGCTAGTTGTCCTAGAATTTTTTTGTTTCCTTTACTTTGTTCCTGTAGCAAGAACAAACATTTTTTACTCCCTCTGACTTCACCAGGTTTGTAAAATTCTTGCAGGTGCAGCTGCTGGAAGCTCACTTCTAATTGACGTTACACCCCCCAGCATTACATCTCCCCAAGGCCCTATCCTACAAACACTGTGTGCAGTCAGGCTCTTGGCGCCAAGGCAGCACCTATGTTTTCCAGGTGAAGAAATCAATGTCTTCAGGTGGAGAAAGGCAGAGACGGACAGGTAAGGGCACCAGAAGAGAACAGGGCTGACAACACTGATTGTGATATACCGTATGTGCAGAAAAATTCACAACAAGAATTTAGAAGTTTACTGCATTTCAGGCAGGCTCAAGATTGAAGATGATGATGGGGGAAACAGTAGTGCCACTAAAAGATCACAAACCCACCCGCCGGAGTGCAGCAGCCACACCCAAACAGAAGTGGCAAGGAGGATTACAAGAAAAGCAAGTAGTACATAATACACCCGAGGTTAAACATCAATAGAATATTTCGGTTGGTCATTCACAGGTGTTGGGTTGAGCCAACAGTCCTAAATCTTGTATTAAGAGGGACAACCTCTTTGTACATAAATCAGTCTTATAGGGGAGGGTAGCATTGACTAGACTTGTGCACAGCGAAAAAAAATTTTCATTCGTAAAATACAGTACATCATTTTGTTCTGTTATATTCGTTGTTACGTTAATTCATTTTCGGATAATTTGTTTATTAGATAATCGCATAATTTGTTTATTTGTTTATTAGATACATTTACTAGATATTCGTTATAATGAATCGTATTCGTTTTGTTTAAATGTTTAGTTTTCAGATAATTTGTTATTTATGTATATATATATTTGTGATAACGAATCGTAATTCGGAAAGTTGTTTATTGAATCTATTAACACACAATGACCATTTCTTCTGTTGCTTCTCAAAACTCATCTTCTCTGCTCAAATGCAATACAACACCCTTCTCAGGAATGCACTTTGCCAGTGGTTGTGCTGTGTCACTGCTGCTGGTACTAGGAGGAACCTGATGTTTAGCGCTTGAATCCATTAACACACAATGACCAGATCTCTTCTGATGCTTCTCAAAACTCATCTCCTCTGCTTAAATACAACATCCTTCTCACTCAGTTCTCAGGAATGCATTTTGCCAGTATTAGTAATCCAACCTCCAGCACAAAATGAATTAGCTGACTGGGCTGTAAGATTTACTCCGAGTCAACCTGCTGTTTCATTAGACCTTTAACAAATTAACGAATCATGCCAAATTAATTTATTTTCATTCTAATTTTTCGTATTAGTTAAAATTTGTTATTTTTTTCTTCAGACATTTAGATGCATCTGAATGTCTGAAAGATGCAAAATTTTGCCGAATTTCGATTTGTTACAAAACATATTGCACAGGTCTAGCCTGAACATACCTCAACCATAGGTATAAAAAAATATTGCGCTAACAAATACGGTGTATAAATGGAGCTGCGACTACAGAGTGTTATACGACACCAATCAGAAATACAAAACCAAAAAGTCACACTAGTAAAAAAAAGGGATATAGGGCTACTAGGCTGATAGGGCTGATGTCTACCTTGATCTACCAGTACACTTCCCTTTAACAACCTTCCCATTTGATTTGTACTAATGAAAACCATCATTACCACCTAAACAGAAAAAACACGGTTACAGAGGGATAAAGAAAAGCAATTATGGACTGTGGATGACTGGATGAAAGTGATATTCAGGGATGCATTACAAATCTGCATTGGGCAGGGTGATGATGATGGAATTTTTGTTTGGTTGCGTTCCAGTGAAATGTATGAAGACGAATGCCTGAAGAAAACCTACAAATTTCCACAATCATTGATGATATGGGGTTGCATGTCAGGTAAAGGTACGGGGGAGAGGACGGTCATTAAATCTTCAATAAATGCACATGTTTATAATGAGATTTTGGACACTTTTCATATTCCATCAATTAAAAGGAAGTTAGTTGATGATGACATCATTTTTCAGGATGTAATGTAATGCAGATGTTTGTTTAAGAACTGCAAAGTACGTGGTGATTCCATATTTTTTTCCTCTGCTTGATCTGCAAAAACAGCTGCAATTGACTAGTTTTCTATCTTTTTTTTCTTTTTTTTAAGTGTTTCTTAAAGCCAGAAGGTTGGAATGTTAAATGAAAATAGTTTTGAGGCTTGTCTGTGATTATTTATTTTTCTACACAATTAAACAATTGAATGAACATTTTCCAAGAGTGGTGATTCCATACTTTGTGTGTGTGTAGGTGTAGGTGTGTGTGTGTAGGTGTAGGTGTAGGTGTGTGTGTGTAGGTGTAGGTGTAGGTGTGTGTGTGTAGGTGTAGGTGTGTGTGTGTAGGTGTAGGTGTAGGTGTGTGTGTGTGTGTGTGTGTGTGTGTAGGTGTGTAGGTGTAGGTGTGTGTATATAATGAAAAAATGAAAAAGAGTCCATAATGCAAAAAACAAATCCCAAGGTGATGCGTAGTGACATTCCACACTGCAGTGACAAGTGCAAAGATGAAACCTCCACCATGGAAAAACAATGCCGCTTACCAGAAAGCGTTGGTCCCTTGTTATAGGGGACCACACTGGGCAGATGGCTGTAACCCCAGTCCGGGATCTCACTGGCAGGCACTGATCTTTGATGTATATTCAGAGCACTTCATTTTGCACTTTACATATTTTGACATAGTTATGTAGTATCACTACTGTGTTTGTGGTACCTAGCACTGGGAGCCCTATACCTCAACCATGCCTTGAAGGTAGGCATCCAGTTTCGTGCCATTAGGGCACTTTCACACCGTTGGGAGTCTGCCAGCGGATCTGCCCACTCAGCAGGGGATCTTTCTACTGATCACCACTGAGCAGGGGGACGACAGGTCCGTGTCCATTTCGCAGAAGCGGAGCTGACACGGAAACAGCCCACTGTATGGGGCTGTCGGATAGAAATGGACCACCTGTCCGTTTCCATCCAACTGTCATTCGATCGGATTTGCTGGACGGATGGGGAATGGATACCCACCCATCGGTTCTTAGCATGTAGGATAGGATCAGATGTCGGCGGGTGTCAGTGTACACATGTTCGCTGAAATCTGCTGCTCCATAGAAAGCAATGGATGGTCAGAGGGTGCAACTAGGATATTGTATAGGGAGTATGTCAACTCAGTGGGATCTGTCCCCAAAATAACATCAAATAATAGTACCTGGGACAGTGTCCGGTACGATTTTGAGAACTGGGCCCACAAGGTGTGGCAAAGTTGTTGGTAATAAAATGGCATATGATTATAGATCATATTCGTCCTTCAGGGCCTGGAAGGTCTTAGGGCCCATTGCAGTCAAAACCTGGTGGTACAAAATACCATGGGACACCCACCGTGACTTGGGATAAACAAGAGACTTGGGACAGAGTGTACCTCTGGCAGGCGGTTATTATACCACAAGGGGTCCAGAGGTGGAATGTAGAGGCACTATCCTATGCAAGGCCAGCTCCCAGATGCGTTGGTGATGTAAAAGGATACCATCTTTGCCCCACAGGGGACCAGGACCACGCCACCACGCATGACAGATTTCAGGGGGTTGTGGGCTGGATGGTCAGGTCATCTATAGACCAGAGTTTGGTACCTTGTAAGTTTAGATTTATCCAGATGGTAAATGACACAGCTGGGCAGCCAAATAATAGATATTGAAATCTGGCAGGGCTGCTCCCCCCAAAGTCACTGGATTTTTTAGCGTCAACCATGGTATTTTGGGCATACTGTAAGGAGTCAACCCTAGTAAGGGAAAGGTTAGTTTGTATATGAGTGGGAGGGTAATGGTCTAGAGGAAGGATTTGAGACTTAGTCCATTAATGCGCAAACCTGAATGTTCACCAATAAGTGAGGGGCCTGGGTCTTCTTAGTATAAAATATCGTCAGCATACATGCCTATTGTTTCCATCATGTGACCAGCTCAGAGACTGTACACATCTGGATTGAACCTAAAAGAATTAGCAAGGGGTTTCATGCCAGGGCATATAGAAGGGGAGATAGAGGACAGCCCTAATATGTGTGCCCTTCCCGAAGGAAAAAGGATCAAACACCCAACTATTAACCAAGACCTGGCAACTGGATTTTGATAACGGAATTGTACCCATTTGATGAAATTAGGACCGAAACACTGCAGACACTCCAAGAGGTAGCCCCACTCCACTGAGACAAAGGCTTTACCGGCATACAAAGGCCACCACTCGAGTGCCAACATCATGGGAAGCTTGTATGTTCAAAGACGTGTTTTTAACCAGCCATAAAGCCAGTCGGATGGAAAAACATTTGAGAATGCAATTTTAAAGCGGTAGCATTAGTTGGGGAGGGGTCCCTGGCAAATGTCTCCTCTAAAGGAATATAAAACGGGTTGTGGCATGTTTTGAAGGATAGTTTTGAGGTCTTAAGTCTAGTAATGCTGGTAGAGCATACGGACATGTAGTTTAAAGATCTCCCATACATCCCAGCAGGGCTGTCCCCTGGTTCACTTAAAAAAAAAAAAAAAATACTGCCACTCCTGTAGGATATCTTCCTGCTCAGAGAGCAGTCAGCCAGTAGGGGTTTAAACGTCACATAGGAATATTCTGGGAGGATATAAGCTGAAGAGTTATCCAGAACGGGGAGTGAACTGAAAGGATTCTGGGACTAAAGCCCAAATACAATGCAGTACAAGAGGAAGTCAGGTAAGTATGTCCGTGAGTAACAGAACAATCACTCCCTCCCAGCTCTGCACCATCCAAACTCGGTGGGAGCAGGCTTCCCATAAAACAAAGATACAAATTGGGAAAAACAAAATGAAAAAAAAAGTAGTAACCAGCAGAAAAACAAACATCAGAGTGAGACCCTAAGAGGGTGACCATTTGTTGAAAGTGCTATAGATTGTATGTCACGGAGTAGTGTTGCTTCTTGAGCTGCGTACAGGAGAATAAACCCATGGTGAAGAGCAGTGTGCCCAAGGCGCAGCACAAGACAGGGACAGGCTCCATTATGCAGGCGATAAGGAGAAAAAGAAAAGGCTGAAGTAGGGTATAAATGAGCCAATCCAGGATTGGAGGGTCCTGAGAAAATACAGTCATAGTAGGACTTCAGCAGCCATCCTCAAAAAGGTAAATGTGTAGTGGACCACTGTAAATCAAACTGGGTCAGCGCAGCCTAACCGTGTCCCCGGGACACGACGCAACACCAATATCAGTAAAGAGCCCATGACGCGGCTCTTTACCCATGTGATCGGCTTTGTCCAATCACTGCCGATCATATGTACACATGGAAGTACCATTTATCGTCTCTCTTCGCCTCACACTGACAGAGTGTGAGGAGAGGAGACCCGATTCAGCGGCATTTCCTCACAGAGGAGACCTGTACAGATAATCAGGGCATTGATCATCAGTGCCCTGATTATCTGTGCAGCCCCAACAGTGCCCAGTATTGATGCCAATCTGTGCACATCAGTGATACCAAGCAATGCACATCAGAAATGCCTTCCAGTGCCCATCCGTGCCACCTATCAGTGCTGCATATTACTGCCTCCTCATCCGTGCCCTTCAGTGCTGTCTCATCAGTGCCGCCTTATCAGTGCCCATCAGCTCAGCCTCATCAGCGCACATTAGTGAAGGAGAAAAATTACTTATGTACTACATTTTCTGACAAACTACGGAAAAAATATTCCTTATATTTCTTCAAATTTTTCGGTCTTTTTTCGTTTTTTTTTTTAATCACTTGACGACCGCCTCACGCCGATGCACGTCGGCAAGGTGGCACGGACAGGCAGTCGGATCGGACCCCTCCCGGTGCCCGAGGCGGTCGCCATTTGTTCCCGGGCGATCAGAGGTGAGGGGGAGGCCATCCATTCGTGGCCACCCCCTCCCGATCGATCCTGGCGAATGAAAACGCTTCCTCTCCCTCTGTAATGTAAACAGAGGGAGAGGAAGTGATGTCATCCCTCCTCGAGCCGGTCTTTTCGATCCGGCGCCGAGGAGAGAAGACATCCAAATAAGTGCACCAACACTACACTTCCAGTAGAACACGCCAGGCACACTTTTCACCCCGCCATCACCCCCCCTGTACCCCCTGTCACACTGACACCAATAGCAGTTTTTTTTTGTTTTTTGCATTGGTGTCAGTTTGTGACAGTTATAAGTGTTAGGGCAGTTAGGTTAGCCCCCTTTAGGTCTAGGGTACCCCCCCTTAGGTCCAGGGTACCCCCTAACCCCCCCTAAGGTTAACCCCTTGATCACCCCCCGTCGCCAGTGTCACTAAGCGATCGCTTTTCTGATCGCTGTATTAGTGACACAGGTGACACTACTTAGGGAGGTAAGTATATAGGTTCGCTGTCAGTGTTTTATAGCAACAGGGACCCCCATATACTACCTGCTAAAAGGTTTTAACCCCCTGATTGCCCCCTAGTTAACCCTTTCACCAGAGATCACCGTATAAGTGTTACGGGTGACGCTGGTTAGTTTGTTTTTTATAGTTTTAGGGCACCCGCCATTTATTACCTTATAAAGGTTTAACCCCCTAATTGCCTGGCGGTGATATAAGTTTTTAGGGTCAGATAAGGTTTGCATCGCCCCAGGCAGCGCCAGGTTAGCGCCAGTACCGCTAACACCCACGCACGCAGCATACACCTCCCTTAGTGCTATAGTATCTGAGCGGATCGATATCTGATCCAATCAGATCCATACTAGCGTCCCCAGCAGTTTAGGGTTCCCATAAACACAGTGTTAGCGGGATCAGCCCAGATACCTGCTAGCACCTGCGTTTTTTGCCCCTCGGCCCAGCCCTGCCCAGCCCACCCAAGTGCAGTATCGATCGATCACTGACATTAACAAAACACTAAGCACATATAACTGCAGCGTTCGCAGAGTCAGGCCTGATCCCTGCGATCGCTAAAATGGCAAATCGAAGGTACACTAGTGAAGAGGCCTACACGTTTCTGAGCATGACAGATAGTGAAGAGGAAGTCACTCATCTGTCATATTCAGGCTCAGAATACGATCCTGTAGAGGACAGCGGCTCCATGACAGATAGCTCTGACGACGGAGTTGTGGTCCCTGCCAAGGTCAGGCGTACCAGACCCCAATCTTCTTCTGTCCTTGAAGTGCAAGAACCGCAGGGCTCTCGTATGGAGCAGAGAAGTACTAGCACCGCTATTCCTTCTGGTGAACTGGCAAGCACCAGCGGCCTAGTACACCCTGGTCGTACATCCAGCACTGCAGTATCACGTGGTGACGTGGCCAGTCCCATAAGTGCAGTTCAAGCTGGCGAGGTGGCAAGCACAAGTAGTGTCCCGCTGCCACCAAGAAGACAGACAGGCCCGTCGTGCCCTTCCTGCTGCATTCACCAATCCGAATTGGGAACCCACCACTTCTGCAGCACCTGTACTTCCCCCATTCACTGGCCAATCCGGAATTCAGGTGGAAACAGTTGATTTTACGCCACTGGATTTTTATTCGCTGTTTTTCACCGAAGATCTCTATAGATCTATTGTGGACCAAAGCAATTTATATGCTGGTCAACACATCGCCGCTAATCCCCAGTCCTCCCTTGCCAGAGATTGGAGAACAATTACGGTCTCCGAATTTAAGATCTTTCTGGGCCTTTCCCTCAACATGGGCATAAATAAAAAGGGTAAGTTGCGGTCATATTGGTGCACTGACCCAATTTACCATATGCCCGTGTTCTCTGCTTCCATGGCCAGGGCACGATACGAGCAGATTTTGCGGTTCATGCACTTCAATGACAATGAACTCTGTCGTCCTCGTGGAGACCCTGGATACCATCGGCTCTACAAAATTCGGCCCCTCGTAAACCACTTCAACAAACGTTTTGCGGACTTGTGTACTCCCCATCAAGTTGTCTGCGTTGATGAGTCCCTGATTAAATTTTCTGGCCGCTTGTCATTCAAACAGTACCTTCCCAGCAAGCGTGCCAGATACGGGGTCAAGATGTATAAGCTCTGTGACAGGGCCACAGGCTATACATATAGTTTTATGGTTTACGAGGGCAAAGATAGTCACGTAGAGCCGACAAACTGCCCTGACTACATAGGAAGCGTTGGCAAGATAGTGTGGGACTTGGTGTCACCCTTATTCAGAAAGGGGTACCACTTGTACGTGGACAATTATTACACAAGCGTGCCACTTTTTAGTCACTTGTTTGATCAGCAGATTGGAGCATGTGGCACCGTGCGACCTAATCGCCGGGGCTTTCCCCAGCGGCTTGTAGATTCCCGTCTTAGGCTGGGGGAGAGAGCCTGCTTGAAGTGTAATAACTTGCTCGCTATGAAGTGGAGGGATAAGAAGAATGTTTTCGTTCTCACCTCCCTTCATGCAGACACGACGACCCAAATTACTACAGCGACTGGTGTTGTGGAGAAACCCCTCTGTGTCCACGAATATAACCAAAATATGGGAGGGGTGGACCTCAACGACCAGTTGTTGGCGCCGTACCTAGTTGCCCGTAAGGCCAGACGCTGGTACAAAAAAGTGTCTGTTTATTTATTTCAATTGGCTTTGCTGAACGCTCATGTGCTATACAGAGCTTCAGCACGACTGGATCCTTCCTTAAATTCCAGGAAGAGATCGTCAGAGCCCTTCTGTATCCAGACGGTGCTCCACCTCACCATCCCCAACCAAATGCAGTAGGCCGGCTGCATGAGAGGCATTTTCCTTATGCCCTCCCGAGTACCCCTAACCAACGAGCCCCCCAAAAAAGATGTGTCTGTAGCAAGCGCGGATTTAGGCGTGACACCCGGTGTTATTGTCCCTCCTGTCCTGGCAATCCTGGTCTTTGCATGAGTGAATGTTTTGAACGCTACCATACACTAGTTGAGTATTAGCGTAGGGTACAGCACTGCACAGACTAGGACACACTTTCACAGGGTCTCCCAAGATGCCATCGCATTTTGAGAGACCCAAACCTGGTACCAGTTACAAAAGTTAAAGTTACTAAAAAAAGTGTAAAAAAAAAAAAAAATAAAAAAAAACAAAACAAAAAAAAATATAAAAACAAAAATAGTTGTCGTTTTATTGCTCTCTCTCTCTCTATTCTCTCTTTATTGTTCTGCTCTTTTTTACTGTATTCTATTCTGCAATGTTTTATTTTTATTATGTTTTACCATGTTTGTTTTTCAGATATGCAATTTTTTTATACTTTACTGTTTACTGTGTTTTGTTGGTAACCATTTTATTGTTTTCAGGTACGCCATTCAGCTGCAGAGCGGATTTATTTATCTTGACAGCAACAGCGTTTGCTCCCACGATATATAAAGCCGTGACTCCAGCGCTGTCGGAGGTGATTTCACCACCACAGTTACATACTTCAGCATATATGCCGAAGCGTGGGGGCAGCAGTGGGTGGAGGAGCGATTTGCTCCTGCCTTTTGCGGGAGGATGCCCCCATGCTTCGGCATATATAGATTTTAGGTAGGCACAGGTTGTGTTAAATGTTTTATTTTTTACTATGTTTTTTTGTATTTGCTTAGCAGGTATGATAAGTATTACTGTTATACTGTAATGTTACTTTGTTTTTTGTTAACCATCATTTGCTTAGCAGGTACGCCATTCAGTTGCAGCGCGGATTTATTTATCTTGACAGCAACAGCGTTTGCTCCCACGATATATAAAGCCGTGACTCCAGCGCTGTCAGAAGGTGATTTCACCACCACAGTTACATACTTCAGCATATATGCCGAAGCGTGGGGGCAGCAGTGGGTGGAGGCGCAATTTGCTCCTGCCTTTTGCGGGAGGATGCCCCCATGCTTCGGCATATATAAATGGTGCATGTATGCCCATCATTAGAAGTGGGTGGATGAAGGGAGGTATTCTAATGGTGGGCATACCCACCGATCAATATCTTTTTTTCGTTCAGCCCACAGGCTGCATGAAAAAAAAAAAGTTTACAATATATGCCCAACAAGGACCAGCAACATACTGGTATGTTGCTGGACTTTGAGTGGTTATACCAGAATGATGCCTGCAGGTTTAGGTATCATCTTGGTATCATTCTTTTCAGCCAGCGGTCGGCTTTCATGTAAAGCAATCCTAGCGGCTAATTAGCCTCTAGAGACTGCTTTTACAAGCAGTGGGGGGGAAGGCGCCCCCCCCCCCCCACCCTCTTCCATGTTTTTCTCTGGCTCTCCTGTCCCAACAGGGAACCTGAAAATGTAGCCGGTGATTCAGCCAGCTGACCATAGAGCTGATCAGAGACCAGAATGGCTCCAAACATCTCTATGGCCTAAGAAACCGGAAGCGACGAGCATTTCATGACTTAGATTTCGCCGGATTTAAACAGCGCCATTGGGAAATTGGGAAAGCATTTTATCACACCGATCTTGGTGTGGTCAGATGCTTTGAGGGCAGAGGAGAGATCTAGGGTCTAATAGACCCCAATTTTTTTTTAAAAAAAAGAGTACCTGTCACTACCTATTGCTATCATAGGGGATATTTACATTCTCTGAGATAACAAAAATGATTAAAAAAACATAAAAATGAAAAGGAACAGTTTAAAAATAAGATACAAAAATCAAAAAAATAAGAAAAAAAAAAAAAAAGCACCCCTGTCCACCCCTGCTTTCGCACAAAGGCGAATGCAAGCGTCGGTCTGGCGTCAAATGTAAACAGCAATTGCACCATGCATGTGAGGTATCACCGCGAAGGTCAGATCGAGAGCAGTAATTTTAGCAGTAGACCTCCTCTGTAAATCTAAAGTGGTAACCTGTAAAGGCTTTTAAAAATGTATTTAGTTTGTCGCCACTGCACGTTTGTGCGCAATTTTAAAGCATGTCATGTTTGGTATCCATGTACTCGGCCAAAGATCATCTTTTTTATTTCATCAAACATTTGGGCAATATAGTGTGTTTTAGTGCATTAAAATTTAAAAATGTGTGTTTTTTCCCCAAAAAAATGCGTTTGAAAAATCGCTGCGCAATTACTGTGTGAAAAAAAAAAATGAAACACCCACCATTTTAATCTGTGGGGCATTTGCTTTTAAAGAAATATATAATGTTTGGGGGTTCAAAGTAATTTTCTTGCAAGAAAAATCATTTTATCATGTAAACAAAAAGTGTCAGAAAGGGCTTTGTCTTCAAGTGGTTAGAAGAGTGGGTGATGTGTGACATAAGCGTCTAAATGTTGTGCATAAAATGCCAGGACAGTTCAAACCCCCCCCCAAATGACCCCATTTTGGAAAATAAAATAGACACCCCAAGCTATTTGCTGAGAGGTATAGTGAGTATTTTGCAGACCTCACTTTTTGTCACAAACTTTTGAAAATTGAAAAAAGAAAAAAAAAAAAATACATTTTTCTTGTCTTTCTTCATTTTCAAAAACAAATGAGAGCTGCAAAATACTCACCATGCCTCTCAGCAAATAGCTTGCGGTGTCTACTTTCCAAAATGGGGTCATTTTGGGGGGTTTTGTGCTATCTTGGCATTTTATGGCCTTCGAAACTGTGATAGGTAGTGAGGAGTGAAATCAAAAATTTACGTCCTTGGAAATCCTGAAGGCGGTGATTGGATTTCGGGGCCCCGTATGAAGCTAGGCTCCCAAAAAGTCCCACACATGTGGTATCCCCATACTCAGGAGAAGCAGCAGAATATATTTTGGGGTGTAATTCCACATATGCCCATGGCATGTTTGAGCAATATATCATTTTGTGACAACTTTGTGCAAAAAAAAAAAAAAAAGTGTCACTTTCCCGCAACTTGTGTCAAAAAATAAAATATTCCATGGACTCGACATGCCTCTCAGCAAATAGCTTGGGGTGTCTAATTTCCAAAATGGGGTCATTTGGGGGGGGTTTGTGCCATCTGGGCATTTTATGGCCTTCAAAACTGTGATAGGTAGTGAGAAGTGAAATCAAAAATTTATGCCCTTAGAAATCCTGAAGGCAGTGATTGGTTTTCGGGGCCCCGTACGCGGCAAGGCTCCCAAAAAGTCCCACACATGTGGTATCCCCGTACTCAGGAGAAGCAGCTAAATGTATTTTGGGGTTCAATTCCACATAGGCCCATGGCCTGTGTGAGCAATATATCATTTAGTGACAACTTTTTGTAAATATTTTTTTTTGTCATTATTCAATCACTTGGGACAAAAAAAATAAATATTCAATGAGTTCAACATGCCTCTCAGCAATTTCCTTGGGGTGTCTACTTTCCAAAATGGGGTCATTTGGGGGGGGGGGTTGTACTGCCCTGCCATTTTAGCACCTCAAGAAATGACATAGGCAGTCATAAACTAAAAGCTGTGTAAATTCCAGAAAATGTACCCTAGTTTGTAGACGCTATAACTTTTGCGCAAACCAATAAATATACGCTTATTGACATTTTTTTTACCAAAGACGTGTGGCCGAATACATTTTGGCCTAAATGTATGACTAAAATTGAGTTTATTGGATTTTTTTTATAACAAACGGTAGAAAATATAATTTTTTTTCAAAATTTTCGGTCTTTTTCCGTTTATAGCGCAAAAAATAAAAACGGCAGAGGTGATCAAATACCATCAAAAGAAAGCTCTATTTGTGGGAAGAAAAGGACGCAAATTTCGTTTGGGTACAGCATTGCATGACCGTGCAATTAGCAGTTAAAGCGACGCAGTGCCAAATTGGAAAAAGTCCTCTGGTCCTTAGGCAGCCAAATGGTCTGGGGCCGAAATGGTTAAGCAAAAAAAAAAAAAAAAATAAACCCCAGAGGTGTTTAAAATACCACCAAAAGAAAGCTCTATTTGTGTGAACATTTGGGTACAGTGTTGCATAACCACACAATTGTCATTCAAAGTGTGACAGCGCTGAAAATTGGCCTGGACAGCAAGGTGGTAAAGGTGCCTGGTACTGAAGCAGTTTAAGACATGGTCATTACCCACCACACAAAGTTGTGCCAGGTATAACGTGGGTAAGTGAGGTTCTGGACTCTGAGCCGACGCTTTACATCCTGGAAACGAGACCTCTGTCCCTGGACCTCAGGTGAGACATCCGTAAGACCGCCAACCTCGTGTTCTGGAATTCTTGCATTATTTTTAAAAGGGATTAAACATGGGGAAATGGTATACATTATATATATATATATATATATATATATATATATATATATATATATATATATATATATATATATATATATATATATATACACACACACATACACACACACACACAAAACCCCTGGCAAAAAGTATGGAATCACCACTCTTGGAAAATGTTCATTCAATTGTTTAATTGTGTAGAAAAATAAATAATCACAGACAAGCCTCAAAACTATTTTCATTTAACATTCCAACCTTCTGGCTTTAACCACTAAGCCACCGCCCACCGTCATATGACGGCTGGACGAGGCTTCTGTTATTCTGGGAGGACGTCATATGACGTCCTCGCCTTCCCGAGCCACTAGGGGGCGCACGCGCGCGCCCGCCGTGTCACTCGGGACCCGGTGCGCGTGCCCGGCGGCCGCGATGTCCGCCGGGCACCCGCGATTGCCGGGTAACAGAGCAGGAGCGTGGATCGGTGCATGTAAACACAGATCCACGTCCTGTCAGAGAGGAGAGGAGACCGATGGCGTGTCCCTTGTACATAGGGACAGCGATCGGTCACCTCCCCCAGTCAGTCCCCTCCCCCCACAGTTAGAATCACCTCCTTAGGTCATACATTAACCCCTCGAGCGCCCCCTAGTGTTAACCCCTTCCCTGCCAGTCACATTTACACAGTAATCAATGCAATTTTATAGCATTGATCGCTGTATAAATGTGAATGGTCCCAAAAATGTGTCAAAAGTGTCCGATGTGTCCGCCGCAATATCGCAGTCACAATAAAAATTGCAGATCGCCGCCATTACTAGTAAAAAATAAATAAATAATAAAAATGCTATAAATCTATCCCGTATTTTGTAGACGCTATAACTTTTGCGCAAACCAATCAATATACGCTTATCGCAATTTTTTTTTACCAAAAATATGTAGAAGAATACGTATCGGCCTAAACTGAGGAAAAAATTTGTTAAAAAAAAAAAAAAAATTGGATATTTATTATAGCAAAAAGTAAAAAATATTGTGTTTTTTCAAAATTGTCCCTCTTCTTTTGTTTATAGCGCAAGAAATAAAAACCGCAGAGGTGATCAAATACCACCAAAAGAAAGCTCTATTTGTGGGAAAAAAATGATAAAAATTTAATTAAGGTGCAGTGTAACATGACCGCGCAATTGTCATTCAAAGTGCGACAGCGCTGAAAACTGAAAAATGGCTTGGGCAGGAAGGGGGTGTACGTGCCCTGTATTGAGGTGGTTAAGAAACACTTAAAAAAAAGAAAAAAAGATAGAAAACTGTAGTCAATTGCAGCTGTTTTTGCAGATCAAGCAGAGGAAAAAAATATGGAATCACCGCGTACTTTGCAGTTCTTAAACAAACATCTGCATTACATTACATCCTGAAAAATGATGTCATCAACTAACGTCCTTTTAATTGATGGAATAAGAAAAGTGTCCAAAATCTCATTATAAACATGTGCATTTATTGAAGATTTAATGACCGTCCTCTCCCCCGTACCTTTACCTGACATGCAACCCCATATCATCAATGATTGTGGAAATTTGTAGGTTTTCTTCAGGCATTCGTCTTCATACATATCACCGGAACGCAACCAAACAAAAATTCCAGCATCATCACCCTGCCCAATGCAGATTTGTAATCTTTCATCCAGTCATCCACAGTCCATGATTGCTTTTCTTTATCCCACTGTAACCGTGTTTTTTTCTGTTTAGGTGGTAATGATGGTTTTCATTAGTACAAATCAAATGGGAAGGTTGTTAAAGGGAAGTGTACTGGTAGATCAAGGTAGACATCAAAGCGTCAAAAAAACTAAAAGCGTAGAAAACTTAAAGCAATATGCCTTGAAAACATAAGATTCAGAACAAAACAAATGAGGAAGAAATGGTCAGAAACTGGAGTCAATGTCTGTGATCGAACTTGTAAGACATCACCTAAAAGGAAATGGGATTTACATACAGAAAAGCCAAATGAAAACAGACAAAAATACGGTTACACTGGGCTAAAGAAAAGCAATCGTGGACTGTGGATGATCGGATGAAAGTGATATTCAGCGATGAATTACAAATATGCATTGGGCAGGGGGATGATGCTGGAATTTTTGTTTGGTGCCGTTCCAATGAAATGTATGAAGACGAATGCCTGAAGAAAACATATAAATTTCCACAATCATTGATGATATGGGGTTGCATGTCAGGTAAAGGTAAGGGGGAGAGGACGGTCATTAAATCTTCAATAAATACACAAGTTTATATTGAGATTTTGGACACTTTTTTATTCCACCAATTGAAAGGATGTTTGGTTATGATGACATTGTTTTTCAGGATGTAATCTGATGCAGATGTTTCTTTTAGAACTGCAAAGTACATGGTGATTCCATAATATTTTCCTCAGAATTGATTCCATATTTTTTTTTCCACTGCTTGATCTGCAAAAACAAGTGCAACTGACTACACTACACTTTTTTAAGTGTTTCTTAAAGCCAGAAGATTGGCATGTTAAATGAAAATAGTTTTGAGGCATGTCTGTAATTAGTTTTTTTTTTTTTTTTTACACAATTAAATTAACATTTTCCAAGAGTGGTGATTCCATACTTTTTGCCAGGGGTTGTGTGTGTATATATATATATATTATTTTTGCTAGACATCCCATTTCAAAATTTATTTAAATGCGTTAAGGCAGATAATGCCATGAAGTAAACGTGGACTGCAATAAACATTTAGTACAGTGCGACTTACCGTGCCCAGCCACAGTAAGAGTATGGGTACTGAAGTTGTCCTCCACACTATCCAAAGTGAATGTTTTATGAGCCAATAAATTGAATTTTGCTCCCCTAAGAGATGACAAAGCGGATTATCAGGTGAGAGCTTACCAGACAGGACCAGTGTTCACTAGTTAAACTGAAACTTAAAATATGCATTATTAGCCAACATGTTCATAATAGGTACATTACCATCCATAATGCCTAAATAACCCACCAGTAGCCAATCATCTGTAATCTGCCTTTTTAGGAATAGCTCACCTGCATTACTAGCAGTAATTTTCAGATGTCCATATTACTAACTAATGGAAGTAGAGAGCAGAGGGCTAATATACAATGGCAATGTCTGGATGCAAAGCTGAAGAACAGAGCTGGTAGGCTGCTTTATGTACAAAAGCTTTGGCCAACTTTCAGTTTTACCTGGTGTGTACCTTTAGAGCAAAAAATTATTAGAAAAAGGGGATATTTGATATGCCCAAACATAAAAGCAAAAAAAACTTTATATTCATAAATGTTTTTATATATAAACAGATTTTTTTCCCATAAAATCAAGTAATCACAGCTGCAGATTCCAGCATCTCATATACAGTGAAAATAGCCCAAAGATAGCACAGTAGGTTCAATGCATTTTGCCTTAAGGCTTCTTCAGGATCCACTTGTTGAATGGTTTTATATCAAAGATGCAGCCATAAAGGATATGAATGAGCATGCTATTTTACATTGAATAATATATGTTAAATCCATTTGAAAACACCCTGGACATGTCCATATATTAATCCTATATAGCACTATAGCCAAGTATCATAAGCCTCAGAACAACATGCCATCCACATAGGAGAGCTAACCGTATTCAGAGTTCAATGAAATGTGAAAATCAATCACTGGTGGACATATAAACAGGTACATCAATTGAGAAAGCCTTTTGTCCTGCACTAGCTTTCTGGTTTTCAGGAAGAAAAGGCTTTCTCAAGTGATAAACTAGGAGGGAGGCCCATCTGGCTTAGGCCAATCACTACTGCAATCGGTTTTGTATAGTGAGTACTGGAAACATTTTAATAAGCTGGGGGCTTCAAAGAGGACCCAGGCTAGTAACTTTTGGAACAGTTATGCCAGTGACACAGCAGAGCTTGGATGCCCATTCTCAATGTCACAGTACATGCCTCTTCTGAAAAAGAGAAAGGGAAGCAGGGAACGGTGATCTTGACTATCGGTGTCAGGTCCTTTACCAGGATGTAATCCACTTTGGAACTATTAGTGGATCGCAAGCCGACAAGGCCCACACAACCATTGCCCTTGCGCTTATGATCCACCATAACATGAGGAATTTCCTACAAGGGGTACTCACAAATCCACTGCAGAAGCAGGAAGGGTTAATGCCATTCTTAACTCTGTCATTACTAGAGGCAACAGGAAGCCCATGCGTTGGGCAATGACACAGGATAGGCTGTGTAGATTGCAACAAAGAAGCTGAGCAACAGATTTACTTGGCCTAGCAGACTCAGAAAAGTGGGCAACTAGGTGCAAAATTAAAAAAAAATGGTGCAGTGCTCCATTCCAGTAACCAGCCTAGTACCAAAAGTGTCGCTGCCAGAGCTCCGACACGGATCCCTGCAGGGACATGTGGAATACAGTAGTAAGCAGGTTACCTTCAAAGGGCAAAACCCTAAACTTACAAAGTTCCACCAGACAGATGCATTATAGCCCTGGACTTGTAAAGAGCTCTGCGGCAACTCACAAGTTACAGAAACTGGTTGATTTATTAAAATAAAAATAGGCAATTTGCAAGGTAATTTGCCCTAGAGCTTGGTGACTGAAGTCATCCATTAATGTGCAAAACAAATAAAATAAAAAAACTGTTCTTCCATTTTATTTCATTTCCTCACATGCACCAAACCCTAGAGCAAACAACCTTGCATAGTGAACATTCTATTTGCCTTTAGTAAGTCACCCCCAAAGTGTCCAGGAGAGCACAACAGCAGAGCCCAGTAAATGAAGGGTGCATTACAGGCTGGTCCCAATTCTCTGGCTGTAGCAAAAAAAAATAAAAAAAACAAATGATGCGAGCCAGTGGAGTTAACATTGACTGTTTTAAATACTTTGTTTTCCAGTGTCCAATCTCCTAAAGGCAACATCATGAACCAATTTACCAGAATGACATAACCCAGTGTTCATTAACATACAAGAAATAACATTGCAACTCAAAATATGCACTGAAAATAGACTTTCCCTTTAAATGTATGTATGCTGTCTTTAAATGTTTGCAAATTAAAGCATGTATAAAAGTAATCTTACAAGCATTACCAACATTATCTTTTGAGGCCTTTATGTCAGTACAACACTAAGAAGCACAATCCCAATGGTGACATCTAGAGGTATTCACAGTGTACTACTCTGCGTAAGATTTACCATTACCATCAGCAAAGACGTGAAGCAAAAAGCAAGTTACTAAGCTAGTCATTCATTTTTCCCCAGCAACAACAAAGTTGGGCATATATACTTTAATAGTAACATTAAAAGGTTGCAAAAATAACTCACGGCATGTGAAGATTTGAGAACACAAAAGCTTCTGGCTCAGATTCTTCTGTCTCTGAATTAAATTTCTTCCCAGTAGATTTCCCAATTGAGTTTCTGAGCCTTCGTGCAAGTTTCTTGGGAGTATTTGTTATAGACGATTCCTCCATGCAGCAGCTATATACTTCCAGCTTTAACTGAAAATCTGGTCTTGCTTCCGTGCTGTAAACACAATTAAACATCTGTTATATATTATCATAAAAACAAATGTTCACTTCACATTAAAGCACATGAACAACTGAGATGGATTAATCAACGTTTCCTTAAGTGTATTTTATAAGTGAGACAGAACATAAGATACTACATACAAAAGGACAAAATCAGTTGCGTATTGATAAGAATTTTGTAGCTATTTTCTAACGCCTGTAGTAGTTTACGATGTATATTCATTTAAAGAGATATGGATATGCATTTAGATAGTTTAACCTTTCCCCCCCATTATTGAAATGTGCATTTTGGTCCCAAGATTACCTAAAACCCCCAAAACAGATGTTTGGAAAGCAGAAAACCTGTAAAGTAAAGAGATGGTAGTTGAAAACTTATGTTGCATTAAATTTTCTCACCTGCTTATCAAGCAGCTTAAAAAATACACCAAAATTACATTTTAGTGTACACAAACAATAAAACCCCAATTTTTATTTAAATCTAAAAAACATAAATTGGGGGGTTATTTACGAAAGGCAAATGAACTTTGCACTGCAACTGCTTTAGAAAGTGCACTAACAGCCTTTTACGCCAGAAAGGCAATCCTGCTCCAGT
This sequence comes from Aquarana catesbeiana, assembly GCF_042186555.1. Taxonomy (NCBI): domain Eukaryota; kingdom Metazoa; phylum Chordata; class Amphibia; order Anura; family Ranidae; genus Aquarana; species Aquarana catesbeiana. The sequence goes on along the minus strand of NC_133331.1, from coordinate 105,935,023 downwards.
GGAAGGGGGTTGAACCACCGACGATACAGCAGTGGAAAAAGCTTATTAACAACGCCCTCCCATTGTACAAACTAACCTACCTAGGCCGCAACTGTCCAAAGAAATTCACCAAAATTTGGGGCTCTTGGGTTCGTGAAGAACAGTTGACCCTTGATTGAGACTGGGGTTATGAGGGTACCAGCCTTGACCCCATGGGGAGTCTCGGCTAGCCCAGATTGGGACGGAGATGTCTTGCCCCTCATGAGGGAGATTCATGTATAATCAAGCTATGCGATTGCTGACTCAGGACGCTCAATTTATGTCTGCTTATGAGCTGACTTGACCCAAACTTGTATAGGCCTCTAACAGATTTAGGAAGATATGTAGATGAAATTATGAATCAGTTTCCTACCCCTCCTCCCGACTCTCCTGGTTCTAAGGTATTCTGACTGCCAGAAAACAGATGCATTTTACTCGCTTTTGTTGTGATTGTACTCACTGCTTATTGTACGTACACTGTTTTGTTTTTCTTTTGTATTATTTCTGTTCTGTTAATATTGTTTTTAAAAAAATAATAAACAATGTTTAAAAAAAAAAAAAAAAAAGTGCACTTGGAAGTGCAGTCGCTCTAAATCTAAGGGGTAGATCTGAAATGAGGGGAAGCTCTGCTGATTTTATCATCCAATCAGGTGCAAGCTAAAATGCTGTTTATTTTCTTTGCATGTCCCCCTCGGATCTACAGCGACTCCACTTTCAAGTGCACTTGCAGTGTAAAGTGGATTTTCCTTTAGTAAATAACCCCCATTGTGTTAAATTAATAGATCGAAAACTCGCCAGGTCTGAAAATGTGTGTGCATCAATTACTATTATGCACCCAATATTGTCCATAAGTGAGTTTTTTAAAAATAAATTATAGTTTAGATAAATGGTCCTAGAATTAATTCCCTCACTTTGGTGTGTACAGCAATACCAAATACGTGTTAGGCAGTTGCTAAATGTGCATCATCAAAACGTACACATTTTTACATATGTATGCTGGGATGGGAGAATGGAGGGATACAAGGGCTTTTTAAATTTGTTTTGATTTAAATTTTACTTTTTAAACTCCTTTTTAAAGTGCCTCTAAAAGGCAACCTTTTTAAACGAAATTAAAAAAAAAAAAAAGAGGTTATACTTACCAGCTCCGTGCATTGATATTGCACAGAGATGGCCCCTTACCTCTTGTTTGGCAATCACCTGCCGACACTCTCCCCCAAACTTATGAGTGCCCCCCATAGTGAGCGCTGTGCTATGGAGGCATTCATACAGGCACACTTGTGGGCCGGACTGTGTGGATCCATAGACACACACAGGGTGGCTCGGCCAAAACCGAATGGCCCTTGCTGCTCTCAGTGAAGCCTGGGAGAGCAGGAATAGGGAAGAGACAAGCTGAAGCCAGGCACAGCGCAGGATCTAAAGAAGACTAAGATAAGCGTTTAGGGAAAGAGGGAAATGTTTTTGTTTTCAACTTTAAAAGAGAAGTTCAGGGTTTAAAAACAAAAAACACATTATACTCACCTAAGTGGATGCAGCATCGATACAATGTGGCATCTGCCCCCTGCCGTCTTCTGCACTGAGAACAGAGATCAAACACTGCTGATTGCTCAGTTCCCCTCTGCTCTGAGCAGAGAGCTGTGACTGCAGTGGCTTCTCTTCCAGCTTGACATCTGAAACTAATGCCTCTACCAGTGCTTCCTTGTAATCGAAATCAAGATGGAGTAGATAATAAGTGCCTGAACTCCTCCAACGTAATTTGTCCTGAGAAAGACCCTTATGATAAAAACACATTGGGCAGGGTTCAGGCATGCAATGGCTGTTACATTTTGTTTTCGGTGAAAAACAGACTTCAGACCTTTCTCAACACAGAGATCATTTATTTCTGACGAGTGACTTAGAGCACTGGTGTGGGCAGCACTGCAATTTAGTTTTTTGGGTGATGTTCACATTATGGTAGAGCTGCACGATTCTGGCTAAAATGGGAATCAACGGTTTTGCTTAGAATAAAGAGCACAATTCTCTCACAATTCTGGCAGCGCAATATCATTTTTCACATTATACAAAAAAATTGGGCTAACTTTACAGTTTCCTTTTTTTTTTTTCTTTTTAATTAAAGTGCATTTCAAAAAAAAAAGTTTGAAAGACCGCCGTGCAAATACAGTGTGAGATAAAATATTGCACCAATCGCTATTTTATTTTCTAGGGTCTCTGCTAAAAAAATATTTTAATGTTTGGGGTTCCAAGTAATTTTCTAGCAAAAAATACTGATTTTAACTTGTAAGCAACAAGTGTCAGAAAAAGGTTTAGTCTTTAAGTGGTTAAACTGACCTCATTTATAGACTGAAGTTCATTCCTTTGATTTAAGAACGAAATGTTACTTTGTTTATAGTTATATAGAATCAGGTAAATGCTGTTTTAAAGATCGGGAGGTGGGTAGAATCACAATTTCGATTCTTTAACGAGAACAGAATTTATTTTATTTTTAAGGCCTTGGAAAAGACTTGTTTGGTTCACACACATTTATTTGTTACACATATATTTGTGGCATTATTGGCTGAGAGTTTTGAAAAAATGATGTTAATTTCTTGTAACAAAGAATATAATGTTTATTCATTCCCATGTTTGTATTTGGTTTCACATAGGTTGCTCTTAAAGTCGGCGTTTGTGCTTATTTTGAAGTTTTTGGTTGTGCCTAAAGGATATAACTTACAGTTAGTATGTGTCCCTTGTGCAAATTATTTTAGGAGAAATCCTACACCGTCCTACCACCCCCTTCCCAGCAAGGGTTAATATAACTAAAGGGTTGTCAGCAGCCCTCATCAAGACAGCTTGATCTTTCCCTGCCAGATCCACCATATATAAAGTCCTACTACAGCTACTATGAATGACACAAGATCTATGAACGGAGGGGAGCCATCAATCATTCGTCCGTCCCCTATTCACAGATCATGTTTCATTCATAGAAGCTGTGGTACGGCTTCTATGAATTGCGGAGCTGTCAGGAAAGGGCAGGCCTAGTTGAGCGCTCTTGATGAGAGCTTCTGACAGCCCTTTAGTTTTATTAGCCTCTGCTGCCACGAAAGATTACTGTGGAGGGTGGGCGAGGGGTAGGAAAGAGGAAGATTTCTCCTAAGAGACAAATAAGGGATATGTGATACTAACCAAGTTATGTTCTCTTATGCTGATTTTTAGGTTTTTTTTTTTATTGAAGTGAAATTTAGGCTGTCATGATTATATCACTGTGTCAGTTATACTAAATATCTCCAGCATCTCTCATCTCCATCTCTCTTATATTTTGTCACTAGTAAGTGCTCAGAAGAAGAAAGTAGGCTCATTTCCAAAGGTGGCTTCAGTTTTCTGCAAATTTTTCTGTGTAAGGGCCAGGTAACCTAAAAACGCAAAAGGTACTTACAATACAATTATGTTCTCAAAACATATGTCCGTCATGGTTTTGTCCACAATGACCATGTCTGTATCAAATATTTCACGGCCCAGTTTTAGCATGCAAAATACAGCATAGCATTGCGATTCTGCAAAGAAAGAAAAGAACGGTATTTAATGCTCACAGTCTGCATGGCTACATGCATATAAGATGGGATTTAAATTAGGCATCATGCTGACAAACGGCAGGGAAACACTCTTTTAGGCCTAGGGATTATCCAGAGGCGCCACTGTTCGTTGTTACACCTTTAACATATTCAAGTTAATTAAATTCCTTTGACAAACCCCAACCATCTTTGGTAGAGGATGAAAGGATTCTCTCAGTCATTCTCTCAGTCTTCTTATATATGGGGCCGAAACAAACAAACTGTGCATGCAGCAAATTGGAGCAGCTTCTGCGATTCATTTTTACCTAAAACAAAACAAACTATTTCTATGCTTACATTTAAAAATCATCTATTCATTACCCTAGTGCATTTCGATTATTTCTAGCCTACTCATTTATTTGAACAATCATGTAATTTTGTAAGTTTACTGTGTGAAGACTCATGAAATATTACTTATAAAGGGCGAAATTTGACAAAATAAGTGAAAATTCATAAACCGTGTAAATACAATAAAGTGCACAATGATTAAATAACTCCAAATAGTCCATAAAAAGCACTGTAAACAATTCTTCTATATATGCTCCAACACTGTGCTTCTAAAGTGCTTTGTGCTCCAAAATCTTAAATCAATAGTGCTTCACCCGAAGTGGTAATAAAATGCGCTCACCTCGGCCAACAAGTGACCATTAAGCGTGTGATATAGGAAACCCCTCATCTCATCGATTTAGCCCCTTCAGGAATCTCATCACAATCAATCATCTGTATGTGGATAAAAACGATTCCAATACAATATGCAAATGGTATATAAACGTGACTTTCAGCCTCATATATCCTCTACTGAATACATCCAACTCACATCACAGGACTCTCTAGAATTGGCTCTGCCACAAAAGGCAGGCAAGTGTAATCTTGATTTTTTAATTTCTTAAAATTTTGCACTTGCATAGTCCAGTACAAGATGCAGCAGGCATAAAAACAGCTCAGGGAAAGCAGAAGCCGATCCGTCACCACTATGTGGCTCATGGCGTGCATTTCAGCTACCCAAGCGGAAGTGGAGGACTCCTGTAAGTGTGCGTATCAGGCCCCGCTTCTATGCATTTCTCACTTAAGCGCGCGTCATCAGGAAGTAAGCCTGTCGTCATTTTACCAGAGCCTAAATACTAATAGATGCCATGCCATTGGTCAGAATCAACCCAAATGTATTCAAGCTTCCAAAAATCCCCAAAATTATTAAAAACTTCAAAAATTGCCAAATAAAAAGGAGGTTTCTGCCTACCATTTATATGCTATAATAAGAACAATATTCTATGTAATAAAAAATAGTGAACACTGAGACCATGATTGCATCCACTTGTGTCCAACTCCATATACTTCACATCAACTGTAATAGGCATATAAATCTTCTAGCCTTCCAGCAAAAAAGAACATAATATAAAAGAGAGTGGTATTATCAAATAAATGTGTTAAAAAAAAAAAAAACATAATTATATCTTTACTGGTTAAAAATTAAAATTTAAATATTACAACAAGCAATACAGGTTATACCACCATCTAGAGGACAAACCATATAATTACATATTTATACTCCCATAGATGTGTAGAGCAATAAAAAAATACTCTAATTATAGATTCATAAGTGGTACAATCTACACATGTATAACTCCATAGAGCTAGTATATGGAGTCCACAATGTTTTAACTCCTAAAAATAAGAGCACTAGAAAATTCCCATACACTAGAAATTACATAATAAAAACCTATAATCTAACATTTCACTAAAAATGTGAGAAAGCAGTTTAGATCTACCTCAATGTTCAAACCAACAGGCATGAGTCAGACAAAGCTCAAAAATCCACCTAGTTTTGGCCTGAGACACCTGGGTCCTCATATCTCCCACTTTCCAGTGGGGCAAAAAAGTATTTAGTCAGCCACCAATTGTGCAAGTTCTCCCACTTAAAAAGATGAGAGAGGCCTGTAATTGTCATCATAGGTATATCTCAACTATGAGAGACAAAATGTGGAAACAAATCCAGACAAATCACATTGTCTGATTTTTGAAAGAATGTATTTGCAAATTATGGTGGAAAATAAGTATTTGGTCAATATCAAAAGTTCATCTCAATACTTTGTTATATATCCTTTGTTGGCAATGACAGAGGTCAAACGTTTTCTGTAAGTCTTCACAAGGTTATCACATACTGTTGCTGGTATGTTGGCCCATTCCTCCATGCAGATCTCCTCTAGAGCAGTGATGTTTTGGGGCTGTCGCTGGGCAACACAGACTTTCAACACTCTCCAAAGGTTTTCTATGGGGTTGAGATCTGGAGACTGGCTAGGCTACTCCAGGACCTTGAAATGCTTCTTACGAAGCCACTCCTTCGTTGCCCGGGCGGTGTGTTTGGGATCATTGTCATGCTGAAAGACCCAGCCATGTTTCATCTTCAATGCCCTTGCTGATGGGAGGAGGTTTGCACTCAAAATCTCACGATACATGGCCCCATTCATTCTTTCATGTACATAGATCAGTCATCCTGTTCCCTTTGCAGAGAAACAGCCCCAAAGCATGATGTTGCCACCCCCATGCTTCACAGTAGGTATGGTGTTCTTTGGTTGCAACTCAACATTCTCTCTCCTCCAAACATGACGAGTTGTGTTTCTACTAAACAGTTCTACTTTGGTTTCATCTGACCATATGACATTCTCCCAATCCTCTTCTGGATCATCCAAATGCTCTCTAGCAAACCTCAGATGGGCCCGGACATGTACTGGCTTAAGCAGGGGGACACGTCTGGCACTGCAGGGTCTGAGTCCCTGGCGGCGTAGTGTGTTACTGATGGTAGCCTTTGTTACGTTGGTCCCAGCTCTCTGTAGGTCATTCACTAGGTCCCCCCGTGTGGTTCTGGGATTTTTGCTCACCGTTCTTGTGATCATTTTGACCCCACGGGGTGAGATCTTGCGTGGAGCCCCAGATCGAGGGAGATTATCAGTGGTCTTGTATGTCTTCCATTTTCTAATTATTGCTCCCACAGTTGATTTCTTCACACCAATCTGCTTGCCTATTGCAGATTCAGTCTTCCCAGCCTGGTGCAGGTCTACAATTTTGTTTCTGGTATCCTTCGACAGCTCTTTGGTCTTCACCATAGTGGAGTTTGGAGTGTGACTGTTTGAGGTTGTGGACAGGTATACTGATAACAAGTTCAAACAGGTGCCATTAATACAGGTAATAAGTGGAGGACACAGGAGCCTCTTAAAGAAGAAGGTACAGGTCTGTGAGATCCTTGTGAGAGCCAGAAATCTTGCTTGTTTGTAGGTGACCAAATACTTATTTCCCACCATAATTTGCAAATAAATTCTTTCAAAAATAGACAATGTGATTGTCTGGATTTGTTTCCACATTTTGTCTCTCATAGTTGAGGTATACCTATGATGACAATTACAGGCCTCTCTCATCTTTTTAAGTGGGAGAACTTGCACAATTGGTGGCTGACTAAATACTTTTTTGTCCCACTGTATTTTATCAATCCCATAAAATTTTAAAAGAATAGGGTTTTTAAATGGGGATTTATCCTAAAGTGATTGGAGGCACTATGTTTTCTAAAACCATTTTTGATATTTACATGCTCGTTGATTCTCTTGTATCGACATCTGGTGGTTCTGCCCACATAAATCAACCCACATTGGCATGTAAGGAGATAAACATCTAAACTGCTTTCTCGCTGATTTTTAGTGAAACAGTAGATTATAGGTTTTTATTATGTAATTTCTAGTGTGTGGGAATTTCTAGTGCTCTAATATTCTTAGGAGTTAAAGCGGGGGTCCACCTATCATTTTTTTTTTTTTTTAGTTCATTCACAAACTTTTCTTCTCAGCATTACATACTCACATATTGTGTGTAATATGTCCGCCTGTGTCAGATTTTGTCGGAAAGAATAACTTATATTATTCACTGCAGGTGGTTTCCATCTTCATTGTGGGCATTTGAAGCCCACAAGCATTTATTTCCTGGATGTGGTGAATGCTGTGCTCCCAGCATTCACTGCTCGTTCCCGCACATGCTCAGTGGCATCCTGGGAAGCCTGAGACTAGTCCCAGGAGTCTGGGAGAGGCTAGAAACACGCCTACTCCCACGGGAGGAGAACCAGGAAGTGCAAAGAAGAATAGAAAAATAAAAGGTAATTACGGCGATTTAAATTTTTTTAAACGGCATGTCAGCATCTAGGCAAGGAAGAGAATACATACAGATATTGTTCAAAATTTGGGTGGAACCCCGCTTTAAAACATCCAGAGATGGGACTCATATACTAGTTCTATGGAGTTATACATGTGTAGATTGTACCACTTATGAATCTATAATTAGAGTATTTTTTTATTGCTGTACACATCTATGGGAGCATAAATATGCAATTATATGGTTTGTCCTCTAGATGGTGGTATAACCTATATTGCATGTTGTAATATTACAATTGTGAAGTATATGGAGTTGGACACAAGTGGATGCAATTATGGTCTGTGTTCACTATTTTTTATTAAATAGAATATTGTTCTTATTAAATTATAGCGTATAAAGGGTATGTAGAGACCTCTTTTTATTTGGCAATTTTTGAAATTCGGATTATTTTTGCGATTTTTGGAAGCTTGAAATCCATTTGGGTTGATTCTGACCAATGGCGTTGAATCTATTAGTATTTAGGCTCCGGTAAAATGGCGTCAGGCTTACTTCCCAATGACGCGCGCTTGAACGTGAAATGCATTGAAGCGAGGCCTGACACACACACTTACAGGAGTCCTCCACTTCCGATTGAGTAGCTGAAATGCATGCCACGAATCACATAGTGGTGACGGATCGTTTTCTGCTTTCCCTGAGCTGTTTTTATGCCTGCTGCATCTTGTACTGGACTATGCAAGTGCAAAATTTTAAGAAATTTAAAAAAAGCAATATTACACTATTCCTGCCTTTTGTGGCTCTTCATGGCGGAGCCAATTCTACAGAGTCTTGTGATGTGACTTGGATGTATTCAGTAGAGGATATATGAGGCTGAAGAAAGTCATGTTTATATACCATTGCATATTGGATTGGAATAGTTATTATCCACATACAGATGATTGATTGATTGTGATGAGATTCCTGAAGGGTCTAAATCAATGAGATGAGGAGTTTTCTATATCACACGCTTAATGGTCACTTGTTGGTCGAGACTATACCACTCGGGTGAAGCACTATTGATTTGAGATTTTGGAGCACAAAGCCCTTTAGAAGCACAGTGTTGGAGCATATATAGAAGAATTGTTCACAGTGCTTAGAGTTATTTATTCATTGTGCACTGTATTAATTGTATTAACACCGTTTATGAATTTTCACTTATTTTGTCAAATTGCACCCTTTATAAGTAATATTTCATGAGTTATTAGTTATTAATTTTAGATGCATTAGAAAATTTAGATATTTGCATATGGCACAGTTACCCCATTCCCTTTTCCTACTGTGTCAAGACCGCCGCATATTTACAGTACTTCCTGGAATTATGTGGCTTGTATTTACTATGCAGGCAGAAAATAAGAAGATGGCAGCATTTCCAGAGAATTAGAAACAGCTCCTTTTATTGTGCAAAAGTAGGAAGGAAAGACATGCCACACACACACACACCTTCAAGCCATGGAGGGTCAGCAGACACGTTTCACATTTCTGTGCTTAATGCTTGCAAGGATTAAAGAACTGCATTCCATTCTGTAGCTTCCCTCCAACCACTTTGCATATTATTTTATATATACACTGGGATTCTGTACTTGCCAAATATGCTGCAAAAATCTCCCTACACTGAGTCTGGCTGAAACCAATTTTAACTGTGGGCACCCCATTTGCCTTTCCCTTGTATTTACTATGACCTGTGTGTACTTTTTTTTCTGCAGACAGAACCAATCTGGCAGAAAAAAAAAGCTAAAGAAGATTTTCCCCACTCTATTGGTTGTTCAAATAATCACATGGCAAAGAATTAAACAGACCGTGATTAAATGGTTAGGACCATAACCTTAGAGTGACCCTAATAACCATCAGGGGTGCAAACACCTCCTCCAAAAAAACAAAGTAGAAAAAACACCTGGTACCAAAGGTACGGTGAGAGACCCCTTAGGGTCGTTAATAGACAGCCCAAACCTCGAAGGTAAAAAAGGTATAAATTTTATTACAAATTGACAAATGGTATACATAAGAACAAGGCATGTAAAGCATAAAAGCCATATCTAATACTCTGAATAATACAATTGTATAGACTGGTCACTACCCTGGTGCAGGAGGGACTAGTGACAATCAACACAGTGTATATAACACCTTACATGTTATGGACTAGAGGTCCTTCTTCAGAGGTTTTTGTTATTAATTCAGATGGGTATAGATTTTCTACATGAGAGTGTACACAAGTAAATTGTACATTAATAAAAAGTAGTAATAATCCATAATCTTTCAGCTGATGTGCTGCCTTTTGACCGAACGTTCCTTCAGCTTCTGAAAAGAGGCTGAGGAGACAGCATAAAAGCAGGTGTGAGATAGCTGGCGTCCAATCGAGATATTGACCGCGATTGCCAACAGCTGGTGCAGTGGGTGGGAGGGCTCGTGAGTCATCGCACGATTGCCCTCCCGAGAGTCCCCCGGCATCACGGCGAGCGGCACAGGCCCACCCCCAAGCAAATGGGCGAAACTGCGTCACGCGTCATCATGCTGCCGATGCGCGAATGGTGCTGTTCGCATCCCAAGCTGAAACACAGCACGTTGGAGGCCCAGAAGGACCTATTGTGCCAAGTAGTGGGTGTCCCGAGCCACCCCACTCACGGAGGTGGAGGGAACGGCCAGGGACCCCTGCGCACCAGGAGCAAAGCAATCCCGCCCAGGCCTGGTGCTGAGTGGAAGAAAAACATGCCACCACGATGATGGAGTAATAAAATGCACAATTAGGGGACAAATAAATCTTGGATATGGTATAATAGCCTATATAAACATAGCATGTGAATGAAAGGGTTATAAATGAGCTATAGAACCTATAAAGAATATCACAGATTCAGCATCATGGAGAAGATTACAAATCCGTAGATTTTTCAAAATAATTGGCATGTTTTTAAAACAAATTATTTATACAGAACAGTAATAAGGAAAATAACTGATAATGTACAACGATGATATCTATAACTAAAATTTATATGTGGGAAAGACCCTATATAGAACATATCTATACCACTATAAAAGATGTAAGTTATACCCATTAGTAGACATTAAAGAAGTCGGTAATTATCAAGAGTAGAGAATAATGTAAGGCAATACCCTACATATCCAATTCACAGACTCCAGACTCAAATCCTGGAAGATAGGGCATAAAATCGAAGGCCTCATTGAGTCCTGGAGCTATAGTGGCCTTCAGATGAAAAATCCATCTGAGTTCAGTTTGCAGCAATAACTTATTGTAATCACCTCCCCGTGGTGTGGGGCCAATATGATCAAGTGCAAGAAACTTGATTTTTGCACATTTATCACCATGTATTAGGGCACTGTGCCTGCCTAGAGGGAGAGCTAGATCTTGTTTTTGGATACTTACAACAGAATGGAGTTAAGCAGGGGTGTATGGTGGAAGCTTCTAAGATAGTATTTCCTGTAGTGGGTTTGCGATATAAACTACTAAGCAAATGTCCAGCTTGATGAATAGTTATGTTAAGATCTAGAAATGTTATTGCTTCAGTACTATAAACACACAGTGAATTTTAAGTTAAAATTAGTTCTCGGAATTGATGTAAATTAAAAACTGGTTAAGGAGTGTTACTGAACTGTCCCAGGTGACAAAAAGGTTGTCAATTTAACAATACCATGCTGTTTGTTACATGATAGGTAAACATTGACGCAGCATCATTCATGATGCTGCGTTTAAATCCTTCTGTGGAAGCATTTAAAAATGCCAGATTGAAATTATTATGCATGGATTCAGAGTCCATGTGATATTTTATATTAATAATATTGATAATTCCGGTTATCGAATAGGCAAATTTGACTTTTACTTTGTTGGTAAGCATTGTTTGCATGGGGATCAAAACATTTGCCTGTTCAAATTATATATACACACACATATATATATATACATATATATATATATATATATATATATATATATATATATATACATACATACATATATATATATATATATATATATATATATATATATATATATATATATATATATATATATATATACACACATATATACATACACATATATACATACACACACACAATGGGGACAGAAGGTATTCAGACCCCCTTAAATTTTTCACTCTGTTATATTGCAGCCATTTGCTAAAATCATTTAAGTTCATTTTTTTCCTCAATGTACACACAGCACCCCATATTGACAGAAAAACACAGAATTGTTGACATTTTTGCAGATGTATTACAAAAGAAAAACTGAAATATCACATGGTCCTAAGTATTCAGACCCTTTGCTCAGTATTTAGTATAAGCACCCGTTTGATCTAATACAGCCATAAGTCTTTTTGGGAAAGATGCATGAATTTTTTCACACCTGGATTTGGGGATCCTCTGCCATTCCTCTTTGCAGATCCTCTCCAGTTCTGTCAGGTTGGATGGTAAACGTTGGTGGACAGCCATTTTTAGGTCTCTCCAGAGATGCTCAATTGGGTTTAAGTCAGGGCTCTGGCTGGGCGAATCAAGAACAGTCACGGAGTTGTTGTGAAGCATCTCCTTCGTTATTTTAGCTGTGTGCTTAGGGACATTGTCTTGTTGGAGGTAAGTCGTTAGCCCAGTCTGAGGTCATGACCACTCTGGAGAAGGTTTTCGTCTAGGATATCCCTGTACTTGGCCACATTCATCTTTCCCTCGATTGCAACCAGTCGTCCTGTCCCTGCAGCTGAAAAACACCCCCACAGCATGATGCTGCAACCACCATGCTTCACTGTTGGGACTGTATTGGGCAGGTGATGAGCAGTGCCTGGTTTTCTCCACACATACCGCTCAGAATTAAGGCCAAAAAGTTCTACCTTGGTCTCTATCCCCAGATAGCTCAGTTTGGCCGGACAGCCAGCTCTAGGAAGGGTTCTGGTCGTCCCAAACGTCTTCCATTTAAGGATTATGGAGGCCACTGTGCTCTTAGGAACCTTAAGTGCAGCAGAAATTTTTTTGTAACCTTGGCCAGATCTGTGCCTTGCCACAATTCTGTCTCTGAGCTCTTCAGGCAGTTCCTTTGAACTCATGATTCTCATTTGCTCTGACATGCACTGTGAGCTGTAAGGACTTATATAGACAGGTGTGTGGCTTTCCTAATCAAGTCCAATCAGTATAATCAAACACAGCTGGACTCAAATGAAGGTGTAGAACCATCTCAAGGATGATCAGAAGAAATGGACAGCACCTGTGTTAAATATATGAGTGTCACAGAAAAGGGTCTGAATACTTAGGACCACATGATATTTCAGTTTTTCTTTTGTAATAAATCTGCAAAAATGTCAACAATTCTGTGTTTTTCTGTCAATATGGGGTGCTGTGTGTACATTATTGAGTTAAAAAAATGCAATATAACAAAGAGTGAAAAATTTATGGGGGTCTGAATACTTTCCGTCCCCACTGTATACCCCAAGCTGTCATGATCGTGCCGCACTTTACTGATCTGACTGTGCTTCACATGCTACCAGATGCTCTACTTGTACAAACTACTAATGATCTCTGTGACCTTGAAAAACTTGTTAGTGTCACTCCAATCCTGTAATAGGATATACCCACCCGCTTGGACTGGGGGTTGAGGAGCTGGCGTCCTTTCACTCATCCAGAAGTACTGGCATGTAAAAAGTGCAGGACGCCGCTCATCCAGCCCATGTAAGGTTAAGTAATGGGCTCAGCCAGCACCGTTCCACTGGCCACCTCAGAGGGAGCCATGACTAAGCCCCTGTGGGCAGGATGAAACACACCAGTGGGCGTGGCCAGTGGAGTGGTGCTGACAGAGTCCATTACCTACACTTGAACAAAATGTCAAAAATAATGCCCCTTTGATACCTAGAGCATTAGTGAACTGTCCTAGACAGGGAGGTTGATTTACTAAATGCAAATATACTTTGCACTGCAAGTGTAATTGCTCTAGATCTGAGTGGAAGCTCTGAAATGAGGGAAAGCTCTGCTGATTTCTATCATCCAATCATGTACAAGCAAAACATGCGATTTATTTTCATTGCATGTGATTGAATATTCTTTCCAAAATGAAGCTTAACCTCATTTACTAAGCTCTGGAGCAAGTGTACTTGCAGTACAGTTTGCCTTTGGTAAATCAACCGCGTAGTGTTCAAACATGACAATATTTTTATAAATCAAATACTTGGGGGCCTGCGCTGACCCAGACTTGCAATCACTTGAAAGGTATGTATAGCAGTACATTTTTTAAAGTTCCTAGTGATACGACACCTATTACACCACATGATATACCAGATCTGGATCCCTTGGATCAAGGGCAGACCTTGTGTGTCTTCTCTGCAAAAGTCTGAGATACGCATTAAGTATTACTCTCTCCAAACCACTATTTTTCAAAGTAATAAGATCTTTATGGGTAAAACATATCTAGCACCAATATGTTGGGTTGCAGAGGGTAACATGCAATAGCAATAAATACAAATATTGTATCTTTTGAAAATAAGCCAAGACTGATTTTTACTCCTAACAATCAAATAAAATATTTGCAAAACCACTATAGATTTCCTCCAAGTCACTGCAAGTCTATAGTTCAGCTCAGACTCAAAACTGTTTATACAAATATACTAATGTTCGAACATTTTGGCTAAAGATCATATATTGAGGAAGGTGAAGCATTACTACAAATTTTCAATTTTACAATGTAAAAATTAAAAAAAACGGTAGATTTTTACAATAGCTTGTGTATATGCATGGCTCATCACTGCAGCACCTTACAGTTTGGGTAGGTGTGTAATATTATTATTATAATACAGGATTTATATAGCGGCAACAGTTTGCGCAGCGATTTACAACATGAGGGCAGACAGTACACTTACAATACAAATCAATACAGGAGGAATCAGAGGGCCCTGCTCGTTAGAGCTTACAATCTAGAAGGGACTTAATTTTAATTTTAAGGTGATGCACTGGCAAGTGTTAAGTACAGATGTAGGTTCATACCCCCTTCACCTCATCCCGACAATATATTTGAAGAGATAAAGAAAAGAGACCCTGGGATTGTACGGGTGAAGGGGAAAACAAGAGTAAATAAACAAAAAAAGGGGGGGGGGGGTAATGAGTAGTATGATTGGCATGACAGGTACCCAAAAGTAATAAAAAATATATATACTGACTTACTCGTTCACAGGACTATATGCATATCTTGGCTGGACTATGACTTGATGGCTTATCAGATGATGTTCCAAATCTCAGTCACCACAGCATCAGTTACACACCCAAGTTTGAATAGACAAGGCCATATATAGGCTTATATGTTGGAAGCCAAAAATTCAGGGTTGTCTGAAAATCCCTGTAGTATGTATAAATGGGAGATCTTAAAACCCCGCAGATGCGTCAAATCACCAGCGTCCACAAGGAACAGCAAAAAAGGAAGGCGGGGAATGTACGTCCCTAAATATAAATATATAATATGGTATGAGTATCAAAAAGTAAAATAGTGAACAAAATACATCAAAAAGTAGAATAACCAATGTGCAGTGAATATAATTACATCCACCTGCTGTCATGCTGAAATGTAATCATAGAGGTGTGATATAAACACACATATGTAAATTGGTGTAATCAACAGGAGGGTATGGGAAAATAACAGATAAACTAGCCTGGAAAAGATGGACTATCATATACCAGGTCTACTCTGTGATACACCCAATACAGTTAAAGAACTATGCTTACAGAGTAGGGCAGTAATTTTGGCCCAAATATATATAATATATATATATATATATATATATATATATATATATATATATATATAAGCATAGCATATAGTAAGAGTATGAAACTGCATGGGAAAAATTCACCAACTTAGTATGGTAAGACCTAGTACTTACTTTAAATTTTCAGTTTGTCAGGAAAATCAGATTGCCTCCTCCAGATCAACCTCCTCCTAGATGTGCAGTCTAGGTGTGCAGCAGTGTGTCTGCACCTGGAGGTTTAAGTAGCATCTGAGTGAGGATAACCCCGCCTGTACTGGGCGGGGGATGTGTAATGCTGGCCATGTTATGTAATGCATAGGGGGCGGACGAGGTTCGGCATCACTAAATCCTCAGCTGATCAGTGTCAGCAGAGGAGATACTGTGCGCCGAAAACTGTTCCCGCGGCGCGGCGGCGTCCAGCGCCACCGTGTCATAAGGCGTGATGACGTCAGACGTCGCAGCGCCGCCAACACGAGAGAGGAGGGCTCACTGTAGGCCGGTCCAGAGAGCAGCCGTATTGCGCATGTGAGAGCGGCGGATCAGATGGACCGCCAAGAGTCCCAAGTAGGGCCCCACTATCAAAAGATGTAGAAGGGAGGGTCAAGTGGAAACAAAAAGGTAACAACTGTGGGGGGGGGGGGGGGGGGGGGGGGGGATGAGCTGATGGAGAAAATGAAAAAAAAAAACAGTTGTTAGGTGTGGGGTAGGGTAGGCTTCTCTGAAGAGAAGGGTTTTCAGAGATCGTCTAAAAGCTAATAGAGTAGGAGATAAGCAGACAGATTGGGATAGGGCATTCCATAGGATTGGAGAGGCTTTGGAAAAGTCCTGGAGGCGAGCATGGGATATATATCTATCTATATCACACACACATCATCATGATCTGACTCATGTGCTGAGGATGTTGAAGGGGAACCCCCCCGCCAAAATGAAATAAAATTTTTAAAAAAATTGGCGTGGGGTTCCCAACAAAATCCATACCAGACCCTTATCCGAAGAACGCAGCCCCACAGGTCAGGATTTGGGGGGGGTGGGCGAGCAAGCGCCCAGAACCCCCCCCACATGCCCTCAACATGGAGGGGTGTGTGCTTTGAGGCGGGGAGGCCCTGCGTCCCCCACCCGAGTACCCCTACCCATTCACCAAAAAAAAAAAAAAAGTCCAAAATAAACGCGGTACACAGGTTTTATTAAGGCAGCTCTGGCATCTCTTCAGATTTCTTCTCCCTCTTCCAGCGATGTCTTCTCCCTGTTCTGCGGGTCTTCGCCGCTGTCTTCTCCCTCTGTTCTTCCGATGTTGACTTGACGCGATCTCCCGATGTAATGCTGGGTCTGCCGTGTGCAATTGACATGGGGCGGGGCCCCCCACTGACGTCCTCTGGGGGCCCCTCCCCCTTGTGACGTCACCACCCGGGACCCCGCCCCATGTCAATATAAGTCATTGCAATTGGCGGACCCAGCATTACAACGGGAGATCGCATCGAGTCACCATCGGAAGAAGGCGGCAAAGGAGAAGACATCGCCGGCGGAGGGAGAAGAAAAATTGGAAGAGACGCCGGAGCTGCCTTAATAAAATACTTTAAAAACCTGTGTACCATGTTTATTTTTGACAATTTTTTTTAGGTGAATGGGTAGGGGTACAATGTACCCCATATTCATTCACATAGGGTGGGGGGTCGGGATCTGGGGGCCCCCCCTTGTTTTTTTTAAAGGGGGGGCTTCCAGATTCTGATAAGCCCCCGCACGCAGACCCCGACAACCACCGGCCAGGGTTGTCGGGAAGAGGCCCTTGTCCTCAACATGGGGACAAGGTGCTTTGGGGTGAGGGGCACAGGGCCCCTCTGCCAACCCCAGGGGGCCCCTGGTTGAGGGCATGTGACCCCCCTGCCAACCCCTATGTTGAGGGCATGTGGCCTGGTTTGGTACGGGGGGGGGCGCTGGCTCAGACCCTAGAGAATAAAATGGCGGTTGTTGCAATATTTTATGTCACACGGTATTTGTGCAGTGGTCTTTCAAAAGCAATTTTTTTGGGAAAAAGTACACTTTAACCACTTGCCGAACAGCTCCAGCAGTTTTACTGCGGCAGAATGGCACGGCTGGGCGAAACGACATTATGCAACGTCGCTTCGCCCTGTACAAAGTATGACCAGCGATCGGTCATCTCCCCTAGACAGTCCCATCTCCACCTTCAGTAAGAACACAGAGGGAACACAATTAACCCCTTGATCGCACCCCTTTCCTGCCAGTGACATTTTTACAGTAATCTTTTACAGTAATCAGTGCATTTTTATAGCACTGATCGCTGTATAAATGCCAATGGTCCCAAAAAGGTGTCAAAAGTGTTCGACATAATGTCACAGTCCCGATAAAAATCACAGATCGCTGCCATAACTAGTTAAAAAAAAAAAAAAATACCGGTAATAAAAAGGCTATAAATCTATTCCCTATTTTGAAGACGCTATAACTTTTGCGCAAACCAATCAATATATGCTTATTGCAATTTTTATTACCAAAAGTATGAAGAATACATATCGGCCTAAACTGAGAAAAAATTAGCTTTTTTTAAAAAAAATGGATAATTATTATAGCAAACGGTACAAAATATTGTGTTTTTTTAAAAATTTTCGCTTTTTTGTTTATAGCGCAAAAAATAAAAGCCACAGAAATGATCAAATACCACCAAAAGAAAGCTCTATTTGTGTGGAAAAAGGACATCAATTTTTTTGCGGTGTAACGTCGCACAACTGCGCACTTGTCTGTTAAAGCGACGCAGTGCTGAATCACAAAAAACGACCTGGTCATTCAGCAGTCAAATCTTCCGGGGCCGAAACAGTTAATGAATGAAAAAAAAAAAAAATTTACACAGTAAACTTAGCCCATTTTTTTTGTCCAAAAGTTTTGATTACCCGTTTTTGTGTATTTAACCACTTCCGGACCACTGCACGCTGATGTACGTCCTCACTTTGAAGAGAAATAATCTTTGTTATGGCAGCAGCTAGCTGCCATAACCCCGGTATCCTCTTCAGCGGGCGGTCTGGTTTCCGATAATAGTGGTCCCCAGATCTCATATTTAACCTCCCTGACGGTAATCCCGAGCGTGGCTCGGGGTTAAATTTCAGTCCTATTAGCGGTAACCCCGAGCCACACTCGGGATTACATTGCAAGATCGGCTTTACTTACCTTGTCCCCAGGATCCTGCGATGTCCCCCCGTGTCCGTGGGCTCTGTCTCCTCCGAAGCCTCTCCGTGCCAGGCTCCGTTCCCTGCGAGCGGCGCGACGCACGGGGGCGGAGCCTGGCGGCAAATTCAAAAAAATTTACAAATCATAACACATATAGTACTGTAATCTTACAGATTACAGTACTGTATGAAATTATTTCACATCCCTTTTGTCCCCAGTGCTCTGGCCCATGCCCTGCATGCAGTTTTATATGATATATACTGTTCTTTCTGCCTGGAAACTGGAGATTGTCCATAGCAACCAAAAAGTGTCCCTTTATGTCAAAAGTGGCTTTAGATCGGCTAGAAAACAGCGATAGTAAATTAGAACACTTGCAGAATTGAGCGATAGTGAATCGTGGCGAAATTTATATTATTATATTATTTTTTTTAATTATTTATATTTATTATATTATAATTTATGTTTTTGTGTTTCAAACTTCATCATACCCGGGATATCTACTAGACTCTTGTTTGGACAGATTTAAGTGTGTTATTGTTAAGAATTACAGGCCTACAATATAAAACGCCAGATTTCCATGCAAAATAATTGTACCGCTTTCAGCACCAAAAATCCGAAATAATCATACCGCCAGGGAGGTTAAGAGGTCCTGTCATGCTTTTTTTTTCTATTACAAGGGATGGTTACATTGTTGTCTTTCCAAAAAAAGTGGGCTTGCAAGACCGCTGCACAAATACGGTGTGACAGAAAGTATTGCAACGACCGCCATTTTAAATGTATTTTCTAAGCAATTTTCTAGCAAAAAAAAATATTAACTTGTAAACAACAAATCTCAGAAAGAGGCTCGGTCCTTAAGAGGTTAATATTTAAAGATATTTAGATAATAAATGTTTAATTTAAGAAATTTTCTGTATCACTTCTTTATTACTTAACTGTTAGATTTTACGAGCTAAGGGGCGGGGGGGGGGTTGGGGAATCAGCCCAAAAAAATAAAATCGGATCGGTATACCTCTAATGCAGACTATATTTGAATAGTCACAAAGAAGAAACTACAATCTATATATACAATGCCAGAGTGAAAAAATAATAATGCACACATGTAAAGTGTTTAGGGTACATTAAAGTTATTTGCAGACAAACTTTACAACTGATTATGTGGCAATTGAAATCAGCCTAACTTTCCTTTTAAATGTTAATTTGCATAGCAAAGCTGATGAAACTAGAACATTTTATGTTGCATTAAGCACTTCCTACCAACCATCTTCTACACATAGGCATTTCATTGTGGAACATTATAGGAAAAAAGAGACGAGATTGCTTCACAATAATGTATTGCTTCATATGATGCTTTCCATCTAGGTCTATCACAATGCAAAAGGTCAGCTTTGTATTTTTTACATCAAGTAGCTGAAGTATATCAAGAGAAGATCATCAAAAAGCATTGCTATCCATTAATGGAAACATTTTCTTGGCAGTATTAAAAGATTATGTCTGCTGGCAGGGTATAAAAAGCCTGTAACAAGTAAAATCAGCTTATACTGCAATGAAATGCTGTAAATTAAAAAAACTAAAAGACAGGTTATTAAGCTGTTAAAATTTATGGATCTCTTTATGGATCTCTTGTTTATGAAACACATTTAAATGTTTTTTTGCTAGAAAACATTTAAAATATGTAACAAAACAATCAATGTTAATGACAGTATTTTAAAAACAGTCCTATTTAAGTGGATTTTTTGTTCATAAATAGATTTTCTGATGCTCAATTTATTATTTTTTTGCAACAGTGAAAAGGTGATGCTACAGTACAGGGAATGTCAGGAAGACTAGATGGCAGGACCCCATTTATATTTCCTGTCTCATATCACCCTGTTTCTACCCCAGTCAAAAGTACCATTTTATTATACATGGGAACAGGTTTGATTTTTAGCAACATATGCTAGTGACTGAGTGAAATAAAATTACCGCAAAACGGGGCTTGACAAATTAAAAACGCACTAAATTACCCAATTTTTTGTAAATTGAGTAAATCGATACCCAACATGTTAAGCGTTAAATTTGCGTTCAACTGTGAAATGGCGACAAACTTCAGTACCCTATATTTTCCACATGGATACTGCTCTCATTTCAGCATGCGTGGCGATATGAAACATGTGTATCGCAATGGCTGTTTTCAGGCGTAGGCGTCCCAAGGCGTGCATTTTCGGTTGTACATGCTTATATGTGGGGGTGGGGGGAGCCTTAAAAAAAATGTTTGGGGGGGGGGGGTTATGTGTTTGGGTGTAACTTCAATTTTTTCCAAGCATTCTATCAGACAAGTAAACTGCCTATCGCCTATGTACATCCCTGCAACTGGTAAATGGGCTGACAAAAGTCAAATTTCTAGTCGCTATGGTGACCTGGTGCCTGGGATTTGTCAAGCTCTGCCTTAAAAATCAGTGTACTGGCGTTCATTAACAGGAGATTCAGTTTTTCTGCAATAACTGTTATACACTACGTTCAGGAGGAATTAGACAGTGGCAAACAAAAAAAGCCGTTGGCTAGCCAGGTATAACCCTTCAACGCCCTTCATGCTTCAGTTTTGTAGAAAAGCCATGTTAAACCATGGTCAGTTTACAGGGGGGAGGGTATAGCTGGGCAGGATCAGCCAGGTTTTTTAGGTGATAGAAGGGGCCCAAATTACACAGCATAAGCACTGTGCTGTATAACATGCTTTAGAGCCCATTCACATAGGGGCAACTTTGGATCCGACTTCAAGTCGCCCCAAGTCGCCCCTAGTCGCCTCAAGTCACGCTACACAAAAAAATCAATGTAAGTGAATGGATCTGTCTTAATGCACACTACTGCAGTCGCTCCGACTTCAGAAAAGGTTCCTGTACTACTTCAATCCGACTTGAAGGCAACTTGTACCCATTGATTTCAATGGAAGTTGCCTCCAAGTCTGATCACTGTTCATACTGAGGCAACTTTACAGGAAGCAGAAAAGAAACAGAAAGTAATTTCCTCCACTAAACAGCCAGCCCCCTCCTTCTCACACACAGCTGATAAGCTCTGATTGGCCACTTGCAAAGTTCCCTGTCCTGGAGGCGACTTAAAGTTGTGTTGTAAGTTGCCCCAAGTCGTGCTGTGATTCATACTCAAGTCGTGTCCAAGTTGCCTCCCAAAGTCGTGCTGGAAGTCGTGTTGCCCCTGTGTGAATGGGCTCTTAAGGGAACAGGAAAAACCAAACCAAAACCAGAACCAAAAATAAAAAAAACGAACACACTTTAACCACTTCTAGCCCAAGGACGTCATATGATGTCCTTGACTTTCAGTGGGAATATCTGAATGATGTCTGCGGCTACAGGCATCATTCAGATATCCTTGTTTTCAGCCGGTGATTCTGTGCACCACAAGAATGATCATAGCGGCGGTTCCGACGCTTGATCTTTCTTGCAAGCGACGGGAGAGGACACCCCCCCCTTCTGCCACTATCGGGCCGTGCCATCGGGGACACAGAGAAAGAATCGGCAGCCGCCGGATGACGACCATAGGAATTTCCGGTGACCCTATGGTCACCAGTCATCTCTATGACCGTCTGAGACCCGGGCGCAACGTTATGACGTCACGTCCGGGCCGCGGATGTAAACAAAGCCGCGATCGCGGCTGGTAAGCATGAAATCGTGGAATTTATTATTTAAAGTTAATTTAAAGTACCAAAGTTTGGTGTTATTCCATGAGTGTGCGCAATTTCAAAGCGTGACATGGCATGGGTATCTATTTACTCGGCGTAACATCATCTTTCACATTATACAAAAAAATTGGGCTAACTTTACCATTTTGTTATTTTTTAAATCATGAAATTGTTTTTTTTTCCAACCTTGACAGGAAGTGAGGAATTCTATCCTAATGGTACCTCTAATGGTAGCTTACCTAATCCACCTAGAACAGTTAAAAGAGAACGCCAGCTTTTCCTCCCCAAAACATGTGCATTGTGCATGTAAATTAAAACCCCACTGTCAGTTTTAGCACACAACTTACCAACTTTAGCTGGTTTTGGTGTCTGATGTCACTCCTCCTTTCTCCTTTGGTGTCTGATGTCACTCCTCATTTCTAAGTTCCTATTTACCTTTTGCCAGTCCTGATACTACATATCCCATGATCCTTTGAGCCTTTGTAGTTTCAGGAGTTCTGGGAGCTAATGTGGGTGGGTCCTATGGTTACTGGGGGCATTTCTGGGCCGTCACGTGAGTGGTGAAAAGTATAAATGTGTCATACCGCCTCCTGTGTCATTTCTGTCTTGCAGCATGCCAAAGAATGGCGGCTTACTGCAAGACTACAGAGGAACGGCTGTGGGAGGTTATGAAGAGGTTTCCTTTATATAGGAAGGGCAGGATCTGAGGGGTGGGAGTCTCTCTGTTCACACTGGTCAGCATATTTAACTGGGCAGGATTGAACTCTTAATTGCAATTCATTCAATCCTCCCCAGCAGCAGCACAGCTATCTTTCAGAACAGGCTGTATATGAAGGGGTTTCCTTCTTGAATAATGCTGTGATCTGTGAGGAGGGAATTGGGAGGTTTGGGCTCTTCCTGTAGGTGTGACTGGGCGGGACTCAATGCTAATTAGAATGTATTCGATCCCACACATCAAAGCTGTGGAGGAAGTTATATCATATGCAGAATCTGAAACACTACAAAGGAGGTGTATTATAGCGGCTACCTGCTGCAGGAAGTGGCAGAGTCTAGCAGGATATACATAGTGTCACATGACACAAAGCCACAACTAAACCCAGAATATCAGGGGATCTGCAGACAACAGAGCAACATGATACAGAGGTATGATCATTCCATTCAGTTCTAGTGAAAACAAAGTTTGAGTTCATCTTCAAGGAGGAGGAGGCTTTAGGCCTCAAAAAGAACCTGATGCAACACTATGAATGGGTCCTTAACCCCCCTAGCGGTATTCCCAAGTGTGGCTCGGGGTTCATTTTCACTACCAAAAGCGGGAACCCCCGAGCCACTCGGGATTGCTTCGCAGAATCCTGGTACAGGTTAACTTACCTTGTCCCCAGGATGCTGTGATATCCTCCAGCTGTATCCTCCGCCCGATGCATTACTGTTCCGTGCTCCATTCCCTGCAAATGTTGCAACGCATGGGGGCGGAGCCTATCGGCAAATTCAAAAAGTTACAAAACACACATAATACAGTAATGTAATCTACAGATTACAGTGTATCAAATAATTTCACATCAGTTTTGTCCCTAGTGCTTTGTCCAGTGCCCTGCCTGCACTTTTATATTATATATTCTGTTCTTTCTGCCTGAAAAATTGAGAACGTCCATGGCATTTAAAAAGTGTCCCTCTACTTCAAAAGTGGTTTTAGGCAGCTAGAGAACAGCGATAGTGA
Source organism: Aquarana catesbeiana (assembly GCF_042186555.1). Lineage (NCBI taxonomy): Eukaryota > Metazoa > Chordata > Amphibia > Anura > Ranidae > Aquarana > Aquarana catesbeiana. Next base: position 105,910,978 of record NC_133331.1, on the reverse strand, counting down.
ATTAGAATCACTTGCAGAATTGAGCTATAGTGAATCATGGGGAAATTTGTCAGACACTGAAAGTGACAACAGCGACAATTCTAGGACTGAGCAAACGTCAGTGTTTTTGGTTTGATTATATTATTGAATAAAATGTATTATATTAATTTATAGTTATTACATTATAATTTATGATTTCGTGTTTCAAACTTTATCATACCCATAATGTCTACTAGACTCTTGTTTGGACAGATTTAAGCGAGTTATTGGCAAGAATTACAGGCCTACAATATAAAGCGCCAAATTTCCATGCAAAACAATGTACCGCTTTGACATTTAAAAATCAGACATAATCATAACGCGCAGGAGGCTAAAGGATAAGTCTGCTTACTAAAGGACATTCTGCCAGAGATGATAGCAAGAAGAAAGACCACCTTGCGAGCGAGGTCAGAAAGAGAATATCCTTAACAGGTTAAAAAAAACAGATTAGGGTCCCTTGGGAACCAGGGGGACTGATGTGCTATACCCCAAGAAAGGCCTTAACTAAGAAGTGAGAGGCAAAAGGTCTCTGAAACAGAATAGCCAAGATTTGTTCTTTGAGGATAATCAAGGCCAGATATGCTGCCCAGACTGAAGGAAAGACAGAATACATTCTAGCAAGTTCTTTCTAGACTGAAAACTCCTTAACTCACCTCCAAACTAGGCCTTCCAGGTGTGATGATAGACAGAGAAGTCTATTTCCTAGTCTACAAGAGGGCAAGGCTGGCCAAATCCAAAATGCACCTTTTCCTTGGGATTATAGCTTTAACAGTCATGTCATTACGGCCAATGACAGAGATAGGATGGTACGCTGGCCTTTTAGGACAGAAGGTCCAGACGAGTCAGAAAGGCTCACACAATGTTCACCAGGATTCGGAGTATTTCGGAAGACAGGACAATTGGTGCTGAAACCCTCAGGTTATCCTACTGATGTGAGAATTGGAGGTGGTATTTATGTTCTTAGCTGCCTGCTTGTGATTTTACTTTTTATTCGTAAAGCAAAACTTCACTTAAAAAAGTGAACGTGCCGCTTATCCTCCTGTGCAACCACTACCCCGCCTTTATTGGTGGTAGTGTTTTTGGTTTTTTGTTTCAGGGAGTGGGTACCTTTTTCTGACATTCATTGAGAAAAATGCAAAGCATTCTCTGAATGGCAGCCATGTTGCATGGATGACAGCCTGTGTTCAGAATTCAGTAGGGCAGCTGCTCAGCATGGGACCCGGAAACAAGTGGAGATCACTGGAGTAGTGCGGTCGTAGTTACATTGGTCAAAGCTGAATCAATGTAACCATGTATAAAAAAAAAAAAAAAATACAATTTTTTATTACTCACCGTAAAATCCCTGTCTCTTAGTTCATTGATGGACACAGCCTCTGTTTTTAATCTCGACCAGACAGGGTTTTATACTGCCACCTACAGGAGGACGACACTAGGAGGAAAATAACTTGCCACCTCTTATGGGCAGTCGTTCTGATATAAACCCCCCTCTGAGCAAGTCAGTTGAACTCCAAAAAGGACTTTACAGTAACAAAAATTCAGTTTTCTCTTACGTTCATTGCCGGACACAGCCTCTCTTCTTGACTAAACAGGGATGTTCCAAAGCAGTGCCACAATGAGGGGCGAGCAAACCAAAAACAACTGGAGCTATGGGGCAACATACCACCACCCAAAACCACCCCAAAAGGGACGATAAAGGAACCCTAAAATGCAGCCATGAAAAAAATTGTGGGCAAAACAAGTGTCCAAAGATGCAAACACGTCGACTTTATAGAATATTGTGGAAATGGTAACCACTATGCAAACCTAAGACACAGACATCTAGCATCGAAACGTCCAAGAGAAACTAAGCACCCTACCCTTGTGGAGCACTCCGTAATAGGGAGACGGAAACCTGACCCACAATGGTGTACACCTGAACAAGTGTTTACCGAACCCAATAGAATATAGAAGCAAGAGAGGCTAGCATCCTAGATACAAAAAAAAAAAAAATCCAACCTCCAGGAAGGATGACATATAGGAGCCATTACCTGAGGAAGCATGTCCCACCCCCCCCCACTAGGCCTCAAGGCACGACTGTAGATTCACTTGTGGAAAAAAAAATAAAAAAAAATAGTAGGGCCATAAATAATTTTTTTTTATTTTTTTTTATTCACTTTGATTTTTGTTTATCCAAATGTAAACTACAGGAAAAAAAACAAGACTGGACAAAATTATTTAACACTATGTATAAATCAGCCTTAATGCTCAGTACACCGATCTGTAAGGCAAGTAATTAAAGCCACTTCTTTCTTGTATTTAAGAACCATTTGATTTTCTTTAGCTCAGCATCAGATATAAAACTGTAGCTTTGATTATACATGTAATTGTTACCCCCTTTTTTACAAATCCAATACATCCTCAGCTCATCAGTGGACCTCCCCATGTTCTCTTGGCAACTTCTACAGAAAATATAATAAAGACACAGCACTCAGCTAAATAAAAATCCTGCCTGCTATCGATCATATTGTCATGAACAACTCTAAACATATTCATTAGTTTTGTTTGCTGCCACTGCAGTGCAGATCCATTAGAGTGATATGTATATTTACTTAAATGAGTATTTATAAAATAAACATTTTCTTTTAGAGAAATAGAAAAGAAAAAAAAAAAAAAAAAAGGAGAAAAATCATGTAGATTATATTTTCCAGTAATGAGAATTGTTATTACAATTTCAAACCATAAACTCTTCCAATTATAGAATAAAATGTATGCTTTTCATACACAGAAACAGAACACTAGTTGTAAAACCAACTCAAACTATGAAAAGGGTATTTAAAAAAAAAAATATTGCCAAACGAATGGGCCTGTAAGATGCACCATATTACCAAAAGTATTGTGACACCTGCCTTTACATGAACTTTAATGGCATCAGAGTCTTATTCCATAGGGTTCAATGTTGAGTTGCCCCACCCTTTGCAACTATAACAGTTTCAATTCTTCTGGGAAGGCTGTCCACAAGGTTTAGGAGTGTGTCTATTGGAATGTTAGATCATTCCACTGATTGAGCAGCCCATGTTTACACAGAACATGGTACAATTAGTAAAATTCAGTAAGGCTATGGTTTTACCTGCAGCCTTGCCAAAACATCCAAAACGTGTGATCATCTCCATATAGATACAATAGTTCGTATTTGTGATAAGCTCCTAAAATTTGCATAACATATTCAATATGATTGCCAATTGCAACTTAAAGTAGGTCATGATTAGTGACGTCTTACCCTCAGAAAGGAAAAAAAAAAAAAAAAGGCATAAAATTCTATTTCAACGCTCAGCTTCTCTGACTGTCTTAAATGTGCTTCAGCATTCTCTGAATGTAAAGCAACTAGAATATGTTTTAACTAAAACTGTTAAGCCAAATACACTGTGGGGTTGTCAAAGCGGTCGTTTTCATTAAAATTTAACATTCAAGAGTTTTTCCTGTGCCTTGCTTCATAGAAAGGCTGCTGCCATCAGTGCACCCGAGCCTGGAGAAAGTATTAAGAAAATACTAATAAAATTAAAAAAAAAAACCTTCACACACTTGATTTCCACAATCTGAAATTTGAGCTGTGAATTAAAACTGAAAAAAAAAAATAAAAAAAATAAACACATTTCATATGGAGGTTAATAAACATAACACTGCAATATTGCTAAAGTCAGGTTGTCATCTTTGGACTGATTTGCAGTACATATAAACGATTTAAAGGGTTTCACGGAACATTGAAGTAGCTTCAGAGACTGTGTGTATAAAGAGCTCTTCTTATGTAACCACTGGAGAAAAGCGCTAAGACAGCATATAGTCATGCATGCAGATTTTGTGCTAATGCGCAATGTGATGCACATCAAAAGAGTGACTTGTACTGATCTATCTTGTCAGATAAGCTGCCATCACCTAGCAACTTATGTAAACAGCATTGTTTAAAGGGGAACCTATAACTTCTTCGAATTTCAGTTTATATAATAATAAAAATAGAATAGTATAGGTTTGGTTTTAAAGAAGAAATGAAGTCTGCAAGCTGGAAAAGGCAGGCAGAAGGCAAAGGACTAAAAACCAATATTGCCTGTGGACTCCCTGCTGATCTTTCTCCATTTTACCTTACCATGCCTAGTTCTTCATTTTGTCTCTATATGGAGGAGGCCATCCTGCTAGAGGCATGGGTTTGCTTCCTCAGGTCAGAGAACAGCAGTGAGCATTACAGTAGTGACATTACTAAATCCCAGTCAGATGATCTCATACTCTACAAATAAAAACCATGAGGCTGTACACCTAGGCACACTCACATACCAGGAGGTGCATGGTTATTTTCCAGAAAGAATTAAAAGGGATTGTAAAAAGGTACATTTTTCAAAAATAACAAACATGTCATACTTGCCTGCTCCTTGCAATGGTTTTGCAAGGGCAAAGCAGCCCTGATCCTCCTCTTCTGGGGATCCCCCACAAGCTCTCCTGGCTCCTCCCCTCTTCCAAGTGAAGTGCGTGCTCGATCCTGAGCCAGGCTGTGTGTCCACTGGAAAACACAGCATGACTCAGCACCATCACTGGGGAGGGGGGAGCTGAATGCAGAAGGCTTTTTTTTACCTTAATGCAGATAATGCTTTAAGGTAAAAAAAACCTGCCTGTTAATGGTTTTAAGACATAAAGTTGCATTTTAAGTGTACTGTTTAGGCAATTTCTAGATGCCCCCTTTAACATAGCAAAGAGAAAAACAATAAAAACGGTAACACTAGCCTGGGTGCTGATTGAGAATGGGAACAATGTCTGGGATCTAAAGAAAAAAAAAAAATAAAATACATAGTCCAAGAACAATTAAATTCTTGTCTCAAAGAGCAGGATACGTGGAAAGAATGGGAGTGATGATTCTGGAAGACAGATCAGCCTCGGAGTGACACCCCCCCCCCAAAAAAAGAACAAAAAAAGCAGCGCAACGTCAATATCAGATTCACTTTATTAGAGATACAAAATAGCATCCACTTACATGTTAAATAAACTTACAGCTTGGTACCGAAGCATCAAGTCAGCCTGTAAATGTTCACAGCAAGCACCAGTAGGGTGAAGAGGATAGAGCCATATGCTGCCCAATGTTAAGTAACCAATGGAACCGAGAATAACAGGCAGCCTGCAGGAACCGAGAGCAAGAAATGGAGCAGCAACACTGAAAACGGCACAAGCCAGCAGCTCTGCACCAGGATTAACCACCACACTAGGCTCTGATGAGGGGGGAATAGGCAATGTGTTTCCAGGCCAATATGCCCCTTTGTCAAGCCTAGAGAGCATCAGAGAAGTGAGTAGATTTAAATAGTATAACAATAAAAAGAATATACAGCAAAGCTTCACTTTTTGGGTCCAGGTCCATTTAAATCTCTTAAACACACCTTCGGGTGATACTTACCCTTTCCATGCTCCCCCTCAGTCCTTTTTTCCTGCTGAAGCCTTGAATAAAATTACATTTAAAACCAACCAGTTTTAATAAAAATAACACCTCACAATCCTGTCATCAAAGTCCTTGTTTATGCCCTTTTGTAATGGGATGAAAACATGTCCCACAATTGCACTCCCGCATTGTAACCCTACCCCATGAACCCCTAATGTAGACTACAGGAAGCCGTGCAGACACACACTACACACAGTTGTCACTTGAAAGTAACCATTCCAAGGGGAGTGCATGTAGTGTAGAGACAGGAGGTGGTTGACAGAGGCTGGAGGAGATCAGCAGCATTGGGATTGTAAAGAATCAAGGCAATTGTCTGATACAGTGCTTACCCAGGACTAATTGATGATCTGTTACTTTAGGCCAGTGATCTCCAAACTGCAGCTCTTTGCTTGCCTTTATCCAGCTCTTGGGGAAATAGAACACCAACTGAAGCACTATTCCTCCTTTTGATACCAATAGTGGGGCATAATTCCTGCCACTGAAACCAATGATGGAGAACTATTTTTTCCAACGAGACACTATTCTTCCCACGGTGTGGTATGCACATTGCAGGTCTGTGACGACATATATTTAACACCAAGACCAAAAATAGTACATATTGCCGGCTTACCAGTCCTCAGATGTGGTGGCCAGGGCCACTGATAGAAATCATGGGGCCCCGTACAGCCTACCTGACGGGCCCCCTTCAGCCCCACCCCTGGTCCCGCCCCTACACAGAGAGGCTGGGGTATACAAAGAGGCTAGGGTATACAGAAAGGCTAAATTGTGGGCGTGGCTAATTTAAAAATATGCGCCACACGGAGCTGGAAAATGGACGTGGTTTAAATTCCCTTAATTATTGGGCAAAGCTTAAAAGGGTGTGGTTAGAGTCTAAGATGACTGTGTGTAGGATGCAGATGATACTGTGCTGTGTTCAAAACTGCACTGTCCAATTTGTCACAGTCAAACAGTGCTACATGAAAAAAAAAAAAAAAAAAAGGGGACGATGCCATGCCAGCTAAGCCCGCTTTTAAAAAAAATTTTTCTAAACTTTTAATGAGAAGTAATATGTCTAAGGGCCGGTTCACACCATGCCTGCATCTGAATTGCGAAGGAATGTGCTGTGGATTCCTCAACAATTCAACCTGCACGCAAAATGCACTGCTTTTGTGATCTGCAATAAAAAGTTGACACCTCAAACGCAGGTCGCAAAAGTAGTGCGTTTGCCCTGCACCTGCCAGCCCTGGATCACCATGTGATCTGGTTGCAGTGCATGTTAAAAAGTAGTGCATACACTCCTTGGTGCCTTTGCAATTTTAGCCCATTCAAAATAAATGAGCTTGAAATTGCACTGCACAGACCCACATGTGAATTGCACAGGAATGCACAGTGTGTTACTCTGTGATTCAGCTCCAGGCATGGTGTGATCTAGTGATCTAAAAATTTAGATAGAAGTAATAAAAAGTGGGGTTTGCTGACACTGATAGCATCTCTTTTCATGTAGCACTTCTGTGAGAAATTGGGCAGTGCAGTTTAAAACCCAATTTCTCACAGTCAGGACAGCTGTGCTACATGAAAAAGCAGACAGACATTAGATTTTACATTGCAATTAATGTGACTGGGCTAACCTGCAGTCCCCTGAGAATCCAGATCCAATTCCACCATAGTGCAGCTCATGTGTGCACACCAGAAGAACCTGGGACCGATCGTCAAAGCCGGCCACACCCCCTCCCGTCCACTCAAACTACAGTATCTCACAGTCAGGCTCGCCTCTCTGCCTCTGAGATGTTTAGCGCAGAGTGAGTGTTCATTGAGAGCAGCTGAACAGCTGCTGAGGGAGGAGTGGAGGAGGGGGGAGTTGGAGAAAAACTATTTTTTTTTCTTCTGCAATCTGTTCAGATTGCTTGGGCCCCTGTGGTGGCTGGGCCCGGTACAACAGGGCCAGATGTACTGGCTTATCAGCAGCCCTGATGGTGGCTGCATTAGTTTTCCTTTCAGGCTTCCCCCTCTTAAAATTTTTACCTGGCAATCCTGCTGGTTACATATTAGGATGAATATGCTCACTCACTATACTATCTATGGAGGAGCAGTGTTCTCACTCTAGGACAGGAAGTGTGTTAGGATGCTCAAAGGGTGCACCACCAAGCTCATGATGATGTACTGTGTAACAAAAAGGAGAAAAAAAAAAAACAAAAAACACACGCACACGAAATCTGGTTACATATAAGATGCAGAAGAGAATATTCTAAGAAAAAAAAAAATCATATGACTAATCACATACTTTCTTTGCTGCCAAAATGATCGGTGTCTTTCCACATCAGTGGGATTCGAATACCTGCAGGAAGAAGAACAGAGACAATGAGACATTATGGTTATTTGGTAAATTGTACATTTATTGTGTTTAAAAAAAGGCAGCCTACTTCAAACCAGCAGGATCTACATCAAGTAATTACAGAAAACAGAATTACTAAAAGCTTGATGTAGAGTGGTCATCCATTAAGCCTATTCACAATCTTTCATAGAAAGATTTCAGAAGGAAATAGAAGTGAAGTAATATTGACATAAAAAAGGTCCACAACTGCTGTATTGCAATACAATGGATTGTCCCAAAATTGTCGTGAAATAATTATGTGGATGTACAGTCATGGGTAAATATGGGCGGAAAAAAAAGGTTTCCGAGTATCAATCATTTCAGAGAATTATATATAGTGTATATAAAAATAATACGGAATAATACACGTACTAAATAATAGAAAATCTCTATCACAGTTCTGGCTAAAATGAGAATCACAATTTCTTGCTTAGAATAAAGACCATGATTCTCACGGCACAATATATTATATATATATATATATATATATATATATATATATATATATATATATATATATATATTTATAGCAATTTTCTCAAAAAAAAAAAAAAAAAAACTATTCACATCGAGTTTTTTTTTTGGACACCGTGCCGGTCCTGAGGAGCTGCAGGCAGGAGTTTTTAGGCGAGGCCGCGGCTTTGGCCTAGTCCGTGGCGTCCAGCCTCGCGGATTCAAGATTTAAATCAATTTTTTTTTCCCCCAGCCCTAATATATATATGTGTATGTATATCTATCGATAGATATTTTCTTTATTATATATACACACACACGTTCATTCCAGACTTTTCACACTCGGGCGGGGCGCTTGCGGGACGTTCCGAAAAGTCCTGCAAGCAGCATCTTTGGGGCAGGTTGGGAGCGCTGTATTTAGCGCTCCCAAAACGCCCTGCCCATTGGAATGAATAGGCAGCACTTTCAAAGCGCCTCAAAAGCGTTTTGAAAGCGCTGCAAAACAGGAGTTTTTAACCCGAAAAGCGGTGCAAAAGCACCGCTAAAACGAACAGCACTTTAGCGCTTTCGGCCGCAGTGTGGTTGCAGTGTGAAAGGGGTCCAAGTGTGGTATTTACATTTGGAATCTATCGCCTGTGAACCTACATCATATGCGTTCAAAGGAGCTGTCCATGCAAGAGAAACAGGCCATTGTAAGTCTTCAAAAATTAAACAAATCCATCAGACAGATGGCAGCAACATTAGGAGTGGCCAAATCAACAGTTTGGTACATTCTGGAGGAAAGAATGCACTGGTGAGCTCAGCAACATAAAAAGGCTTGTATGTCCACGGAAGGCAACAATGATGGATGATTACAGGATCCTCTCTATAGTTAAAAAAACCCATTCACAACATCCAGACAAGTGAAGGACACTATCCAGGAGGTGGGCGTATCATTGTCAAAGTCTACACTCAAGAGAAGACTTCACAAGAGCAAATACAGAGGATTCACCACAAGGTGCAAACCCTACTTAAACCTGAAGAATAGAAAAGTCAGATTAGACTTTGCCGAAAACATCTTAAAAAGCCAGACCAATTCTGGAAAAGCATTCCTTGGATGGATGAAATTAAGATTAATCTGTACCAGAATGATGGGAAAAGAAGTGTGGAGAAGGCTTGGAACAGCTCATGTCCCAAAGCACACGTCGTCAACTGTAAAACATGGTGGAGGCAGAGTGACGACATGGGCATGCATGGCATTGGGTCATTGATGTTTATTGATGTGACAGAAGACAGAAGCAGCCGGATTAATTCTGTAGTGTTTAGAAATATACTGTCAGCCCAGATTCAGCCAAATGCAGCAAAGTTGATTGGAGGGTGTTTCACAGTACAGATGGACAATGATCCAAAACACACTGCAAAAGCAACCCAGGAGCTTTTAGACCCCTTTCACACTGGGGCGCTTTTTAGCGCTAAAAATAGCACCTCTCAAGCCACCCCATTGTGAAAGCCATTGTGCTTTCACACTGGGGCCTTGCGCTTGCAGGACGGGGTAAAAAAGTACTGCAAGCAGCATCTTTGGGGTGGTGCGGGAGCGGTGTACACACCGCTCCTCCACTGCCCATTGAAATGAATGGGCAGCGCTGCCGAAGCGCCTGCAAAGGACTTCAGCAGTGCCGTAACACGGGCGCTATGAACCTTTACTCGGCCGCTAGCGGGGTGCTTTTAGCGTCGCTAGAACAGCAGTAAAGCTTTACCGCTAACGCCGGCACCACCCCGGTGTGAAAGGGGTCTTAAAGGAAAAGGAGTGGAATAGTCTGCAATGGTCGAGAATCACCTGATCTCAACCCAATTGAGCACGATCTTAACTTGAAGGCAAAACTAAAGGCAGAAAGACCCACAAAGAACAACTGAAGACAGCTACAGTTAGAGCCTGGCAAAGCATCAGAAAGGAGGGGGGAAACCCAGTCTTTGGTAATGTCCATGGGTTCCAGACTTCAGGCAGCCAATGCCAGTAAAGGATTCTCAACACAATATTAAAAATGAACATTTTATTTCTGATTATATAAATTTGTCCAATTACATTTGAGCCCCTGAAAATGGGAGGGGGGGGGGAGAGACTGTATAAAAATGGTTGCAGTTCCTAAAATTTGTACTTGATATTTATGTTCAACCACTTTAAAGTTGAAAGGATTTGGATGGTCTTGTTTTACTTTTATTCTGGTGGAATACAGAGCCAAAAGTAGACTGTGCCTGTGTCCAAATATATATGGACCCAACTGTATGTATGTATGTATGTATGTGCTTATACACACACACGTGAAATGGGGAGATAAAGAAACTAGCCTCAATGTCTCATCACCTGACAACTTCGATGTCAGCAGATGTTCAGAAAAGACTGCAGAGGAAGCTCTCTAGCAATGATTTAGTATTTACAATTTCCTCCAATTGTGTTGCTTTGTTGGCAGGGCTACCTATGAAATAAATGGTTTTCCTACTCCCCTGTATGCACTACTTCCTCCCCCCTGCAGCCACTTTAAGCTGCATGTGCATAGCATTCATCAATCCATTTAGGATGTCTGTCAGTTTTTTTCTGCATATATTTTCTTTGTGTACATGGTAAAAAGTCAGCTGGGCAAAACAAACTGAAGAGAGGTGGCCACACTCCAAAAAGTTAAAAATTCTAAATGCTTTATTGAAAATCCATAGAATTCAAGAGCACAGACAAGCAGAGAACAACAAGTAGGGAAGAACATTGACACGTTTAAATCAAGAATGCGCCTAATCTAAACCATTAAGCACATTCCTAAATGAAGCACAGCAGTTATTTGTTAATCTATGTGTGCACTTTTTTTTGGGGGGGGGGGGGGGATTTTCAATAAAGCTTTTTGGTTATTTTTTTTAAGTGCCTTCACCTCTTTTCACTGTCAGACATTCCTGGGCAGCGAATCAGACTAGCAACCTACACAGTGGAAGCAGTTTTATACAGCATTTATGGAGGCGTGAGGCGTTCACCTGGAGCGGTGTACAGAAGAAGAGCTGCGAAAAGGAGGGAGCAAGAGCTGCGAAAAGGAGGGAGCAGGAGCTGCAAAAAGGAGGGAGCAGGAGCTGCGAAAAGGAGGGAGCAAAACAAAAAAAAAAAAAAAAATCTACACACACACACTTTATTTTTATTTTGCCTTGACATACACTAATGGTGGTGTTAAATTTCAATATACAAAAATTATACTTAAACAATGTTATTTTCAGTGTTGTAATATAAGTCTACACAATCTATGTCCAAATTTGCAAATGGCGCTTTTAAAACAACTGCTTCAAAATCCCAAGGAATAAAAGGCGACACAGCACTGTGGGTTTCTGTGCAGAGACCAGCAAAGTTAAAAGAGGGGTAAAAATATACTCAATTTAATATCCTATAAACCATTTTAAGTACCTGTTGACAGCAAGAAACTAAATTACATCTAAGAGATTACACTATGATCACAGCACAGCTCTGGCTTGGCACTTGGCAAAAGGTGTGAATTCATTCTAATTCTGTTTTTTATGACCATTATGATCGAGCTGATATTTTTACTCTGGATAAATCACAGGTGTGAAAAGCAGACTGTTTGTATCCAGGGCTAGGATTTCAGCAGGGAGAATTAGGAATGATCTCATCTGGTGTTGCTAAAGCAACAGAAACATTTTATTTTACCTTGCCTGTTCTTTAATCATTTCTGCTACAAAAAGGTAATTATGTAACATGTCTCAGAGGATGCAAGTTGATATATTTCTAACAATGTAACCAACTAGGCCAGCTCTAGTTAATTTTATACTTGCTATTCAGTCTTTAACCCATTGCTACCTTACAGAGACTTGATGTCTCAAAACGTTGAGATCAATCGAATGCAATCGTTGCTCTCTACCCTCACAACAGAACAGCTGCTGTTTCACAAACAGGGTTGGTATGCAACTGTACATTCGTTTTTAGTACTGGCAGTACATTTTGTGCAGCTCTTAGTACTAAAGACAAATAAGAGTTAACTGCCAGCACCCATACCTCGCACTTGTACCCCAACATTTAAAAAGGAAACCGCTTGTCAAACATAAAAATCATAGCCCAAGTAAATAAAAAAAAAAAAAAAAAAAAGTGAATTTTTGCAACACTTACCTTTAACCCCGAGATTAACCATGCAACACTTTTTTTTCTGCCACTCTCAATGATATAACAGACAGCACCATTAACCCACTCTCTTTGAGCCCAGGGTGACCTGGATCCCTACCCTCCCCTTCTACACCCAGCCAGTCTATAAGGAGAAACAGCACAGTATCAGCATACTTCATATTTTATATATACGCACACAATTTGAATTCGTGCAAAAAAAAAAATTCTCCAGTTTTATTGTACAGTGTGGGTCAGTGACTAGACCTGGGTTTGCAGCTCCCCTTCTAGTGTCAGTTAACCCCCATATTGTCACTAAATTTCTGTTAAAGTAGGCAATGAATACGAGCATACATTTGGATCACTTTGATGCAATTGGCAAGCTTGAACATGCATTTAAATTTCAGACCTAATATAAAATTATATATATTTTTTTTTCATAAGTTTACATACCCTGGCAGAATTTATGATTTATTGGCCATTTTTCAGAGAATATGAATAATAACAAACACATTACTTTTACTCATGGTTAATCCATTTATTATCAATCAACTGTGTTTACTCTTTTTAAATCATAATGACAACAGAAACTACCCAAATGACCCTGATCAAATGTTTACATACACTGGTGATTTCGGAAAAGGTCAATGAGTTTATGAATTCCTGACAGACTCTTGCCTCTTTCACCCAGTGCTGCACTGACGTTTCTGGATTCTAAGTCATGGGGAAAGCAAAAGAATTGTCAAAGGATCTGCGGGAAAAGGTAGTTGAACTAAATAAAACAGGAAAAGGGATATAAAAATATATTCAAGGAATTGAGAATGTCAATCAGCAGTGTTCAATCTCTAATCCAGAAGTGGAAAATGAGGGGTTCTGTTGAAACCGAACCATGGTCAGGTAGACCAACTAAAATTTCAGCCACAACTGCCAGGAAAATTGTTTGGGATGCAAAGAAAAACCCACAAATAACTTCAGGTGAAATACAGGACTCTGAAAAATATGTGATGTGGCTGTTTCAAGATGCACAATAAGGACTTGAAGAAAGATGGGCTGCATGGTCGAGTCACCAGAAGAAAGCCATTACTATGCAAATGTAAAAGTATTCCACTTACAATATGCCAAACAGCACAGAGACAAGAGACAAGCCTCAAACCTTCTGGTACAAAGTCATTTGGAGTGAAGAGACCAAAATTGAGCTCTTTGGCCACAACCATAAACACTACATTTGGAGAGGAGTCAACAAGGCCTATGAGGAAAGGTACAGAAGTGGATCGCTGATGTTTTGGGGATGTGTGAGCTACAAAGGCACAGGAAATTTGGTCAAAATTGTTGGCAAGATGAATGCAGTATGTCATCAAAAAATACTGAAAGAACATTTGCATTCATCAGCCAGGAAGCTGCGCATGGGACGTACTTGGACATTCCAACATGACAATGATCCAAAACACAAGGCCAAGTCGACCTGTCATTGGCTACAGCAGAATAAAGTGAAGGTTCTGGAGTGGCCATCTCAGTCTCCTGACCTCAATATCATTGAGCCACTCTGGGGAGATCTCAAACATGCAGTTCATGCAAGACAGCCCAAGAATTTATAGAAACTGGAGGCTTTTTGCCAAGAGGAATGGACAGCTTTACTATCTGAGACGATATAGAGCCTCATCCACAAATACCACAAAAGACTTAAGCTGTCAGTGATGTTAAAGGGGGTTAATAGAGAGACAGAGATATATATCTCTCTAACAGTATGCATTAGTCCTCATGCACACGAGACGTCGGTGCAAACTCTGCTGAACACGTTTTTAAAAGCTGAAACCGGCGTTTAGAAATGCCTGTTTTGCCACGTTTGCGTCTAGAAGCGTCTGCAGAGCAGAGAATGACATTTTGCGATCCAGGCGGCTGGCAGGGAAAATAGTTTGGGCTACAAAAAACACATTAACCACTTGACGACCGCCTCACGCCGATTTACGTCGGCAAGGTGGCACGGACAGGCAAAATCACGTATATATACGTGATTTGCCTTCCGCGGGTGGGGGGTCCGATCGGACCCCCCCCCCCGGTGCCCGAGGCGGTCGTCTTTGGTCCCCCGGCGATCGGAGGTGAGGGGGAGGCCATCCGTTCGTGGCCCCCCCCCTCGCAATCGCCGCCGGCCAATCAGATAACTTCCTTTGCTGCTGTATGCTAAACAGCAGCAAAGGAAATGATGTCATCTCTCCTCGGCTCGGTATTCCGTTGCAGCGCCGAGGAGAGAAGACATCACTGTGAGTGCACTAACACTACACACACAGTAGAACATGCCAGGCACACAAAACACCCCGATCCCCCCCCCCGATCGCCCCCCAATCCCCCCCCCCCGTCACAAACTGACACCAGCAGTTTTTTGTTTTGTTTTTTTTTTTTTTTTCTGATTACTGCATTGGTGTCAGTTTGTGACAGTTACAGTGTTGGGACAGTGAATATTACCCCCTTTAGGTCTAGGATACCCCCCTAACCCCCCCTAATAAAGTTTTAACCCCTTGATCACCCCCTGTCACCAGTGTCGCTAAGCGATCATTTTTCTGATCGCTGTATTAGTGTCGCTGGTGATGCTAGTTAGTGAGGTAAATATTTAGGTTCGCCGTCAGCGTTTTATAGCGACAGGGACCCCCATATACTATCTAATAAATGTTTTAACCCCTTGATGGCCCCCTAGTTAACCCTTTCACCACTGATCACCGTATAACTGTTACGGGTGACGCTGGTTAGTTTGTTTATTTTTTTTAGTGTGAGGGCACCCGCCGTTTATTACCGAATAAAGGTTTAGCCCCCTGATCGCCCGGCGGTGATATGCGTCGCCCCAGGCAGCGTCAGATTAGCGCCAGTACCGCTAACACCCACGCACGATACGCCTCCCTTAGTGGTATAGTATCTGATCGGATCAATATCTGATCTAATCAGATCTATACTAGCGTCCCCAAAAACACAGTGTTAGCGGGATCAGCCCAGATACCTGCTAGCACCTGCGTTTTGCCCCTCTGCCTGGCCCAGCTCAGCCCACCCAAGTGCAGTATCGATCGATCACTGTCACTTACAAAACACTAAACGCATAACTGCAGCGTTCGCAGAGTCAGGCCTGATCCCTGCGATCGCTAACAGTTTTTTTGGTAGTATTTTGGTGAACTGGCAAGCACCAGCCCCAAGCAGCGTCAGATTAGCGCCAGTACCGCTAACACCCACGCATGCAGCATACGCCTCCCTTAGTGGTATAGTATCTGAACGGATCAATATCTGATCCGATCAGATCTATACTAGCGTCCCCAGCAGTTTAGGGTTCCCAAAAACGCAGTGTTAGCGGGATCAGCCCAGATACCTGCTAGCACCTGCATTTTGCCCCTCCGCCCGGCCCAGCCCACCCAAGTGCAGTATCGATCGATCACTGTCACTTACAAAACACTAAACTAAACTGCAGCATTCGCAGAGTCAGGCCTGATCCCTGCGATCGCTAACAGTTTTTTTGGTAGCGTTTTGGTGAACTGGCAAGCACCAGCGGCCTAGTACACCCCGGTCGTAGTCAAACCAGCACTGCAGTAACACATGGTGACGTGGCGAGTCCCATAAGTGCAGTTCAAGCTGGTGAGGTGGCAAGCACAAGTAGTGTCCCGCTGCCACCAAGAAGACAAACACAGGCCCGTCGTGCCCATAGTGCCCTTCCTGCTGCATTCGCCAATCCTAATTGGGAACCCACCACTTCTGCAGCGCCCGTACTTCCCCCATTCACATCCCCTACCAAATGCAGTCGGCTGCATGAGAGGCATTTTCTTTATGTCCTCCCGAGTACCCCTACCCAACGCCCCCCAAAAAAGATGTTGTGTCTGCAGCAAGCGCGGATATAGGCGTGACACCCGCTATTATTGTCCCTCCTATCCTGACAATCCTGGTCTTTGCATTGGTGAATGTTTTGAACGCTACCATTCACTAGTTGAGTATTAGCGTAGGGTACAGCATTGCACAGACTAGGCACACTTTCACAGGGTCTCCCAAGATGCCATCGCATTTTGAGAGACCCGAACCTGGAACCGGTTACCGTTATAAAAGTTAGTTACAAAAAAAGTGTTAAAAAAAAAAAAAAAATATATAAAATTAAAAAAAATAGTTGTCGTTTTATTGTTCTCTCTCTCTATTCTCTCTCTCTTGTTCTGCTCTTTTTTACTGTATTCTATTCTGCAATGTTTTATTGTTATTATGTTTTATCATGTTTGTTTTTCAGGTATGTAATTTTTTATACTTTACCGTTTACTGTGCTTTATTGTTAACCATTTTTTTGTCTTCAGGTACGCCATTCACGACTTTGAATGGTTATACCAGAATGATGCCTGCAGGTTTAGGTATCATCTTGGTATCATTCTTTTCAGCCAGCGGTCGGCTTTCATGTAAAAGCAATCCTAGCGGCTAATTAGCCTCTAGACTGCTTTTACAAGCCGTGGGAGGGAATGCCCCCCCCCCACCATCTTCCGTGTTTTTCTCTGGCTCTCCTGTCTCAACAGGGAACCTGAGAATGCAGCCGGTGATTCAGCCAGCTGACCATAGAGCTGATCAGAGACCAGAGTGGCTCCAAACATCTCTATGGCCTAAGAAACCGGAAGCTACGAGCATTTTATGACTTAGATTTCGCCGGATGTAAATAGCGCCATTGGGGAAGCATTTCATCACACCGATCTTGGTGTCATCAGATGCTTTGAGGGCAGAGGAGAGATCTAGGGTCTAATAGACCCCAATTTTTTCAAAAAAGGGTACCTGTCACTACCTATTGCTATCATAGGGGATATTTACATTCCCCGAGATAACAATAAAAATGATTTAAAAAAAAAAAAAAAAAAAAAATGAAAGGAACAGTTTAAAAATAAGATAAAAAAGCAAAAAAATAATAAAGAAAAAAAAAAAAAGCACCCCTGTCGCCCCCTGCTCTCGCGCTAAGGCGAACGCAAGCGGCGGTCTGTCGTCAAACGTAAACAGCAATTGCACCATGCATGTGAGGTATCGCCGCGAAGGTCAGATCGAGGGCAGTAATTTTTGCAGTAGACCTCCTCTGTAAATCTAAAGTGGTAACCTGTAAAGGCTTTTAAAGGCTTTTAAAAATGTATTTATTTTGTTGCCACTGCACGTTTGTGCGCAATTTTAAAGCATGTCATGTTTGGTATCCATGTACTCGGCCTAAGATCATCTTTTTTATTTCATCAAACATTTGGGCAATATAGTGTGTTTTAGTGCATTAAAATTTAAAAAAGTGTGTTTTTTCCCCAAAAAATGCGTTTGAAAAATCGCTGCGCAAATACTGTGTGAAAAAAAAAAATGAAACACCCACCATTTAAATCTGTAGGGCATTTGCTTTAAAAAAATATATAATGTTTGGGGGTTCAAAGTAATTTTTTTGGAAAAAAAAATATCTTTTTCATGTAAACAAAAAGTGTCAGAAAGGGCTTTGTCTTCAAGTGGTTAGAAGAGTGAGTGATGTGTGACATAAGCTTCTAAATGTTGTGCATAAAATGCCAGGACAGTTCAAACCCCCCCAAATGACCCCATTTTGGAAAGTAGACACCCCAAGCTATTTGCTGAGAGGCATGTCGAGTCCATGGAATATTTTATATTGCGACACAAGTTGCGGGAAAGAGACAAATTTTTTTTTTTTTTTTTTGCACAAAGTTGTCACTAAATGATATATTGCTCAAACATGCCATGGGAATATGTGAAATTACACCCCAAAATACATTCTGCTGCTTCTCCTGAGTACGGGGATACCACATGTGTGAGACTTTTTGGGAGCCTAGCCGCGTACGGGACCCTGAAAACCAAGCACCGCCTTCAGGCTTTCTAAGGGCGTGAATTTTTGATTTCACTCTTCACTGCCTATCACAGTTTCGGAGGCCATGGAAAGCCCAGGTGGCACAAAACCCCCCCAAATGACCCCATTTTGGAAAGTATACACCCCAAGCTATTTGTTGAGAGGTATAGTGAGTATTTTGCAGACCTCACTTTTTGTCACAAAGTTTTGAAAATTGAAAAAAGAAAAAAAAAAAAAAGTTTTTTCTTGTCTTTCTTCATTTTCAAAAACAAATGAGAGCTGCAAAATACTCACCATGCCTCTCAGCAAATAGCTTGGGGTGTCTACTTTCCAAAATGGGGTCATTTGGGGGGGTTTTGTGCCACCTGGGCATTCCATGGCCTCCGAAACTGTGATAGGCAGTGAAGAGTGAAATCAAAAATTTACACCCTTAGAAAGCCTGAAGGCGGTGCTTGGTTTTCGGGGCCCCGTACGCGGCTAAGCTCCCAAAAAGTCCCACACATGTGGTATCCCCATACTCAGGAGAAGCAGCTAAATGTATTTTGGGGTGCAATTCCACATAGGCCCATGGCCTGTGTGAGCAATATATCATTTAGTGACAACTTTTTGTAAATATTTATTTTTTTTTTTTTTTTGTCATTATTCAATCACTTGGGACAAAAAAAATAAATATTCAATGGGTTCAACATGCCTCTCAGCAATTTCCTTGGGGTGTCTACTTTCCAAAATGGGGTCATTTGGGGGGGTTTTGTACTGCCCTGCCATTTTAGCACCTCAAGAAATGACATAGGCAGTCATAAACTAAAAGCTGTGTAAATTACAGAAAATGTACCCTAGTTTGTAGACGCTATAACTTTTGCGCAAACCAATAAATATATGCTTATTGACATTTTTTTTACCAAAGACATGTGGCTGAATACATTTTGGCCTAAATGTATGACTAAAATTTAGTTTATTGGATTTTTTTTATAACAAAAAGTAGAAAATATCATTTTTTTTCAAAATTTTCGGTCTTTTTCCGTTTATAGCGCAAAAAATAAAAACTGCAGAGGTGATCAAATACCATCAAAAGAAAGCTCTATTTGTGGGAAGAAAAGGACGCAAATTTCGTTTGGGTACAGCATTGCATGACCGCGCAATTAGCAGTTAAAGCGACGCAGTGCCAAATTGGAAAAAGACCTCTGGTCCTTAGGCAGCATAATGGTCCGGGGCTCAAGTGGTTAATCCTTTGTCATGAGAAAAATAGAGTCTGCTATTGCTGGCCTTCACTGACTTCAATACTTTTGAGCAATACTTTAAAAATAACCATTAGAGCTCTGGAGGAGGGGGGCCTGTCCCCCAAAACCTGTTAGCCTCTCAACCATGTGACACTGGAATAGAAAACACGGCCTACAGCTAGAGTTGTTCAAAAAGCTTGTTTTTACAGTTGGATAGGAATCATTTGAAAAAAAATAAAGTATCTGTGGGAGGATGTTTTGCTTAAAAGCATTGCCTTTTCGAAGCCCAGAGGATTTTTAAAAGATCAGGACTGGAATTCTGTCTGTAATGTTGGAATTAGTGGGGAGAAGTTAACTTATAATTTGAACAGATCGTTAGGAAGTTGAATACCCAAATAGGAGGAAGGGGTCCACTTAAAAAGGCAGATTTCGCCTGGAGATGACAAAGATTTGACAAAGATTTACGGATTTTTGATGGTTGATATGAAAGTTTGAAAGCTCTCCATATGTTTTTACCTCACTATATGATTTAGCAGGGTAGTGATCGGGGTGTTAAGAACAGCACGTTGTCTTCATAGGCCGAGATTTTAGATATGGGACCCTATAGTAATGCCACTGATGTTGGGGTTAGCCCGAACAGATCGCAGAACTGTTTCTAAAGTGAATATGCATATCAATGGGGAAAGTGGGCATCCCCATTGCCGATGTGAAAGGGAACTGAAAGAAACCCATTTACTCTGACACAGGTGGTAGGAAAAGAGTATAGTGAATTTATCCAAGGCTGCATATGAGGTGGCAGTGGATTACCGCCAGTTCGCAAAATAGGAAACAAGCAGTAATTAAGATCAACTCTGAACTGGCGTACAGAGGTACACTAACGCAGGGGCGGACTGGCAACTCACGGGCCCTGGGCAATTTGAGATCATGGGGGCCCCGTGTCCCCGCCCACACTCAAGCTACCCCCACCATATTGCACTGCCAACATTACATATGTTTGTCCTTTCCCCCTTTAGCTGCAGAGGCAGCAGCTGAGGAAGTACACTTGCTGCGGGAGAAATTATACCCCGTTACTTTTGGTTGGCGATTGTGACCCATTCAAGTGAATAGGGCCACTTTGCAAACACCCTGCAACCATGTGCAATGCACGCAGTGCAGCGTGCAAGTGTGGGATCCAAGGGGTTAAAGCAGGTGATGAGAAGGCGATACACAATGCCTCCTCATCACTTGCTTTAACTCTTTGGTTGCTGTACTGCACAAGGTTGCACGGCCTTTGCAGAGCAGCCCTATTCACTTGACTAAGTCACGCTTGGCAGACGCTACACATGCCAAGCATGATAGGGTGTATAATTCCTGCTGCAGCTGCAACATGTGCACATCCCACGTCCCCAGTTAAAGGGGGTGCTGTTGAGGGGGGAGTAAAAACTATGGGGTTTTACCGCCCCAAACTGCAAATGTAAACAAGGCCTTACTGTCCTTGTCCTGAGCCCCCTATCACAGTTGCTTTCAGGGGACCCCTGGGATGGGGGGCAGAAAGTGGCAGGTGGCATCTCTGATTTGGGGGAGGAGGGGGTAAGAGGATATTGTTGGGGGTGCTTTGGGAGGGGAGAGAACCCCCACCTTCCAGCACAAGTTATCTCCCTCCAAAAGCACCCCCCTCCAACACATATCCTCTTAACCCCCTCCTCCATGTCTGCATCCTTAATACCAGCCCCCCCCCGCCACCATCCAGCCATCCATAAACTTTACACAGACCTCAGATAGATCAGTGCGGCTCCTGCAGTGTAGGATCTGTCCTCCCCGGCTCCTCCCTCTCTTGTCTGTGTACATCAGAGCCAAGGAGGAGCCTCAGAGAGCTCTGTGTGATGTGCAGGCTCAGGGGGAGAGAATCCGGTGACAGCTGCCACAGAGAGTGATTGCTGCATGTGGGAGTCCAGGCACCCCGTAGGAGATGCGGGGAAGGTGTCCTGAGTGCCCACGTTAGCGAGCCCCTGTCAGACCAGTTACCAGAGCTCAGTGCTAGATCTTGCTCTGGTTCTGGGATCAGCACGTTCCTTGGAAAGACGGAGGTACCTGGAGCCTCTTATGGGGCCCCCTACTGGCCTCGGGCAGTGCCCTAATGGTCAGTCCTCCCCTTCACTAACAACACCAGTACTTCGAGCAGGCTGTGCCTGTGCTGGGATGCTGTCATGCACAGTGCTGACCCCCTGCCCTATTTAGCTATCTGCTAAAATCTGCTAATTAGCATAAACTAAATTTAAACAAAAAGGGTGGAGGATACAGGTGAAGTCATTGCCCAAATATGGGCAATGACTTGTTAATGGTGAAATGAGAGATTAGTTCCCCATGAGATCCACTTTACTTCTGAGTGACACTGCACAGCAGATTTGAAAGCCACCATTTGACTGAACAGCCGTTGTCTGCTCATGTGCAGTCAATCAAAAGTGGAGCGCACCTGATGGGCAACCAGTCTATCAGTTCCCCATTAAGCTCCACCCACCCCTAGTATAAACTCCTTCAGCCAAGCGCCTGTCAGTATGACATGTGCAGTAGTGAGTGCGCACTGAGGAACGAGTGTCCAGTGACAGTCCAGTGCACTTCATCCCCAGTAAAGACGCGAGTCAAGCCATGTACCGGTCTGTGACAGTTACATGAATTGGATGCAAGCACTGACACTCAGTGCTGCGCTCTGATGGAATTCGAAAGGGTGTCGACGACACCCCTTATGAATTCCCCTGAATGTTGTTGGCTCACAAATGTAAATAAATCTGTAACATTGCACCAGAGAGATCAGTCTGTGACTGAAGGCACACTAAGAATATTTTTACAATTCTTAGTCTGTCTGCGATGATCTCACACTGGTGCAGTGTTATAATTTGTAAAAAAAATTGATATGCAACAAAAGTAAATTAAGTGCTAAATCACAAAATAAAAAAAAATGTTAACTCCTTTCGGTACATTTTTTCTTGAATTTAATACTTTATGCGATAAATACCGCACGTTTTATTTTAAATGTAAAAACAATTGCAGTATTTAAAAGGATAAGTTCACCTTTGAAATATGTTAAACATGTCACTTTTCAAAAACAGCGGGGCTCTGCTCACAAGGCCGCATTATTTCTTCACAGATTCCTGTAAATGAATAAAGTACAAGTCCCACCACTGTGGCAGACAGGCTGAAAGCTGGAGAACATATCTGCAGGAGCCCAAATGGCATCCATGATCTACTGATCGTGGGTGCAATGCTTTCAAAGCTGCTATAGGAAAAAATAAGAATTGCACTTTAAAAAAAAAAAAAAAAAAAAAAAGGAAGTGTGCATTATTTTTTCAGCAAAGGTGAACCTAGCCTTTAATGCTTTATGAAGTGACGCCTTTGCTACATTGTGCAATACATGTGGTTGCGTCGCACTAGTATGGGGTTTAAGGGTTGCAAAAGGCAATACAAGGTCTCCTTATCACCGGTCAAATGTTCTCGGAAGAGCGATCGGCATTCAAAAAGCGATACTAGTGTACCCTAGCCCTAAGTCCTATATTTTTGACACCCCTGTACAAACACCCTTATTTATAAATGTTCATATGGGGGAGTTCCAGCCATGTCCAGCAACTCTTGCTCTGTTCCCTACCATAGTCTAGCCCTGTGGTTCTCAACTCCTGTCCTCAGGACCCACTAACAGGCCAGATTTTAAGTATTACCTTGGTGAGATGCAGTCTAGAATACAGCAATCACTGAGCAGCAAATAATATCTGATGTATTTTAGTTATCTTGAAAATCTGGGCTGTTATTGGGTCCTGAGGACAGGCGTTGAGAACTGGTCTAGCCCCACCTCCTTTGACAAACCCCATTCTCCTCCTCAGCCTGCATCTGTTTTCAATCAGATTGCCCCCAAAGTAACTTTTCTCCCCCACCTCCTGCCGCCAATATTCTCCTTCTGTCATTCCCACTGCATGGAAAGTGACTGCACTTATTTCAGATATGTGACTGCTGCTAGAGCCAAGTGTTCATTCAGAACTAACTGAATATTCGTTTTCTTGTTGGCACAATGTTGACCACACGTTCAGATTCAGAATCCACACCTTCTGGAAAAGCATGCACATAGTTCTATTCCCCAAGGGGACAAAGTGCTAAGAAAAATTTGGTAAGACATCTTTAGGCCTCATGCACACTTGGGTGTTTGCCCAGCTCTCCTGGATGGCTTTCTCCCGGCAGGAGAAAAGCAGCATCAAAGACACACTTAAAGCTGCGTTTTTTGTAAATGTGTTTAGATGCATTTAGGCAAATCAAGCACTTGGGCATTAATTCATTTTATTGGCCTGAATAATAATGTATTCTGGCCACTGAAATGAATTCATGTTCAAGCGCTAAACGTATCTAGCCTTAACTCATGTTAAGGTGCATCAAGCGTTTTTTCTGCCAAAACGCTGCTGCTCCTGAACACTCCAACACTGGGTTTTTCTTTTTTGAATACCTGTAAACACCTATGTGTGCATGGATACATACTGTAGGCTAACATTGAGGGGTGCTTGCAGGTAGAAAAAAAAAAAAATCAAACGCTCCTAAAAGCAGCATTTAATGCCCAGTATACATGAGGCCTTAAAGTAGTTGGTTTCCAACCTGTAATGTAGGATAAAATGTTGGTTAAATTTTGTAATATTATAATACCTGATATGGCCAGTTTTCCAGGACAGACAGAGCGTTCCCTCATACCAGCATCTGATGACCTACAAAATAAAAAACCCATGAATACAAAAATGACCCATAAAGTGAACATTTAAAGGCTATTGAAAAATTTCCCTTACCACTCAAAACAGAGAAGAAAAAAAAAAATAAATAAAAAGGTTTAGGCTCTACATATACCCAACATTGACTTCAGCTAATATTCTGTTTTGTTCTTTGCTTGTAGTTGCCTACTCACTCAGATTTATTATTGCTCCCAGGCAGTTTTAACACCGTTGAGATACAAAGGTTTATCAGTATTTGCATCCCTGAAACACTCAGGTGTTAGGCTCGGTTCACACCTAAACCGGCTGCAGATTGCACAGCAACGCTGTCCGTCCCTGTTCTCCGTTCCAGGGACGAAAAAGGGCAGAATCTTTGAATCCTGAATTCGGCCCTGAAATGGAGGCAAAGACGCACTGTGCAGTGCACTCCGCAGCCGCCCCGGAGACATGTGAACCGGCTCCATAGAGAGACGGTCATATTCTCCTGCTATGCGAATTGGATGTGGGGAAACCCGCATCCAATTCGCATAGGTGTGAACTCAGCCTGAACGTGGCCTTACAGGTGGATCCTGATGGGCTATGTCAGCCCCTGGCTTTGTTGGATATTCCAACAGTGACCTCTCCTTGCCATAATTTCCAACACCTGAGAGTATTGGGTATCCAAACCAACTCCGTGTTAAGAGGGCAACCAGCCCAAGGGGCCCCAACAGGTCACGTTTGCAGGCCTTCCATTGTTTTGCACAGGCGATTTAATCAGTTTCACTGCCTTAGTAATTACCACAGCGGTTTTATCTGAGGAAATCCTGAAAACAATGACCTGTTAGGGCACCTTGAGGACTGGAGAAACACTGTTTTATTGCCATGAATGTGACAACTGGGATTCACACCCTCTGCTTGGCTAGTCCTGGTGACTATTATCCCAAATTTTTGAGCAGTCACGGGATCAGGAGGTGGGAAAAAAAAGGGAAAGAAAAAACACAGACTTGTTCTGGTGGCAGGGGATTTACTCTCGTTTTGGAGGGATTTCCCATCGCCTTTATTTGTGAAAAGGCAAAGAAAAAAAAAAAAAAGGAAGAAGAAGTTTAGCTTTATACACATACATTAAAAAAAGCAAAGAAACATGCCAGATTAATATTGGGTTTACTATTCCTTCCAATACTGCAAGTTAACTGCCAATTGCCTTAAAAATATACGCAGCCCCAGAAAACGAGCAAAATATCAATATAAATGGCACTGCAGTAAATTACAGTACACGAGGTAAGAGGAATTTCCTTAAGAGGAACAATCGGTAGATTATCTGTTCATTAGTATAGGGATTTTAAAAGCCGATTCCAATTCTACAGACGAAAAAAAACGATGGGGCAAGCTAGAAAATTTTTTATCATAAGCTAACACAATGTCCGATTTTCATTTAACATGTCCAGTAATCGTACAGAGATAAATCGAATAGAAAATATCATGCATAATCAGGAGGAAAGGATGACCTGGAAGATGCTAGCACATAGCTAAGTTTGCCTTTGTCATGCAATAATTTTCATACAAGTTTTCTGTATACAATATGCAATGAAACAACATGGCCAGCAGATGGTACCAAACAACCACTCTTTCATAAAACAGCATGGATTTTAACAAAGTTATCCATGAGCAGAAACATTTACAAAAAGCAAATTTGTCTTTTGAGATCTCGCAGATTTTGTTTTAAAATACACGTTCTGTACAAACGTAAAAATAATTCATTCCATATAGGGCTTGTTTTAGGTCTTATATACAGTACTTCAACATCTCCCTGCCATAATTCCTGATTGTGTAACCTGGGGAGTCTTGAATGTTCGCAATTGCCCTTTTTCATTTGTCAGCCCCTCCTGAAAAATAATCCATAGTAAAAACTACAATTGTGTTTATACGTTAACATATCCCAGCAGAGTTAGTATAAGATTTTAGCCATTTTGGCTGCACAAAAACACCACAAAAGAGCCTACTTACAATATGCCGAAAACTACGTACAAAAACTGTTTTAGGGTCTATGCACAATGGGCTTAAAGTGGTCGTAAAGGCTGAAGGTTTTTTTACCTTCATGCATGAAGGTTTTTTTTACCTTCATGCATTTTATGCATGAAGGTAAAAAAAACCTGTGTGCTGCTCCCCCCACCACCCCTTCCTTATACTCACCTGAGCCCCCTCTTGATCCAGCGATGTGCATGGGAGCCTTGTCTATCCCAGGTCTCCCTCTCCTCATTGGCTAAGACACAGCAGCAGGAGCCAGTGAGCCCATGAGGAGTGAGCCACCCTCATATGTGTCTTATTGATGCATAGAGCTGGGCTTGGGAATGAGCACACACCAGTGCCCCCTTAGCAAGCAGCTTGCTATTGGGGGTACTGGTCAAGGGGAGGAGCCAGGAGCACCAACGGGGGACCCAAGAAAAAAAAAAAAAGAGGATTGAGGCTGCTCTGTGCAAACCCACATAGAGAAAGCAGGTATGACTTTTTTTGTTCATTCCTTTAGAATAAAAAAAAACAAAAAAAACCAAACACACACACACACACACACACACAAACAAACACACACAAACAAACACACACAAACACACACACACAAACACACACACACAAACACACACACACAAACAAATGTTCCCTTGCCAGAAAATAAACTTTATAGAGCTTTTTTGTACAGGAGTTTAGGTGCATTCAGCGTTTTTCCTGACAAAAATTGCTCTCAAAAATGCAAAAAACAGAAGGGTCTATCTTCTGCCTCTAAACATTGAGCTTAAAATATACACCTCTAAAACGTCCTAAAATGCACATAGGATAACATTGTGCTGCTTCTACAGGCAAAAAAAAATAAATTTAAAACTCCCGTAGAAGCAGCAATTTTTTTGTAAGCCAGTTTGCATAGACCCTAAAAACTGCTAGAAAAAAACAAAATATTTATAGTGATTAAGGCCAAAACTGACTTTTATGATCACAGCCATAAACAAGGAGTCAACAAGGTCTATAAAGAGAAGCACACAACTCTTACCATCAAGCATGTAGGTGGATCTTTGCAGGTATGGAGTATGAGCTATAGCAGCACAGGGAATTTAGTCAAA
The DNA here is from genome assembly GCF_042186555.1 of Aquarana catesbeiana. NCBI lineage: Eukaryota > Metazoa > Chordata > Amphibia > Anura > Ranidae > Aquarana > Aquarana catesbeiana. The sequence goes on along the minus strand of NC_133331.1, from coordinate 105,883,752 downwards.
ATTGGTGCCAAGATGAGATGCCTATATTCAGAAAACATTGAAGGAAAACGTGCATTCATCAGCCTTGAAGCTGCACATGGGATGCACTTGGACATGTCAACACGACAATGATCCAGATCATAAGACCAAGTTAACCCTTTATTGGCTGTAGCAAAAAAAAGTGGAGGGTTCTGGAGTAGTCATCACAATCTCTTGATCTCAACATCATTGGGCCACTTTGGGTAGATCTCAAAACGTGCAGAGCTTCTCAACACCCTATAAAAAGTATGCAAAATTTCATTGGACCCTAGTCTACAACAGAAACATAAATGTTACCTATCAATTGGAAAGCTAAGTCGGAGAGGATGCACACAACAGCCAGAGGTCCCGTCTCATGTCAAGGGCCTCTCAATACATCAGAATCTCCCCACCACTGAAGTCCCCCATCACATCAGAGCCCACAATCACACAGCCCTTTCTTCACATCAGAGCCCTACATTTTGGCTCCAGCAGCAAGGCAGTGGGTGGGAGGTGGAACAGGTCTGGAGAAAGCAGATTTCCATCATCACCTGAAAGCTGGGAGGTGGCCCTACATGCTGCTTGCCCTGGATCAGCCTCATGCTTTGCCATTGTGTGTGTCAGATGCTAACACCATATCAACAAACGGCACTGTGCATCCTGCCCTTGAGTGTCATTTGTTATAGTGCTGGTGGCCAGCTTGCCTCTACCATGGCAGCTTGACACCTCTCCAGGGTAAAACTGGGTCCTGTGCTCATGGCACCCCAAGGGAACCCAAATGGCACCCATGTTTAGAGACACTGAAAACCAAAGCATTTACAGGACCTGGAGGCTTTTTTGCACTTTTGTCCAGTTTAACTAACAATGGGTTAATGTTCAATCATGGCAGGTATATACTTGCGCTCCATAAGCAGTGGTAGAGTTAATGTTCTGTCTGCACCTCTTGACTGGCCCCGCTTATAGTGGTTATAAATGCACACCATTTCTATGGTACTGTATGGTTTGAGACAGGAGCCAATTAGCTTTGAAACGCGTTACCACACCCATCTATTTCTGGTTCTGCCTGCGGTGACAACACATATGGTCCAGCATCCCTGTGCATTCCAGCATGGTTCCCAGGACTTCCTGGTTCTTCACACAATGGTTGATCACCTCGCTGGCATTCTTCACCCCAAAGACAGCGGACTATACCAAAGTAGGGGTTCTGACATGGAGATATACTTTACTTGAATGCACCAAATTTGAGTTGCCAATTGTCTTTCCTCAATTGAGTATTCTCATACTATGGCACTTAGTCTGACACCCTCTGCTATCCCATTTCTTTCTTTTAGAGATCACTCCAGTCAGCCTTGGATATGTGCAGAGTATTACCAGTAGTCTATGGACTCATATACTGTATAAAGACTGTTTATACTACAAATGAGGAGCTTATATGTTTGGATTAATATACCACTTGGCAGTGTTAGTTACTTTTTTTTTTTTTTTTTTAATGAATGGGCAGGTAATCTTCACAGTGCGCCATTTGTTTTTGTTTTTAATGATCACTGCTTAGGCTTATAGCTGCCAGAATTGGATTGAAAAAAAACAAAAAACAAAAAAAAACACAACACAACACTACACCTTGACAGACTTCCCATACATGGATCGAAATTCAGCTTGTGCCTGCTGAACCGGCTGAATATCTTAAATTCATACTAAAATCTTGTTTTACTTACCTGCTCTGTGCAGTGGTTTTGAACAGAGCAGCCCACATTCTCCTTTTCTCGGTTCCTCTTTGGCTCTTCTGGCCCCTCACTCCTGTCGAGTGCCCCCACAGCAAGCAGCTTGCTATGGGGTCACCGGAGCCGAGCTGCAGCTCCCCGTGTCCATTCAGACACGGAGCCGTGGACCGCCCCGGCCCCTCTCTCCTCATTCTCTCACTGACTGAGCGACAGCAGCGGGAGCCAATGGCGCTTCGCTGCTGTCTCAGCCAATGAGGAGGGAATGTTCGGACAGCCGAGTTTCTCATGCAACATCTCTAGATCGAGGTGGGGCTGAGGTAAGTATTTGGGGGGCTGCTGCACACAGGCGGCTTTTTATCGTAATGCATAGAATGCATTAAAGTGGGGGTCCATCTATCTATGCTTTTTTTTTTTTTTTTTTTTTTTGAGTTCATTCACAAACTTTTCTTCTCAGCATTACATACTCACATATAGTGTGTAATATGTCCGCCTGTGTCAGATTTCGTCGGAAAGAAAAACTTATATTATTCACTGCAGGCGGTTTCCATCTTCATTGTGGGCATTTGAAGCCCACAAGCATTTATTTCCTGGATGTAGTGAATGCTGTGCTCCCAGCATTCACTGCTCGTTCCCGCACATGCTCAGTGGCATCCTGGGAAGCCTGAGACTAGCTCCCAGGAGTCTGGGAGAGGCTAGAAACACGCCTACTCCCACGGGAGAACCAGGAAGTGCAAAGAAGAATAGAAAAATAAAAAGGTAATTACGGCGATTTAAATTTTTTTAAACAGCATGTCAGCATCTAGGCAAGGAAGAGAATACATACAGATACTGTTCAAAATTTGTGTGGAACTCCGCTTTAAGATAGCAAACTTTCTGCTTTTACAACCACTTTAAATGTTACTTAACTGCAGCAGAGGAAAATCTGGTCTCCTGTCCTGCTAGGCATACAAAACAAATTGCTGCAAACCAACCAGCTACAATTCCTCTATAAAATCGGTGATCAGCAACCTGTATATCATGGTCTGGGCTGGCTTGCTGACCCACCATCCCAGAGCATTAAAGATATACTAGAAAGCTGCATAAGCCGATGCCTCCTGTCCCATGTGGAGTACTCCACCTCTTATCCTGGCTAACTGTCTCCAGAGTGGTGCCAGCAGCATGAAGAGATCTTCAGGTCAGTGTGAAGCAATACACTGGGCATAATAGTATAGGGCTTCTTTCACACTGATATGCTGAGGTTTGCCCACACCGTGGGTGCAGTGCACCTGCAGCTTTTCCTGGGGGTTTGCTTCGCTTATGCATAGGCTTTTATTTATATACTGCAGGTTTGGTGCACTTTCTGAAAGTGACCACACCTGCAGGCTATAATAGAAGTCTATGGCAAAGCGCAGCTAACCCGTGAAAGTCATGAATGCACTGTGCTGCACCCAAAAAGTTTAAAAGCAGCCTTATAGGAGGCTCAGAACAGTAAGGATTCATTTGCAGTTTGGGGGGTGGTAAAACCCATAGGTAAGACATGTTTTACCACCCCAACCGCACCCCCTTTAGCTGCAGTCAGTGTTAATTTTGGCAGCAAATTTCGCTTTAGTTTTAGTCTTTAGTCTTAGGACTAAAATGGCATTTTAGATTTAGTCCCATTTTAGTTTTCTGCAATTTTTAGTTTTAGTCGTATTTAGTCGACAATCTCCAGTAGATTTTAGTCGCCTAAAATGTCCTACGTTTTAGTCGACTAAAATGAATGAACAAATGATTTGTATAGCACTGCAAATGCAAACTGAATCGCCTCAAGGCGCTTGATCCATGCTGTTAGTCCTATTTCTTAGAAGAGATGGGTCTTGAGTTTTTTTCTGAAGGCCCGATGGTTTTCTTCTATGTGGATGTTGGTGGGTAGAGCGTTCCATAGCCGTGGTCCTTGGACTGCGAATCTTCATTCTCCCTTCCATTTGTAGCGGGACTTGGGAATGAGGAGGAGGTTTTAGTTAGTTGATTGAAGACTGCGATCGGGTGTGTAGGGTCTTATTTTCTTGCATAGGTATTGTGGAGCGTTTCCTTGAGTGCATTTGTGGGTGAGGCAGAGGGTCTTGAAAGTGATCCAATCCTTTACGGTTAGCCAATCTAAGCTCCTCAGGGATGGGGAGATGGATTCCCAGGGTTTTTTCCTGTCACCAGTCTTGCTGCAGTGTTTTGGATGACTTGTAGGCTTGCAATCTGATATTTAGGTAGTCCTATGTAGAGGGAGTTTGCGTAATCGAGCCGGGAATTGATGATTGTTCCAACTACTGCCGCTTTGTCCTCTTCTGGAATGAAGGGGATGAGTCTTCGTAGTAGGCGAAGGAGATGGCGAGATCCACTGACTACTGAAAATCTTCAGTACATTTTAGTCGACTAAAACTCATTTTAGTTGTCTAAAATCTATGGGGTGTAATTAAATTGTAATGCATTAGTTAACATTTCTCTACAATTTCCAAAGTCATTATACACTGCTGGAGTGAAAAATCTATGTTATTATTTATGGTATTGAGGTATGAACATGCACTACAGACCAGTGTTAATTTTGAAGTCAAATTTCAATTTAGTCTTTGTCTTTAGTCTTTGTCCCATTTTAGTCATCTCAATTGTTTTAGTTTTAGTCATATTTTAGTTGACTAAAATAGTATTCATTTAGACGACTAAAATGTTTTAGTCGACGAAATTAACACTGGCTGCAGTGGCCAGAGGTGTACACATTTTCCAGCCACAGCAGGAGTTATACACCCCATCATGGTTGGTGGGTGTAGCACCTGCCAAGCATAACTCATTCAAGTGAATGAGGCCATTCTGCAAGTGCCCTGCAACCTTGTGCAGTACAGCAAAAAAAGGGGTTGCCTCTTTACCACCGGATTTAAACCCATGATTGCCATGCATTGCGATACGGTAGTAGAGCAATTAGAGGTTTAAATCAGGTGTAAGGGGGCGACACTGGGCAACACTGTGCCCGGTGATCTTTGACTTCTGAAGAAACCTTGTTCACCCACCCTTCATACCTCTCTAGATTATGGTTTAGGCATACCCAATTTCTTATTAATTATCTGCCCACCCAGATTAACCAGCTAACAAAATATCATTCTACTGTTCAAACTCCTTTGTGGGTGAGCATTGAGAATAAAAAGAAAATATTATATGTCATTCAGAGTTTGAGATGTCACCAAGTACTCAGGCTGTCTTCTCTCACACAACCTCTACTTTCCTACTTGAATATTCCCTCACCTGCTCTTGGCATGGATAAATACTATAAATTCTACTCCTCGGATGACATCAACCTCTTTCAGGTTATTCCCAAGATAAAATTTAAGCTCTCCGTGCTGAATTTTTTTCAGATTAGGAATTTTATTCAAAAAACATTGCTAAATTCCAACATGCCTGTGACAAGTTCCTGCAATTAGAGAGGAAATGTCGAAACAACCCACTTTATCCAGGCCTCATCGTCTTGCTTTACCCATCATTACTTATCTCTGCCTCTGACTATCCATGACGTGAAGAACAGGATTAAAGAGACCAATTTGTAAGAAAATGACAGCGAAATTGTCAGAAATAATAGCCACCGTCAACAAGATCTGGGCTTCTTGAATCAAACACTGCCTTCCACCTACATTTGACAAACATCTTACAATTATAAAACTTATGACGGTTTTTATATGGCTTTGGTTGTCCTGAGCAGGCATGAAACTTCTTTCTGCTTTCCCTGCTCTAGTGAGTCCTTGACCCCTATCCTTCCTCTCCCATACTTCTGTTCTTTTTCTAATCTTCCTTTGCTCTTGCCTTCTAATCTTTTTGACACCAAGATTCCTTGGGGGAACCGGAATGTATGTGATGCCTTCACTCTTAAAGCGGTAGTAAACCGCTGTGTTTTTTTTCTGGAACTTACAAGGTAAAGCCATAATATGCCAGTATGCATCGCATACTAGCACATTAGGTGAAACTAACCTTAGAATTAAGGCATTCCAGCGACGAGCTCTCCCTGCTGACAAGGCTTCCATCTTCACCCGGTTTTCTTTCCGGGTTTGTGGACTCTGGATGTGAGGGTGGCCGGAGCCGCGATGAAGTCACTTCTGCGCATGGGAGGCCACTCCTTCAGAGCGCATGCGCCGGCATAGTCACTGGCTGCATTAACATTACCACTTCCCGCCGGCCATATTACATAATGACGTGCACAAAGTGGTTACATTATCCTGACTGGACGTCATATGAGATATGACGTTGGTCAGGATGCACCGCTATTGCACGCACCGCGGCGATCAGGGATGATGCTTGTCCCTCGGACACAGCACATACCCGATCAGGATAAACAGCCAATGAAATTGGGCGTTTACCTCGTGATTGGTTGTGTCCAATCACAGCCGGTTACATATCACAACGAGGATAAGCGTCCCCGGGGGCACGCATCGTACTGATCGGGGATGGTGCGTGTCCCTTGGACAGAGCCAATGGCATTGGCTGTTTACCATGTGATCGGCTGTGTTCAATCACAGCCAGTCACAAGTATAAACAATACGGCAGTTTCCAGGGATCGCTCCTCCTCTCTCCTCACACACCAATCATGGGAGGAGAGGGAAGGAGAGATTTGAGATCCATGAGTGATTACTTTACTGTCTGCTCAACATGAGCCCATCTGGATCTGTCACAGCCCATCTGTCACACAGGCCGTCACCAGTACTGCCATCAGTACCATCTGGATCTGTCACAAAAACCTGCTACCGCCACACAGGCCTGTCAGTACTGCCATCATTACCGCCACAGTCCCTCCATAAATATCGTCACACAGGCTCGTCATCAGTAACCTGTCAGTACTGTCACACAGGCCCGCCATCAGTGACCTTTCAATACTACCACCAGTACTTTCACACAGGCCCGCCAAAAGTACCGCCATCATGGCCCAAAGAGTTTACACACCTGAGGAGGCAAATGCCATGCTTACCATGTCAGATGATGAGAGCAGCGGAGAGCTTCCATCATCCGATTCTGGTTCAGAATACTAGCCAGTAAAGGGTAGTGGAATGGAGTCTGAGTCAGCGGAGGAAACCGACCCTCCTAAAAGAATAAGGAGATCAGGACCAAGATCAGAAGACCTGCCTACCACCAGCAGCGCCAGACCCCAGGGAGATGAGGGGCCCAGTACCAGTCCTGGAATTACACATCCAGCCCAAAGAATCCAGGCCCAGTCCTACCTTCCGGATGCCCTGGCTAACCTCTTATGGTTGCCTCCCAGCTCAGGATCCGCTATAATCCCCTTTTCACCGCACAGCCAGGTGTGCAGCCCAACACTACAAATTTTTCACAATTGGATTATTATTGTTTTTCCCCGAAGATTTGTTGTAGTACATGGTGGACCAAACCAAACCAATCTCTATGCAGATCAATTTACTGCTGCCAACCCCGTTTCATCTTACGCCCACATGTTCCATTGGCGACGTCTCACACTAGACAAATTCAAATTGTTTTTGGGCCTTTTAATATGGGACTTACAAAGAACAAAGAACTGCATGCCTACTGGTCCACCAACCCCATCCACCACATGCCCATATATTCCGCTGTCATGTCCAAAACTCGCTACGATATGATTATGCGTTTCCTACCACTTTGACAATTCGCAGTGCCCTTCCTGAGATCATCCCAACCACGACAAATTGCACAAGATACGCCCCCCTAATAAATTCTTTTACCAAACGATTTTCTGAAGGGTTTATCCCAGAATATGTGTGGATGAATCCCTTATCCACTTTACTGGCAGGCTGCAGTTCAAACAACATATCCCAAGAAAGAGAGCCAGGTAGAGGTTAAAATTGAAAAAATTGTGTGATCGAGCCACTGGATACATATACACCTTACAAATTTATGAAGGCAAAGACTCCCAGCTCCAGCCCCATAATTGCCCAACATACATAGGAACCAGTGGTAAAATTGCCTGGGACCTTGCATACCCCTTGTTCAAAAAAGGATACCACGTAGACAATTACTACAGCAGCTTGCCCCTTTTCCGTCACCTGTATCGTGAAAAAACCCTGGCCTTCGGTACCGTCAGAAAAAAAAATAGTACACTGTGGGAAGCCCTTCCTATCAAAAAAAACTACAAAAAAAAAAAAGGAATCCGCATTCATGAGGAAGTGTTGGCCATGAAGTGGCGGGACAAGAAAGATGTCCACATGATGACTACCATCCACAATGACACCTTGGTGGAGATTCAGATAAGATGCGGCCCCGTTGTAAAGCCTGAATGTGTCTACGACTACAATCTTCATGGACTGATCTTTTGCCCTTCTACTTTAGTACACAGGGGGCTCTGTTGTCCAGAGGCTTCAAAAGAGATTTGGGTGGGAGAAGCCTCTACCCCTGGCCCTAAGCTTAATGGTCCTTCCTGCTGCCTGGACCAATACTTTGGCTGTTTTGACTATCTTCTCTGCCTGCTGCCTCTACTGACTATGGACAGTATTTCTGCCTGGGCATCTCTGCCTGCTACCTGGACCAATGCTTTGGCTGTGCTGACAGTATCTCTGCCTGTACGAACTATGGACAGTATTCCTGTCTGCTGCCTGGACAATTGCTTTTGTGGTCACTGACCACATCCCTGTCTGCTGCCTGGACCGATTCTCTCCTCTGTGGACCAGTGCACTACTAAAACCACAGGTAATCTTTTGTTATTTGGTATGTACATGCTATGTGTTAGAAATATGCAGGGCCTTCAAAAATGTGATCGATAGTCATGAATGAATGAATAAAATGATGTGTAGTTTATTCTCCTAGAACGCCTGGAGGTGCTACTTGAATGTTGGATATTGGATTTTCAAAATTTTACAATAAAAAAAAGTTTGTTTCTCAAAATTTTCGCTTCTATATCACAAAAAATAAACAGCCCAGCGGTAATTAAATACTACCAAAAGAAAGATCTATTTGTGAGAAAAAAAAAAAAAATAAAAATTTTGTTTGGTTACAGTGTAGGGTCAAAGTGTGAGAGCACTGAAAGCTGAAAATTGGTCCGGGTGGGAAAAGTGTATAGATGTCCTATATTGAAGTGGTTAAGGTGACCTATAAACTGTACAACTCAGTTGAACAACAAACTGAAATCTTTTAGATGGAGGCGTTTTGTCAGATTTGGCGACCCGTCAGATTTTCTAACGGAAGTGAAGTTCCGTCGCCGCCATCTTGCTACACCCTGCACTCGTCCACAGTAAGGATACAGTGAGAAGTCGGCAAGCGGACATCTTTTTACACCCACCAGTCTTGCATTTCACACATTTTTACCAGTAAACTCAACTTATATAGTGAAATTCAGTATTTTGAAATCTGTTTTGATGCTGATTCTTCAAAGCAACTGTGTTCTGTCAGATTAGCAAACCTGTGAGATAAGCCAGCTTGGTGCTGCTTTTAAAACAGTCACACAGATTTTTAAATACTGTATTTCACTTAATAAACTCAGTTTACTGTTAAAAATAAGTGTGAAACGCAAAACTCTCACATTTTGAATGACAATTACTCAGTCATGCAACACTGTACCTATATGAAATTTTTGTCCTTTTTTTCACATAAATAGAGCTTTCTTTTGGAGCCATTTAATCACCTTTGGGTTTTTTATTTTTTGCGCTATAAAAAGAAAAAAAAAAAAAAAAGAAGAGAAAATTGTGTAAAAAAACGCATTTTTCTTAGTTTCCGTTATAACATTTTGCTAATTAGTAATTTTTCTTCATAAATTTTGGCCAAAATTTATACTGCACGTTTCGGAGTATATTATTTGGTCTTTGTGAAAGTTATAGAGTTCACAAGCTATGGTGCCAATTAGAGGTCGACCGATATATCGGCCGGCCGATATCTGGTGTTTTTTACTTAATCGGCATCGGCCGATTGTGCTGATAAAAAAAGCCGATACAGCTTCAGCGTGACTTGCAAAAGACTTCTGTAATAGAAGTCAATACAAGTTGCCTGAAAACTGTGAAGCGACTTCCCCCTCCTCTGGGCAGCCTGCCAAATCTTAAAAAAAAAAAAACCTGAAGGATACAATGTTTACACTTATGAATGGATTAAACTCCGTGTAGAAGCTCTCAGTTTAACCATTTAAAGGCTAAATCTTTTCTGACATTTGTTGCTTACAAGTAAAAATCCTGTATTTTCTGCTAGAAAATCACTTAGAACCCCCAAAGATTATATATATTTTTTTAGCAGAGACCCTAGGGAATAAAATAGCGGTTGTTGCAATATTTTATGTCACACGGTATTTCCGCAGCGGTCTTTCAAATGCAATTAAAAAAAAAAAAAATACACCAATAAATTAAAAAAAAAAACTAAGCAGTAAAGTTAGCCCATTTTTTTTCATCCAGAAGTTTTGATTACCTGTTTTTGTGTATTTAATATTTAAGAGAGTTTTTTTTAATTGATTGGAGGTTTGTTTTGTTTATTAAATGTTTAAATGTAAAAAAATTTCTGTATCACTGAAGGTTGCTTTCAAACTGGAGCGGGCATGCGTTGACGGTAAAACGCTGTTAATTTTAGCGGCTCTTTACCATCATTTTAGCATCGCTATTCGGCTGCTAGCAGGGCGCTTATAACCCAGCTAGCAGCCGAGGAAGGGGTTAAATGCGCCCCTGAAGCGCCGCTGCCGAAACGCTTTGCAGGCGCTTCCGCAGCGGTGCGCATTCATTTCAATGGGCAGGAGTGGTGGTATACACCGCTCCAAAGATGCTGCTTGCAGGACTTTTTTTTAACATCCTGCCAGCGCATCGCCTCAGTGTGGAAGCACTCGGGCTTTCACACAGACTGCAGGGGAGCCGTTTGACAGGCACTTTACAGGCGCTATTTTTAGCCCAAAAGCGCCTGAAAAACGCCCCATTGTGAAAGGGGTCTAACTTAGATTTTTTGAGATGAAGGTAAAAAAAAGAAGAAAAAAAAAAAAAAAATCGGCCTAATATATCGGCCCCCAAAAAAAAAAAAAAAAAAAAAAAAAAAAATCGGCATCACATATCGGCCATCGGCCACCGCGATTTCTAAATATCGGCATCGGCCAGAGAGAAACCCATATCGGTCGACCTCTAGTGCCAATCTCTAAAAATTGATCACACCTGATGTACTGACGGCCCATCTCATTTCTTGAGACTCTAACAAGCCAGGAAAGTACAAATACCACCACCACCACCCCCCCCATGACCCTTTTTGGAAAGTAGGCATTCCAAGGTATTTAGCAAGAGACATCGTGAGTTTTTTGAATTTGTAATTTTTTCCCACAATTCTTTGCAAAATCAAGTTTTTCTTGATCTTTTTTCTTCTTTTCACATAATTGTTATATTAGCAGTTTAATTTCTCACACACACAGCATATACATAGCACAAATTACACCCCAAAACACATTCTACTGCTCCTGAGTATGGCGATACCACATGTGTAAGACTTTTACACAGCGTGGCCACATATAAAGGCCCAACATGCAGGGAGCACCGTCAGGCGTTCTTGGAGCATAAATTACACATAGAATTTCTTGACTACCACTTACACTTTTGAAGGCCCTGGAGCACCAGGACAATGGAAACACCCCAAAAATGACCCCATTTTGGAAAGAAAACCCAACGTATAATCTATGAAGCATAGTGAGTTTTTTGAACATTGAACGTGTCATTTTTTTCTACAAGTTTCTGGAAAGTGTGTAAAGAAAATGAAAATTTTTTTTTTTTTTTTTTTTTTTTTTTTTACACAAAGTTGTCCATTTATACAATATTTCTAACACATAGCATGTACATACCAAAAATTACACCCCAAAATAGATTATCCTACTCCTGAGTATGGCGATACCAAGTCTGGGAGACTTTTACACAGCCAGGCCACATACAGAGGCCCAACATGCAGGGAGCGCCATCAGGCGTTCTAGGGGTATACATGTCAAATCTAATTTGACTACCTATTACACTTTTGTGAGGCACTCTAGTGGCATGGATGAGCCATGGATGGGGGTGGCTGAGCATGAATGGGTATGGATGGGGGGTTGATGGAATAGCTGAGCATGGATGGATGGATGAGTATTGCTATGGATGGATGAGTATGGCTGATTAGGGATGGATGGCTGAGCATGGCTGAGTATGGATGGCTGAGCATGGATGGATGGCTGAGTATGGATGGCTGAGCATGGATGGATGGCTGAGTATGGATGGCTGAGCATGGATGGCTGAGGATGGCTGGCTGAGTATAGATGGATGGCTGAGGATGGCTGGCTGAGTATAGATGGATGGCTGAGGATGGCTGGCTGAGTATAGATGGATGGCTGAGGATGGCTGGCTGAGTATAGATGGATGGCTGAGGATGGCTGGCTGAGTATAGATGGATGGCTGAGGATGGCTGGCTGAGTATAGATGGATGGCTGAGGATGGCTGGCTGAGTATAGATGGATGGCTGAGTATAGATGGATGGCTGAGGATGGCTGGCTGAGTATAGATGGATGGCTGAGGATGGCTGGCTGAGTATAGATGGATGGCTATGGATGGCTGGCTGAGTATAGATGGATGGCTATGGATGGCTGGCTGAGTATAGATGGATGGCTATGGATGGCTGGCTGAGTATAGATGGATGGCTGGCTGAGTATAGATGGATGGCTGGCTGAGTATAGATGGATGGCTGGCTGAGTATAGATGGATGGCTGGCTGAGTATAGATGGATGGCTGGCTGAGTATAGATGGATGGCTGGCTGAGTATAGATGGATGGCTGGCTGAGTATAGATGGATGGCTGGCTGAGTATAGATGGATGGCTGGCTGAGTATAGATGGATGGCTGAGGATGGCTGGCTGAGTATAGATGGATGGCTATGGATGGCTGGCTGAGTATAGATGGATGGCTGGCTGAGTATAGATGGATGGCTGGCTGAGTATAGATGGATGGCTGGCTGAGTATAGATGGCTGGCTGGCTGGCTGAGTATAGATGGCTGGCTGGCTGGCTGAGTATAGATGGCTGGCTGGCTGGCTGAGTATAGATGGCTGGCTGGCTGGCTGAGTATAGATGGCTGGCTGGCTGGCTGGCTGAGTATAGATGGCTGGCTGGCTGGCTGAGTATAGATGGCTGGCTGGCTGGCTGGCTGAGTATAGATGGCTGGCTGGCTGGCTGAGTATAGATGGCTGGCTGGCTGGCTGAGTATAGATGGCTGGCTGGCTGGCTGAGTATAGATGGCTGGCTGGCTGGCTGAGTATAGATGGCTGGCTGGCTGGCTGAGTATAGATGGCTGGCTGGCTGGCTGAGTATAGATGGCTGGCTGGCTGGCTGAGTATAGATGGCTGGCTGGCTGGCTGAGTATAGATGGCTGGCTGGCTGGCTGAGTATAGATGGCTGGCTGGCTGGCTGAGTATAGATGGCTGGCTGGCTGGCTGAGTATAGATGGCTGGCTGGCTGAGTATAGATGGCTGGCTGGCTGAGTATAGATGGCTGGCTGGCTGGCTGAGTATAGATGGCTGGCTGGCTGGCTGAGTATAGATGGCTGGCTGGCTGGCTGAGTATAGATGGCTGGCTGGCTGGCTGAGTATAGATGGCTGGCTGGCTGGCTGAGTATAGATGGCTGGCTGGCTGGCTGAGTATAGATGGCTGGCTGGCTGGCTGAGTATAGATGGCTGGCTGGCTGGCTGAGTATAGATGGCTGGCTGGCTGGCTGAGTATAGATGGCTGGCTGGCTGGCTGAGTATAGATGGCTGGCTGGCTGGCTGAGTATAGATGGCTGGCTGGCTGGCTGAGTATAGATGGCTGGCTGGCTGGCTGAGTATAGATGGCTGGCTGGCTGGCTGAGTATAGATGGCTGGCTGGCTGGCTGAGTATAGATGGCTGGCTGGCTGGCTGAGTATAGATGGCTGGCTGGCTGGCTGAGTATAGATGGCTGGCTGGCTGAGTATAGATGGCTGGCTGGCTGGCTGAGTATAGATGGCTGGCTGGCTGGCTGAGTATAGATGGCTGGCTGAGTATAGATGGCTGGCTGAGTATAGATGGCTGGCTGGCTGGCTGAGTATAGATGGCTGGCTGGCTGGCTGAGTATAGATGGCTGGCTGGCTGGCTGAGTATAGATGGCTGGCTGGCTGGCTGAGTATAGATGGCTGGCTGGCTGGCTGAGTATAGATGGCTGGCTGGCTGGCTGAGTATAGATGGCTGGCTGGCTGGCTGAGTATAGATGGCTGGCTGGCTGGCTGAGTATAGATGGCTGGCTGGCTGGCTGAGTATAGATGGCTGGCTGGCTGAGTATAGATGGCTGGCTGGCTGGCTGAGTATAGATGGCTGGCTGGCTGGCTGGCTGAGTATAGATGGCTGGCTGGCTGGCTGGCTGAGTATAGATGGCTGGCTGGCTGGCTGAGTATAGATGGCTGGCTGGCTGAGTATAGATGGCTGGCTGGCTGGCTGAGTATAGATGGCTGGCTGGCTGAGTATAGATGGCTGGCTGGCTGGCTGAGTATAGATGGCTGGCTGGCTGGCTGGCTGAGTATAGATGGCTGGCTGGCTGGCTGGCTGAGTATAGATGGCTGGCTGGCTGGCTGGCTGAGTATAGATGGCTGGCTGGCTGGCTGAGTATAGATGGCTGGCTGGCTGGCTGGCTGAGTATAGATGGCTGGCTGGCTGGCTGAGTATAGATGGCTGGCTGGCTGGCTGAGTATAGATGGCTGGCTGGCTGGCTGAGTATAGATGGCTGGCTGGCTGGCTGAGTATAGATGGCTGGCTGGCTGGCTGAGTATAGATGGCTGGCTGGCTGGCTGAGTATAGATGGCTGGCTGGCTGGCTGAGTATAGATGGCTGGCTGGCTGAGTATAGATGGCTGGCTGGCTGGCTGAGTATAGATGGCTGGCTGGCTGGCTGAGTATAGATGGCTGGCTGGCTGGCTGAGTATAGATGGCTGGCTGGCTGGCTGAGTATAGATGGCTGGCTGGCTGAGTATAGATGGCTGGCTGGCTGAGTATAGATGGCTGGCTGGCTGAGTATAGATGGCTGGCTGGCTGGCTGAGTATAGATGGCTGGCTGGCTGAGTATAGATGGCTGGCTGGCTGGCTGAGTATAGATGGCTGGCTGGCTGGCTGAGTATAGATGGCTGGCTGGCTGAGTATAGATGGCTGGCTGGCTGAGTATAGATGGCTGGCTGGCTGGCTGAGTATAGATGGCTGGCTGGCTGAGTATAGATGGCTGGCTGGCTGAGTATAGATGGCTGGCTGGCTGAGTATAGATGGCTGGCTGGCTGAGTATAGATGGCTGGCTGGCTGAGTATAGATGGCTGGCTGGCTGAGTATAGATGGCTGGCTGGCTGAGTATAGATGGCTGGCTGGCTGAGCATGGATGGATGGCTAGCTGAGCATGGATGGATGGATGGATGGATGGATGGCTAGCTGAGCATGGATGGATGGATGGCTAGCTGAGCATGGATGGATGGATGGCTAGCTGAGCATGGATGGATGGATGGCTAGCTGAGCATGGATGGATGGATGGCTGGAGTGGG
The DNA here is from genome assembly GCF_042186555.1 of Aquarana catesbeiana. Classification (NCBI taxonomy): domain Eukaryota; kingdom Metazoa; phylum Chordata; class Amphibia; order Anura; family Ranidae; genus Aquarana; species Aquarana catesbeiana. The sequence continues at coordinate 105,868,573 of NC_133331.1, read as the reverse complement.
CACAAATCAGCGCCGTGGGCACTACACAACCAGCCCACAGCGCTGCAGCACCATCTGATCTCTCCCCTCTCTGTAGCGATCTGTACAGAGAGGGAGAGAGGAACCGGATGTGACACCGGTTTGTTTACAAGTGTGGTTACAAGCTGTCAGCGGCCATTTACCATGATCCGCCGGGTCCAGATGTTCCCGGGGGCGCGCCCCAGGGGTCGCACGGGAGCAAGATTATGGGAGAAAGTCAATGTACACCCTCCCAGAGTTATCGAGCCGCACTGTAGCCGTCATTCGGCTATAGCGCGGTCGTTAAGTAGTTAATGTTAGTGTAGCCCTCTTGGCAGCCTCCCTGACCATTTTTCTTCTCGTCTTGTCATCAATTTTGGAGGGACGACCTGTCCTCGGTAATGTCACTGTTGTGCCATATTTTTCCCCACTTGATGACTGTCTTCACTGTGTTCCATGGTATATCTAATGCCTTGGAAATTCTTTTGTACCCTTCTCCTAACTGATACCTTTTAAAAACTGGAGCCCTCCGATGCTTTGGAAGCTCTCTGCGGACCATGGCTTTTGCTGTAGGATGCGACTAAGAAAATGTCAGGAAAGACCTACTAGAACATCTGGACTTTATTTGGGGTTAATCAGAGGCACTTTATATGATGCCAGATGTGTACTGACTCCTATTTAACATGAGCTTGAATGTGATTGCCTAATTCTGAACACAGCTACAGCCCCAGTTATAAGAGGGTGTGCACACTTATGCAACCACATTAACATATTTTAGTTTTTTTATCTCTACTTCCCCCGCTAAAAGTTCCATACAGCTCACAGAAACAGAGCTGAGGCTGTCAATCTACTGGAGACCCCTCCCATGTCACCGTTTTTCTCTTGGTGTCGGGAAAACCTGTCGCAAGTTACTCACACTGACAGCAGCGGAATGAAGCCACAGACAGAAATTAGGCTTGATGCACACTGGGCTTAAAAAAAAATGGCAGTTCCTTGGCAGAAAAAAAAAAAAATGATCATACAGAGCGTTTTTACTGTACATAGTTTAGACAAGTTTTGCTTTTTTTTTTTATGACAGAAAGCTGCAAATCAGAACTGCAAACCAGAAGGTTTTTTATTTCTCAGCCTATAAACTTTGAGCTCAAAATATGCCTGCAATCGTCCTAATGTGCATGGACACATAGGATAACATTGAACTGCTTCTACAGGCAGAACTCAAAACTCCTATAGTAGCAGCGATTTTTAAGCCACCGTGTATAGCTTAAAAATACACACTATAGTGGGATATGCTTTGTTCATATTTCATGTGGGGTTTTTAACCACTTTAAACACTGACACAAATGAAGGGGGAGGGAAGTATGTAGGTGAGCAGTGAGAGATGGATAGATCTCTACTGAAACATATTATAAAAAGGTATTAGGTGTACATGCTTGGGCAATGCAAAGGTTTACAATAATAAGAGGATTTATTGTAACATTTGCACTAGGGTGATTTGGTTAGGGGTGGATAAGATATGTGCTTGGAGGGGAGTTTGGGAAGGAGGGTGCAAGTGGATTTGTGCTAGAAGCAGGAGTTGGAGAGGGGAGGTAGGAGGACTGTTAGGCAAAATCTGACATCTGCATTGCCTACCCCTGAACTCTGCCTCATCTTCTATTGACCCCTGAACCCCACCTTCTAATGACCCTTTGTATTCTTTACTAATGAACCCCTGCACTCGGTCCCTTTAAGCCACAGCCACTGTTCAGTAGAATGAAAGTCACACCCCAAAATTTGCTGTGGCATTTTTTTTTTCACAGGCAGGAAAGCCCAACTTATGTTCTTGCACACAGGCTGTGTTCTGAAAAGCCCTGCCAGCAGTGACCCCTGTCCTTTGCCCTGCTGCCCAGTGGACCCCTGCCCTGTGGACACACCATACATTGCCCTTCTGACCCCTGTCCTACAAACTGTTGACCTCCAATCCTCTGCGCGCCAACCCCCCCCCCCCCCCCCCCCCCGACTTTTTTTTTTTTTTTTTTCACCACACACACTTTAGACAGGCTAGATCTAGATCTAAGGACTACTAAAAAGGACCCACTAGCAGTTTTGACAGTGTAACAGCATACTACAGAACACAATCAGAGACCAGAATTGGATGAAATGCCTGTGAGCAGAATTGGTTCATTCTTTGCAAAATGTTGCCCCAGGACTTGAAAGCAGTGAACCCAACAACTATTTTTTTTCAAAAAAAACATTTCTCTTATGAGTGCTAAATTCAGGGATGGCAAAAAAAAAAAAAAAATCTGCTGGGCTACAAATAGTTGCATGTCGGGAGGTGTATGCCACCTCCTGAATCACTGTCTGTTCTTTACCATTTAGATTTTTGATACCAGAAAGCATAGCTTTTGCTAAAATTCTGCCACTCTGACGAGAGCTCTCATATACAGTAGCTATCTTGTCATTTGTCCATTCCTTGTCACCCTTTGTCTACTCACAGAATACAAAGTATACCATGAATGGACAGGGAAAGGGGAGGAGCGGAGAGGATGGTGTCTGTATGAAGGTTGCAAGTCTTTAGTCAGGAGTACTTCCTGGCACCAGTGAAGTTGTAAATCATACAGTACAGACAGCCATCTAGGAGGCAAACACCCAACAAATGGTTTTTAAACTTTTTTTCCTGGAATCATTCATTAAAAGAAAAAGTTACAAAATAAAAACTACTGTCTGTCTTTGATAACACCCTGTGGGAAGGGAGAAACGCAGCGTCAGACGCAACTTGCTGGACCGCGGTAACATCACGTCCGATGCCCATTCAATTGCAGTTAGGTTGTGAGAGAACCTATTGATTAATGGACTGGTAATTGATGTTCATCCACTTGCCCTCCACCTTGGAATCTTGTAAAGATTGATTTTACGACTGGAATTTTTTAAATCTTGATTTTAATGAATTAAACAAGACGTACTTTACTATGCGGGGTCTTTCTCCATACGTTTGTGCCTGAAAACACCCCAGGAAGGATCGCACCCAGGAGTTGGCGTTTTCATTACACCGCTCAACATACTAAGCCTACCTGACCCGCAACACAGTACTGCTTGGGGGTCCATTGGATCTGGTGAGTTCAACCATAAGGGGGGGTGTGGATCCTGTATGCACCTGTTTACAGCATCATATGTTTTTTTTAGCACTTTTGAAAGGAACTTGGGAAAGGAACTTATCAACTGAGAACTGCTATATGTTTATGTGCATGTCTTTTTTGGACTTTCACTGGTCACATGCTTAATATTGATTGCACTATTTCTAGCACAGCAGCACCTGTGAAAGGAACCTTCCAACTAGAAGTTTACACATATTTGCATGTGTTTTTTTTTATGCTTTCACTGGCTACATGCTTGATATTACTTTGTTTTTTAGATTAATTTTGTATGCACTACAGTTACACTTTATTGTATTTATTCAGGCTGTCAGCGCTGTGGTACTTATACCCTTTTCACAAAAATAAAATAACTGCTATATAAATAATTGATAGAAAACACACTACTAATGCTAGGGCAGGGATATCCTTCTCCTCTATTGAATTGTCCTGTAACTGTACTGTCTGCCCCAACTTTGTAAAACGATGCCCAAACTGTTGGCGCTATATAAATCCTTAATAATAGTAAAGCTGAATTGTTTCAAGCCCACTGGCCTGTGGCTAGTATGTGAATTGTGAGTATGCCTAGGTTTGCAGTCAGAGCCTTCCCACACAGCAAGAAGTTGCTTTTTGACAGATTCTTTTTGATCGTGGTTAGTGCAATCAATAGCAGGATTGCAATTTCGGACCTATGTACTGCGGGCAAGATACAGCCAAAACACTGTGCCAAGCATACACAAAAGAGAAGTCTCACCGTCGTCCAGCATTCATCACACTGCTTTCTTCCTGAGGAGAATTGAGCTGTTTCATATAAACCTGAATGCGTGCATTGCAGATCATAAGATTTTTCACCGCATTCAATATTTGAGGTTTTTGAGTGCTGACTGATAACAACTTGCAGATTCCTTCCCGCATTCGAACTTCAAAGTCTAGCTTTTCTTGAATGCAGCTGTCCTAAGGAAAACCGATAAAAGAAAAATGAATACATAGGAAAATAAAACACAATTTGAGATTAACACAACATTTGAAATGCTAATTATTTTTCCTATAACAATAAAATTTAGAGCATGTGTATGATTCGGCAAGTGGTGGAATTCATGCGTATTGCCTACTGCCATACAGCGTCTGAGCACCTTGTATGAAATTATCCATTATATAGACCTACAGAAAGCACAGCACTATACTAAGGGGTCCATTTATAACATGTGTGTTTAACCTGCAGCCCACCAGCTGTTGCAGAACTACAAGTCCCATGAGGCATTGGAAGCTGACAGTTACAAGCATGACTCTAAAAGGCAAAGACATGAAGGGACTTTTAGTTCTGCAACAGCTAGAGGGCCACAGGTCGAGCACCCATGATTTAGAATACCACGATGAGTTAGGGCATCAGAGCACCAAATATTAAAACTCAGGGGAGGACCACAAATACAAAAGTTAGAGACCTGAGAGTACAAGGTCCAATCAATTTATTCCTCTAGCTGGCCATAAACACAGCAATTTATCAGCAATTATAATCCACATTCAACTGTAAAAAAAAAAAAAAAATTAAAAAAAAAATCAACTCAATTAAAGCCCATCTCCAGGCAAGCTTGTTGCCCCTTTCACCCAGGTGCAAAGGGGGCCTTAAGCTGATCATAGCATGATAAAAATTCAATTTGGATCAGTGTGTTGGCTCCCCTGCTTAACCACTTCAGCCCCAGAAGGATTTACCCCCTTCCTGACCAGAGCACTTTTTACAATTTGGCACTGCGTCGCTTTAACTGCTAATTGCGCGGTCATGCAATGCTGTACCCAAATGAAATTTGCATCCTTTTCTTCCCACAAATAGAGCTTTCTTTTGATGGTATTTGATCAAACTCAATTTTAGTCATACATTTAGGCCAAATTGTATTCAGCCACATGTCTTTGGTAAAAAAAATGTCAATAAGTGTATATTTATTGGTTTGCACAAAAGTTATAGCGCCTACAAATTAGGGTACATTTTCTGGAAGTTACACAGCTTTTAGTTTATGACTGCCTATGTCATTTCTTGAGGTGCTAAAATGGCAGGGCAGTACAACCCCCCCCCCCCCCCCCCCAAATGACCCCATTTTGGAAAGTAGACACCCCAAGGAAATTGCTGAGAGGCATGTTGAGCCCATTGAATATTAAAAAAAAAAATTTTCAAACAGTTGTCACTAAATGATATATTGCTTACACAGGCCATGGGCATATGTGGAATTGCACCCCAAAATACATTCAGCTGCTTCTCCTGAGTATGGGGATACCACATGTGTGGGACTTTTTGGGAGCCTAGCCGCGTACGGAGCCCCAAAAACCAATCACCGCCTTCAGGATTTCTAAGGGCGTAAATTTTTGATTTCACTCTTCACTATCTATCACAGTTTTGAAGGCCATAAAATGCCCAGATGGCACAACCCCCCCAAATGACCCCATTTTGGAAAGTAGACACCCCAAGCTATTTGCTGATAGGCATGTTGAAGTCCATGGAATATTTTATATTTTGACACAAGTTGCGGGAATGTGACAAATTATTATTTTTTTTTTTTTTTGCACAAAGTTGTCACTAAATGATATAGTGCTCACACAGGCCATGGGCATATGTGGAATTGCACCCCAAAATACATTTAGCTGCTTCTCCTGAGTATGGGGATACCACATGTGTGGGACTTTTTGGGAGCCTAGCCGCGTACGGGGCACCGAAACCAATCACCGCCTTCAGGCTAAGGGCGTAAATTTTTGATTTCACTCTTCACTGTCTATCACAGTTTCGGAGGCCATGGAATGCCCAGGTGGCACAAAACCCCCCCCAAATGACCCCATTTTGGAAAGTAGACACCCAAAGCTATTTGCTGAGAGGCATGGTGAGTATTTTGCAGCTCTCATTTGTTTTTGAAAATGAAGAAAGACAAGAAAAAAAACAAAATTTGTTTTTCTTTTTTAAATCTTTGTGACAAAAAGTGAGGTCTGCAAAATACTCACTATACCTCTCAGCAAATAGCTTGGGGTGTCTACTTTCCAAAATAGGATCATTTGGGGGGGGGGGGGGGGGGTTTGTGCCACCTGGGCATTCCATGGCCTCCAAAACTGTGATAGGCAGTGAAGAGTGAATTCAAAAATTTACGCCCTTAGAAAGCCTGAAGGCGGTGCTTGGTTTTCGGGGTCCCGTACGCGGCTAGGCTCCCAAAAAGTCTCACACGTGTGGTATCCCCGTACTCAGGAGAAGCAACAGAATGTATTTTGGGGTGTAATTTCACATATTTCCATGGCATGTTTGAGCAATATATCATTTAGTGACAACTTTGTGCAAAAAAAAAAAAAAAAAATTTGTCTTTTTCCCGCAACTTGTGTCACAATATAAAATATTCCATGGACTCGACATGCCTCTCAGCAAATAGCTTGGGGTTTCTACTTTCCAAAATGGGGTCATTTGGGGGTTGGGGTTGAACTGTCCTGGCATTTTATGCACAACATTTAGAAGCTAATGCCACACATCACCCACTCTTCTAACCACTTGAAGACAAAGCCCTTTCTGACACTTTTTGTTTACATGAAAAAATTATTTTTTTTTGCAAGAAAATTACTTTGAACCCCCAAACATTATATATTTTTTTTTAAAGCAAATGCCCTACAGATTAAAATGGTGGGTGTATCATTTTTTTTTTTCACACAGTATTTACGCAGCGATTTTTCAAACACATTTTTTTGGGAAAAAACACACTTTTTAAAATTTTAATGCACTAAAACACACTATATTGCCCAAACGTTTGATGAAATAAAAAAGATGATCTTAGGCCGAGTACATGGATACCAAACATGACATGCTTTAAAATTGCGCACAAACGTGCAGTGGCAACAAACTAAATACATTTTTAAAAGCCTTTACAGGTTACCACTTTAGATTTAGAGAGGAAGTCTACTGCTAAAATTACTGCCCTCGATCTGACCTTCGCAGTGATACCTCACATGCATGTTTTTTTTTTTCTTTATTATTTTTTTTCTTTTTTTATCTTATTTTTAAACTGTTCCTTTCATTTCTTTTTATATTTTTTTTTATCATTTTTATTGTTATCTCAGGGAATGTAAATATCCCCTACGATAGCAATAGGTAGTGACAGGTACTCTTTTTTTGAAAAAATTGGGGTCTACTAGACCCCAGATCTCTCCTTTGCCCTCAAAGCATCTGACCACACCAAGATCGGTGTGATAAAATGCCTTCCCAATGGCGCTGTTTACATCCGGCGAAATCTAAGTCATGAAATGCTCGTAGCTTCCGGTTTCTTAGGCCATAGAGATGTTTGCAGTAACTCTGGTCTCTGATCAGCTCTATGGTCAGCTGGCTGAAGCACCGGCTGCATTCTCAGGTTCCCTGTTGGGACAGGAGAGCCAGAGAAAAACATGGAAGACAGGGGGGGGGGGGGGGGATTCCCTCCCACTGCTTGTAAAAGCAGTCTAGAGGCTATTTAGCCGCTAGGATTGCTTTTACATAAAAGCCAACCGCTGGCTGAAAAGAATGATACCAAGATGATACCTAAACCTGCAGGCATCATTCTGGTATAACCACTCAAAGCCCAGCAACATACCAGTACGTTGCTGGTCCTTGTTGGGTGGGTATGCCCACCATTAGAATACCTCCCTTCATCCACCCACTTCTAATGATGGGCATGCATGCACCATTTATATATGCCGAAGCAGGGGGGAATCCTCCCGCAAAAGGTAGGAGCAAATCACTCCTCCTCCCCTGCTGCCCCCACGCTTCGGCATATATCACCTGTAACTTTTGTAACTGTAACCGGTTCCAAGTTCGGGTCTCTCAAAATGCGATGGCATCTTGGGAGACCCTGTGTTTAGTGTGCCTAGTTTGTGCAATGCTGTACCCTATGCTAATACTCAACTAGTGTATGGTAGCGTTCAAAACATTCACCAATGCAAAGACCAGGACAGGAGGGACAATAATAGCGAGTGTCATGCCTATATCCGCGCTTGCTGCAGACACGACATGTTTTTTGGGGGGGGTTCGTTGGGTAGGGGTACTCGGGAGGTCATAAAGAAAATGCCTCTCATGCAGCCGACTGCATTTGGTTGGGGATGTGAATGGGGGAAGTACGGGTGCTGCAGAAGTGGTGGTTCCCAATTAGGATTGGCGAATGCAGCAGGAAGGGCACTATAGGCACAATGGGCCTGTGTTTGTCTTCTTCTTGGTGGCAGCGGGACACTACTTGTGCTTGCCACCTCACCAGCTTGAACTGCACTTATGGGACTCGCCACGTCACCAAGTGTTACTGCAGTGCTGGTTTGACTACGACCGGGGTGTACTAGGCCGCTGGTGCTTGCCAGTTCACCAAAACGCTACCAAAAAAACTGTTAGCAATCGCAGGGATCAGGCCTGACTCTGCGAACGCTGCAGTTATGCGTTTAGTGTTTTGTAAGTGACAGTGATCGATCGATACTGCACTTGGGTGAGCTGGGCCGGGCGGAGGGGCAAAACGCAGGTGCTAGCAGGTATCTGGGCTGATCCCGCTAACACTGCGTTTTTGGGAACCCTAAACTGCTGGGGACGCTAGTATAGATCGGATCGGATCAGATATTGATCCGTTCAGATACTATACCACTAAGGGAGGTGTATGCTGCGTGCGTAGGTGTTAGCGGTACTGGCGCTAACCTGACACTGCCTGGGGCGACGCAGACCCTATCTGACCCTAAAACCCAAGTTATATCACCGCCGGGCGATCAGGGGGCTAAACCTTTATTAGGTAATAAACGGCGGGTGCCCTGACACTATAAAAAATAAACGAACTAACCAGCATCACCCGTAACAGTTATACAGTGATCACTGGTGAAAGGGTTAACTAGGGGGCAATCAAGGGGTTAAAACATTAGGTAGTATATAGGGGTCCCCGACGCTATAAAATGCTGACGGCGAACCTATGTATTTACCTCCCTAACTAACGTCACCAGTGACACTAATACAGTGATCAGAAAAACGATCGCTTAGTGACACTGGCGACGGTGGGTGATCAAGGGGTTAAAACTTTATTAGGGGGGGTACCCTAGACCTAAAGGGGGCTAATACTAACTGCCCTACCACACTAACTGTCAAACTGACACCAATGCAGTAATCAGAAAAAAAAACTGCTTGGTGTCAGTGTGACGGGGGGGGGGGTGGGGGGATGGGTGATCAGGGTGGGATTGGGGGGGTGATATGTATGCCTGGCGTGTTCTACTGTGTGTGTGTTTTACACTCACTCGGATGTCTTCTCTCCTCGGCGCCGGAACGTAAAATACCGAGCCGAGGAGCTATGACATCACTTCCTCTGCCTCTGTTTACTATACAGAGGAAGAGGAAGATTCTCATTGGCTGGGAGCGATCGCAAGGGGGTGCCACGAATGGATGGCCTCCCCCTCACGTCTGATTACTGCCAGACAGAAGCCGACCGCCTCGAGCACCGGGGGGGGTGTCCAATCGGACCCCCCGCCCGCGGGAGGCAGATCACGTACAGGTACGTGATTCTGCCTGCCCGTGCCATTCTGCCGACGTATATATCGTCGTGAGGCGGTCGGCAACTGGTTAAAAGGGTAACTCCACTTTGGGGTGCCATTAACAATTTATGGCACTATAAGTGCCATAAATTCATGCTTTTGCATGAGTTTATGGAATGCCCAGATGTGAATGGGGTCTAAGGGAGCACTTGACAACAGTGGTAAATCCCAGGAGCCATGCATCACCCCTAGGCTGCCATGGCCCATCTGTTGTTGCAGCTCCCTCCTCTCCCTTTAAGCAGCCACTCATTGACACAGGGGAGTTGGAGCTGTGGGAGCACAGAGTGGACCGGAGGAGATAAAAAAAAAAAAAAAAAAAAATGTACACTTACCCATTTTTTTTTATGAAAAAGACTTAGACTTACCAGTGATGGTATTTCTAAGACCCTTTCAGGACAACCTTGGAAAGGGCGCAGCTCCGCTCACTTTTCAGAAAACACATGCAGCCTTTAAATCCCTCCTCTTCCACCATGACTTCAGTTATTGTGTGGTCTCCGTCATACTGGAAAACAAAGCACAGAAAACCACCAACAACCATGACAGACACGTAAAACCACTTCTAAGATAAAAGGGAGGGAAGTAGCGGTTGTCCTGAAAGGCTCTTAGAAATACTGTTACCGGTAAGTCTAACCAAGTCTCTCAAATCGCCTTTCAGGACAACCTTAAAGAGGAAAACCAAGAAACTTACCCTAGGGTGTGACTACTGCCTGCAGTGCCTTTCTGCCGAAGGCTTGATCTGCAGCAGACAACAAGTCCAACCTATAATGTCAGAGAAATGTCAAGTACTTGGACCAAGTGGCAGCCTCGCAAATTTGTTCAGGCATAGCACACCGGCCCTGCCGGCCCAGGAAACTGCTGTTGTAGAACGAGCAGCAATACCTGTGGGGGTATTTCTCCCTTCGCTTTGTAGGCCTCCACGATTGCCGATCTAAGCCATCTGCCCAGCGTGCTTTTGGAAGCTTGCTCCCCTTTACGTGAGCCTGAGAATATCACAAAAAGAGCATTTGACTTTCTGAATTCTTTGGTGACAGAAAGTGTAGCAGGCATCTCCTCACATCCAATGTGTGGAAAGCTTCTTCTCCTGGATTGGCAGGAGCTGAGGAGAAAGTGGGCAAGTATTTCATGTGAACGGTGAAAAGTTGAAGAAACCTTAGGTAGAAACGCCGGATCTGTTTGAAGGATCACTCGGTCTGAAAAAAAAAAACCTTTTAGAAAGGGTTCTGCGACTGCCAGGGCCTGAAGCTTGCTGAGTCTTCTTGCCGACGTGATGGCTACCAAAAAAATTGTTTTAAGAAGGATGCTTCCTGTAAGGGTTCGAAATGGAGCTCCTGTGAGACCCTGCAAAACACAGACAAACCTCAACTGGGAAAAACTTTAAAGGGCTACCGGCCTATTTCATGCAAGTGCCTTAAAAAAAAAAAAAAAAAAAAAAAAAAAAACCCCCACACACCAACCCGATAGAGCCACCATCTGGGTTTTCAGGGTGCTGGCTGCCAGCCCCTTCTCCATTCTGTCATGGAGAAATTCTAAGACTGACACTAAAAACTTTTGACCTGGAAGCCCTTAGAAGTACACAAGGAATTGAACTTTTTCCAAACTTTCAGGTATATGGCCCGAGTTACCTCCTTTATACTGGAAAGTAGGGTCTTCCCCAATTTAAAAATCAGACAGTCCCTTGGCTTTCTTCAGAAACCAGGCAGTTAGATGTAGCCGGTCTGCTTCCGGAGGGTACACAGACCCCTGCGGTAGCAGGTCCTTTCTGGGCGGCAGCTGGAGGTTCTGCAGCCAGGTTTAGTAGTGTCGAGAACCAGGGTCTTTTAGGCCAGAAGGGAGTGACCAGAATCAGATTGGTATTTTCCTCCCTGAATTTCTGTAGAACCAGTGGTATCAGGGGAAAAGGGGGGGGGGGGGAGAATGCGTAGCACAGCTGGTAGTGCCATGGATGGGCGAAAGCATCTATGCCTACCGCCTGGTCTTCTCGGTTGGAGTGAGAACTTCTGTACTTTTGAATTCTGTTGACTGCCAAACAGATCTATTTGAGGTTGCCCCCAAGCTTCTGAGATCGTCAAAAACACTTCTTGGTTCAGACTCCACTCTGCTTCCACCACTCTCCTTTGGCTTAGTAGGTCTGCTAACAGATTCTGAGATACCTTCAGATGGACTGCTGACAACGAGGCCACATTCTGTTCTGCCCAAGTAGCTGACTGGCCAGTTCTAGGAGTCCTCTGCTCCTGGTTCCTCCCTGTTCCAATACATAAGCTACTGCAGTTGTATTGTCTGAGAGAACCTGAACATGTTGTCCTTTTTATCACTTGTTGGAAAGCTAGGAGACCGAGAAAAATGGCCTTCAGTTCACGCCAATTTGAGGACTTTCGCTTTGGACCAGGCCCCCTGAGAGGTTTAGCCGTTCAGGGGGGCTCCCCGGCCCCAAGAACTCACGTCTGTTAGATGCTTGTCTAGGGGAAAGACCCTTTGCTAGGCTGGTTGGATTCCTTCACCACCAGAGTGCCCATTTCACGCTTGAGGCAAGTTTGATCTGTTTTTCTAGCGACTCCTGGTGCGACCATCTTTGTAAGATATTCATCTGGAGGGGTCTGGAATGTAATCTGGCCCATTGAATAGCTGGGATCGATGCAGTGAGAAGGCCTAAGACTGCCATTGCTGAGCAGAGTGAAACTGAGATTGGATCTTCTCCTGTGGCAGAAAAACTTTTTGAAGCACAGAGTTTATCGTATAGCCCGGAACTTCATCTCCTGTGTGGGTTCTAGATTAGATTTTTCTAGATTCAAGAGCCACCCCAAATTCTTGAGGTAAGCTCGAGACACTTGGAGATTTGACAAGACTTGTTCTTTGGAGTCCACGAAAAACAGGTCATCCAGATATGAGATGACTGAAATCCCTCTTAGCTTCAGAGGTTCCAGGGCTTCCACCATTATCTTTGTAAAGATTCTGGGGGGAGGATGAGTCCGAACGGCGGAGCTAAGAATTGGAGATGCCAGACTGAAGTTCCCAAGTTGAGAGCCAGACGGAGAAAGTATAGGGAAGCCTGAGTTATCAGGACGTGCAAATAGGCGTCCCTTAGATCTAGGGATGCCATGAAAGTCTGGAGTCAGCAATTTCCTGATTGAATGGATCGTGTCCATTCTGAAATGTTTGTAGCGGATCGATCTGTTCAGGATCTTTAAGTTCAGAATCAACCCATACTTCCCCAGGAAGATGTGGTACTACGTACCTGCCTCTACGTGGCTTTTCAGCTTCTCTACCCAGCATTCTAGGTTCCTTGCGGCAACCGTGGAAGCCATAGCAGGTTTGAGGTGGCCGATGTGGAATCCCACGCTTTTTTCAGGAGGGAGTCAGCTCTTTTATCCATTGCATCCTTCAGCACCCCCATGTCCTCGAATGTTAGGTCTGTGCGATGGGAAACCTGGGAGAATGCGGCATCTACCCATGGTTTCTTATTCCATACCTCAGACTACTTATCTTCGAAGGGAAACCTTCTCCTAAGGGTCTTGGAAAAGGGGCCTCTCTCCGGGTCCTTCCATTCTTTACCATATCCGAGAGGATTATATGGACTGGGAACACTAGGTTTAGTGTCATCTAGTACTTGGTACATTTTACTGTGAATCGACAGCTGCACCTTTTCCTCCTGTATTTCGAGGGTAATGTAGATCGCTCTCAGAAGGTCGTCCACTTCCTCCAAAGATAGCTTGTGTCTAGAGGCTCGGCTATCGTCTTCCTCCTCGTCTGAATCCTTGAGGGAGGTAAGAGTACTTGCCCCCTCATCCCCCGAGTCCACGACCTTTACTGGCCTAGAGGTGGATGCCGGGACTCAACCTGGCTCTGTACCAGCATGGACTTGACTGAACTCAACGAGTTTGTAAGTTCTCGAACTGAAGAGAACACATCCTTGTACTGTTGGGACTTTTCCTCTTCAACCAAGTCCTTAATAGAGGACCTGCACATTGCCTTCTGCCATGAATCTGAGGGGGTTCTTGCAGGAAGGGCATTTCCTCTTGGGTCTGAAAGGTTGGATTTCCCTAAAGTTTTTTCTGCAATGATAAAAATAAACTTCACCTAAGGGCCCCTATTCCAACCCTTAGTACGTAGGCAGACCACCAGACAGAAGGAAAACCGTAAGAGTATAGTGAAAGGGGGTGGCGGCGCTCCCTAGTTTGCGTACAAGTGGCCAGTTAGTGGTGTATACCTACAATGGTGGGGTATACCAAACAATATTAAATAAATGTGTGTGCAAACTCTTATTACAACACAAGTGAATATAGTGATCAAATATGCTCCAAATGCATAAACAGTGCTTGTTAATACTAATCACTGAATCAAACATGGCCCAATTAGAAGGTCCGAACTAGTCACACAGATACATGAGCATGGTAGTCTGCTATGAATAGAATGAGCACTAAGCAAACCCCACTCAAATATCGTGATTCCGCTGGTATGGTTAATAAGAAAATATATATATATATATATATATATATATATATATATATATATATATATATATATATATATATATATATATATATATATATATATATACACACACACACATATACACACACACACACACACACATATATATATAATCTAAAAGTGAGTAGTATATTAGAGCTTCATATATTTAAATCAAAGTGATTAGCACACATATAGTGATTTGGGTGTTTGCGAAAAACCTTGGTGAGTATATAAGAAATTTACGCAAAGAAAAAACATTTTTTTTGCTTAAAAGAAAGAAAGTGTTCATAAAATATGTGCAGCTAGTAGTCCATGTAATATACTGAATCTTCACTCAGAATGAGTAACACAGAAATGGTGACTTTAGGTGTTTTCAGGAAATTTGCTTGTGACTTTGTGCTCCCCCTCCAGGATCCCCACTCACCAGATCCACTCACCCCCACAAGGGTAATGCGCTTGTAGTTATAACCACTATGGTTGCTCCACCATCCTAGTTGTTCAAGTGCCTGGGGTATCCCTCCTTTCTCTAGGTGCTTTCTGATGTAATCTGTGGTAAGTTCCTCATAGAGGAAAAAAAAAGATGTGGGCTCCCATAGTGTAGTAAATTAGTTTGTTTATTATAAAAAAGAATTGTACAACAACTGGATACAAAAATAAAAAACTAATAAAAAATTAAAATGTTGAAATAAAGTTTAAAAATATATATCCTGGGATGCCTATTACATGTGCCCAGAAAGCCATCCACAGAGCCGTAATGTGATATGGCCGGCTAGTGGTAGCTATATCGGCCTGTTAGTACAGCGAACGCTTAGTGACCTTTGTTGGAGACAGCAGCAGCGCGCTGCGTTCCAACTGTCTATACCAGGAAATGACGTAGCGTGCGTGGCGCCGTCGTACGCGTTTCGTCATAGACGTCCTCAGCGACGGTCGCTGACGACATCTATGACGAAACGCATGTCATTTCCTGGTATAGGCAGGATATAGCTACCACTAGCCGGCCAGATCACATTATGGCTCTGTGGATGGCTTTCTGGGCACATGTAATAGGCATCCCAGGATATATATTTTTAAACTTTATTTCAACGTTTTAATTTTTTATTAGTTTATTTTTGTATCCAGTTGTTGTACAATTCTTTTTTATAATAAACAAACTAATTTACTACACTATCGGAGCCCACATCTTTTTTCTTCTATGAGGAACTTACCACAGATTACATCGGAAAGCACCTAGAGAAAGGAGGGATACCCCAGGCACTTGAACAACTAGGATGGTGGAGCAACCGTAGTGGTTATAACTACAAGCGCATTACCCTTGTGGGGGTGAGTGGATCTGGTGAGTGGGGATCCTGGAGGGGGAGTACAAAGTCACAAGCAGATATATGTTTTCTTATTAACCATACCAGCGGAATCACAAAATTTGAGTGGGGTTTGCTTAGTGCTCATTCTATTCATAGCAGACTACCATGCTCATGTATCTGTGTGACTAGTTCGGACCTTCTAATTGGGTCATGTTTGATTCAGTGATTAGTATTAACAAGCACTGTTTATGCACTTGGAGCATATTTGATCACTATATTCACTTGTGTTGTAATAAGAGTTTGCACACACATTTATTTATTTAATATTGTTTGGTATACCCCACCATTGTAGGTATACACCACTAACTGGCCACTTATACGCAAACTAGGGAGCGCCACCACCCCCTTTCACTATACTCTTACACTTATAGACCCCCTCGGGGAGCTATATTAGGGGAGGCAGCATACCTGGTAAGGATCCTAAGCGGAAGGAAAACCGTGCCCCGCAGTGCAATCCCACAGCAACCACCAAATCCAAACTGCAGGGTCCAAGCGGAGTAACCTCTGACCGTGCAGCCACAGGCTCCCTGCAGGGAGGATTCCAAAACCACACATCATAAGCCCATATGGACAAAAAAAAAAAAAAAAGTACCACTATACCCCTCTTACCTGGGCCTGACCAGCACCTGGGGCACCTGCTTCCGAAGTAGCTGTCGGTCTCTCCACCATTTTAGCAGACAACGCAGTGGGATACTGAGAAAACCATCTGGTTTTTAAATTACCCGGTCAGGGCGTCATCAGCGAGGGCCGGAACCGCCAGTCAACAGACCCACCCCCTGGTCTCTGCGTTCCAAGCACTTGGAACCACTTGCGCCACGCCCCCCGCAGGAAGCCGCATCACCGCACATGATATCACCCGCCGGCCTGGACCCGGAACCGACATGCGGGACACGCCCCGCCCGGCCACCAGGGCCATGCCAGCGGACCCCGGGCACAGACGCCACCTCCTCCTGCTGGCCCTTGCATCCCCTGAGCTGGAGACCAGGGACTCCAGAAAACCCCCCGCCCGTACTGGGGGGTGCTGGGATGGTCACTGCACACAAATCACAAAGAGGTAAGCCTTCTCCCTCCACCTTGGAGAGAGCAGCTCCCGGATTCCAGCATGCACTTCCACCATGGCGGAGGAAACACAATAACTGAAGCCATGGTGGAAGAGGAGCGATTTAAAGGCTGCATGTGTTTACTGGAAAATGGGTGGAGCTGTGCTCTCTCCAAGGTTGTCCTGAAAGGCTATTTGAGAAAATCTGATAGCTTATTATAATAGCTTATTTACATTTGAAGGCAATGTGAGGCAGCACACGTTTGCATGCATTGTAATAAGAAGCTCATTCCATTAAGTGGGAGGGTGCTTAAAACATGGCTCACCTGTGCACATTGTTTCAGTTGAGGGGGACTTGGAAAAATTTTTTTTGTTACTCATAAAATCAAATTTCTCAGAGTTCATTAGAGACAAAGCTCCTCCATAATTCTTGACCGCAGGGTTATAGTGCCACCTTCAGGAGTAGGACACTAGGCAGAAAAAAACAGCACAGCCTATGGGTGGTCCTAGCTGGTACCCAACCCCTCGCTGCTATAAACAGCTCAGTTAGTCACAAAGCAGTACAAGAAAACCACCAACTGAGGGGTGGGCACTATGTCAATTACCTCAGAGGAAGGGCACTACCTGCCTGGAGTTTGCATGTTCTTCCTGTGCATGTGTGGATTTCTTCCAGGTACTCTGGTTTTCCTTCCACATTCCAAAGACATGCTGGTAGGTTAATTGGCTCCTGTCTAAATTGACCCTTGTAGATGTATGAATGAGTTAGGGACCTTAGAGTGCAACCTCCTTCAAGACAGGGACTGAATCAGCAAAAACACCCATCTGAGGATGCCAAAACATCAACTTTGTAAAACCTGGTAAAAGGTACATAGACAACCAGCCTTGCAAACTTGAGACAGAAAAGCCTGATGCTAGAAAGCCCAGGAGTCACTAAATCACCCTAGTAGAATGTACTAGAATGGAGAAGGGAGGGGACCGACCATTGATGGCACAGGCTTGGCCAACTGTCTGCTTGATCCAATGAAAAATAGTTGCAGAGGAGGGTATGAGTACCAAACACCACAGACATTTCCTCAGCAGCCCCAGTGGGATCCCCAATTTTTAACGATTCGGGCACCAGCATCTTTTCATGTGCAGCAATGGAGGCAAAGAAATTGTCCTCTCTATCCAAGGAATCAGTGCCCATGGCTCTCGGGTCTGCGGAAAAGGCTGCTGAACTAAAATCCAACTTGGAATCATCTGAAGGGAAAGGGGTGGACAGGAGGAATTTTTTACTAGCCTTGCACCTGAACTCCACTTCCATCCTTGGAGTCTCAGGAGCTCGCTTCTCCACAAGATCCATGTGTGGCACCCCCCCCCCCCCCCAAGCAAAACTTACTAGCAGCCAAGCCCAAGGCTGCCAGGAAGCAGAGCTGTGATCCTCCGCGCTGAAGAGGGAGGCCACATGGGAGGAACAAGCCAATAGGTTTTGAGCTGAGCGGAAGACTCTGCCCCCCCACCGGAGGTCCTGCACCAAAAGGACCTCATAAATGGTCATTGCCACGCGGCTACACCACAATGGCCACCGGCAAAAAGACCTCATAAAAATGGGCACCTGTTGCATTTTTAAGGTAAGCCAGACTACCCAGGAGCAGATCCCCCACCACAATGGCCACACAAATATGGCCACCAGTCCAGCACATGGCAGGCGTGCCGGAAGTACAGGGAATCCCCACACCCCAGGAGAGCAGAACCCCAAGCCCACACAAACTGGAAGAAGCCCAGCTCATCCTAGGAAGCACAAGGTAGTTTGGGAATGGGGGTGGGGGATGAGGAGACCCCGCAGAGTTGACCACTACAGAAGGACCTTGAGCCCACCTCCGCATCTGGGGGGGGCGTGCATTTAATTTTACAGTCCAGCAGAGGTTGTGGGTAGCACTCCCAAGACAGATGGGGGGGGCTTAAAATGTGACATGGATTCAGGTGCCCAGTGATGCGTGTCCCTGCAAGACATTTAACTTGCTTGCGTCCCAGGCCAGGACGGGCCTGTCAAAGGGGACCCAGCACATAGCTAAGGTTCTCCATGCACTGGCTGGCCAGGCTGCGGCGATTACTGGATCTAAATTATCCAGACTGTCGCCCAGCCATTGATTGAAGATTTTTGCAGGGAAAAAAAAAATCTGAGAAAAAAAAAAAAAAAAAGGGGGAGGGGGGGGGCGGGGAACTATGGAGTCACAGGTTCCAGCAGGGAACTAGGTCCTCACTCCTACACTAGGCAGATTAAAAAGGGAAAACAAAAAAAAAAAAAAACCTGAGCCGTTTATAGCAGAGAGAGGGTTGACTACCAGCTAGGACTGCCCATAGGCATTGCCATGTTTTTTCTGCCTGATGTCCCAATCCTAAAGCCGGCGCTGTAATGCCCCGTACACACGGTCGGACATTGATCAGACATTCTGACAACAAAATCCTAGGATTTTTTCCGACGGATGTTGGCTCAAACTTGTTTTGCGTACACACAGTCGCACAAAGTTATCGAAATTTCCGATCGCCAAGAACGCGGTGACGTCAACCACGTACGACGAGACTAGAAAAGGCCAGTTCAGAACCAAGCGCGGCACCCTTTGGGACTCCTTTTGCTAATCTCGTGTTAGTAAAAGTTTGGTGAGAGACGATTCACGCTTTTTCAGACTCGTGGTTTTCAGATCGTTTTCTGCTGTTCAGTTTGTGCTTGTGGGTTTGTATCTGCTCTTCAGTGCGTGCAAGCAAGCTACGCGTGACTTTGATTAGTCATTGTGTTCTTGTTCGTCCGTTACTGTTTTTCAGGTGGCTCTTCACAGGCCTTGCTGTTCTTCTATACGTTCTGTTACTTCGTTCTGAGCAGCCGACCGTTTTCTAGCCATGTTGCGTATACGTACTCCTCGTAGAGTTCGTGCTGTGCGGGGGCTTGGTGTTGGGGTCCTGACCTTGACACAAGTCCAGTCCATGAACAGGGTGGGGAGGAGTTCATGGATTAAGAATTGGTTGCTTCAGCATGACCAGTTGTCATATGCCTTTGCTCCGTGAGATCCGTGAGAATAATCCTGATAATTTCAGAAACTTTCTCCGGATGACGGACCCCGAATTTCAACGTTTGTTGGCTTTGCTGACCCCTTATATTAGCAGGCAGGATACCTGCATGAGGCAAGCCATCACTCCGGAGCAGAGGCTAGTCGCCACCTTGCGGAACTTGGCGACGGGGAGAAGTCTGCAGGACCTCAAGTTCGACAGGCATTTTCCCCCAGGCTCTGGGGATCATTATCCCAGAGACTTGTTCTGCCATCATCCAGGTCCTGCAGAAGTAGTATATTAAAAAGGTAAGATTTTTTTATCCTTTAATATCACATTTTATTGTATATAATGTTTGATAATGTATAGTATTTCTTTCCTCATTCCCTAATTACCATGATTGTAATATGCTGTGAGTGTCCCCTTTGTCCTCATTCATGCTGGATTTATGTAATTTTTTGTTGTCCTTCATACATATTTGCCTTCACTTACCTCCCCAGCATGGTCTCCTGGTCCTATATTCACCTCATATAGTCACTTAATGTATTTTATCAGCTCCATAGTAGTGCTTTACCCCAAACGCCCCCTAAAATGTTTTTAAATGTGATTTATGCTTTAAATTCCGGCTGAGTGCCAGAGGCTTTTTTTTGGGGGGTCCCCAAATCATTTTGAACCCTCCCTTCCCTCAACTGCTAAGTCAGCTGATACCAATTCTCTATCTATCCTCAATCATCTATCTGCTGACTTTGCCAAACCCATACACACTATACCCATCTCTTTTTTGGCCAGATGTATGGATGAATTCCCCAAAGCATGTAGTGCAAGGGCTTGCCTGTAAACTTTCAAATGGTAATGTTTAAAGTTTTTGTATCCAATTATTATCTTAATAGGTAAGAGCAGAATTTCCAAATGTGCTCAAATGTGTACAGTGTGTATTTATACCTTTGTATTATGACACTTCTTACCTGTCCAGTGGGCTGCCAATAGTGTAACTAAGTAGGGTCTGGCCAAAGTAATACCCACTATTTAGACATTCATCTCTCAATGAAGTGGAGAGAGTTACCTGTCCAAGAGCTCCCCCCCACCCCCATAATGTTAGAAAGGGCCCAGGAGAGGGGGGGGGGATATGATAGGTGTACCTTATACTTTGGTCTTGAAAAATTCCCATTAATAAATGTTATCTTGATGTTGGCCAAGAATGTGTGCGTCTAATCTGCTTTCCATGTTTTAATGTGCAAAAAGACTAATTTTTTTGTTTTCCTCAACAGTTTCCTTCCACGCCACAGGAATGGCAGACTGTGGCCTCCCACTTTGCCCAGCGGTGGGACTTTCCTAACTGCGGAGGGGCAATTGATGGGAAACACGTCCACATCATCCCACCACCCAACTTGGGGTCGTACTATTATAATTATAGGGGGTTCAATAGTATTGTGATGTTGGCGGTGGTGTCAGCAAATTACGAGTTCCTGTATGTGGACATGGGGAAGAATGGCCGGATGTCCGATGGTGAAGTCATCTCCCAGACGGAGTTTTACAGGCGTCTCCAGAATGGCAGCTTGGACTTGCCACCTCCAGGAGACAATGTGGAATGACTCCCATTCGTCTTCATTGCGGATGAAGCTTTTGCACTGGGGGACCATCTTATGCGGCCATTCCCGATGGGGACCCTCACCCCGGACCAGAGGGTTTTTAATTACCGACTGGCCAGAGCCAGAAGAAGAGTGGTGGAGAACACGTTTGAAACGATGGCCAGCCGGTTCCGCCTATTTCTTACACCCATACATTTGGCAGAGTACAAACTGAATCACATTATCCTGGCGTGCTGTGTTCTACAACAAATTTTTACGGCAACATTCTGCCAACTATGCTGGCTCAGTTGGGCCTGAGGCCGGAATTATAAATGAAACAACCCTGACGGCACTTGAAAGTGGCCATCCTGGCTTGCCCTCCCTGAGTGCCCGTGAGGTCCGGCTAAGATACCTTGAATTCTTTGCGTGTAGGGGGGGCTATCAATATACCAGACAATGTGTGAAACCTTTATCAAATAAAAAAAAAAAATTAAGCAAATCTTTGGTGACATTTACTGCTTGTGTTTGTTTTATCTGACCCTGACAGAAATGTGGCGAGTCCTGAAAATGGCGTGATTGTGTAACCTTATACAAAGCACTGTTGGGTGTTATTTACTAAAGGCAAAGACACTTTGCACTACAAGTGCACTTGAAACTGCACTGAAACTGCATTTGTAGTGCAAAGTGGATTTGCCCTTATGAAATAACCCCCCTTGTCACAGAAACCAGCAATTGGAGCACCACAAAGTGTTGTAGCGTTGACACAATTATCCACACATTCTTGATTAACAATCTTTTTAATACCAGCACAATCACGTGTGCATTTAGAAAAGGTTTGTAAAACAAACCAACATGTTTGTTGTATAACAATTTTTGGGGTGGCATTAGAAAAAGTAGAAATGTCCATTTAAGATAAACAGGCATGTTTCAAACCAACAAGAAAGACACAAATCTTGAACTTACAAAGTTCACATTAGGTAGAACTTGAACGCAATATCAGACATGAGTATTTAGGGACTGTGTTTGATATTGCGTTCAGATGGGGTGAAGTCACCCCCCGGAAAAGCCAAATTTTGAAGATGCACACAAATTTACGAATGTCAACATGTGCTACCTGCCATCACGGGGGATCAAGGGACGTGTTTTGGGGGAGCAACCCCTTCCTCTCAGCTACTTTATTATTGAGGAAGGGGTTGCACCCCCAAAATGCGTCCCTTGATCTCCCATGATGGCAGATAGCACATATTGACACACTGTGTGCTTCTTCAAAATTTGGCTTTTCTACAATTCTTCCAAAAAGTTAAAAATTGTAGCACACCATAAAAGAAAGGGCTTTGGAGGGGTTTTAAACTTTCCCCAAAACATCAATGATGTTCTTATTTTTTTGAATAACATCATTGATGTTTTTGACGTTTTCCAATGCAACATTACACCCCATGATCTCCCCAATCAGGATCTGTGCACTTTCCGAGGTGAAATGCCCTGGATCCACAACATCACGATCACCTAAAAAGATAGAAACAAAAACACACCATGTATTATAAATATGCCGGCATCCATCTCTTACCTGAGCCTGTGGTCGCAGACACTCACCTGTTGTGGTGACTAGTTCCACCACGTCTTCTTCCTCCTCCTGCTCTTCTTGTGTTTGGGGTATTTCCCCTTCTTCCAGAGGTGAGGGGTCTCTGTTCGCCTCGGATGAGGGGTGTCCTCCGAGTCTTTTCTCCCCTATGTAAACAAAAAAAAAAAAAAAAAAAAAAAAAAAAAAAAAAGGTATACTTAGCACACAGATATTTGAGGGAAGAACTATAAATATGAAACATTGCTTGGAAGTGGGGTACAATTGTCTATTTTGGCAGAGTTCCAAGATGTCCTTTGTCAAGCTTTAATACTTTACTTGTTTTGTACAAGCTTCACAGATGGAGACCCCCCGTATAGTATACACTGGAGCACCTGTGTGGGACCCCTAATAAAAAGGGTGTTCTTGTGTCCCACACTAGTGCCCCAGCGTCCAGATGTGTAAACAGCTGCTGAGTGTCCTCTCCTTACACAGAATCTAGTTTGCATTTCATTCTAGTAACAAACCCATCTACACAACCAAATTATTTTCAGACAAGTAGGCCCTAAAAAATGTGGTCAAATGCATATGGCCAAAACAATGGTGTTTTATAGGCCGAAAGAAAAATGTTTGATACGAACGAATAATGTGCCAATGAACATGAAAGTTGCCATTTTAAACTGTACAACACTTAAAAGCACATGGAGCAGCACGAACGTAATCGGAACACAGGACAACTACTTACTTTTTTGCAGCACTCTCCGGATCTTTCTGTACTGCTCATGCTCTTAATTTTAGGTCCGACCACCACTTCCTGAGCTGATCTTTCGATCGTCGTACCCCGAAATTCTGGTGCAGACTCTTGACCACTTTCGCCATGATCTTGGCCTTTCGGACATTGGGGTTGGGGTAAGGTCCATACTTTCCATCATAGTCGGCCTTCTTCAGGAGGTCGACCATCTCCAACATCTCCCCAAAGGACATATTTGAGGCCTTAAATCGTCTTCTTCTGGATCGGGACGTTTCTGCCTCTGGGCTTTCCTCCTCCTCCTCGTTGCTGTAATTAGCACACACCTGCTGTGTCTCCGCCATGTGCTCTTCCCCCACTGCGCTGAACGAAAAGGGGCGGGGAATAGACTAGAAAGAACGTCAGGGGTGGGCGGAGTTACACGCATGCGCAGTGTGTATAAAGCGTAACACGCGTGTGTAGTATGTACGATCTGTGAACGGAGGAAGCAGTATAGGAGGCGCCGATCGTGATAACGAAGGCAAGATCTAAACTTGGGCCTATACTGCTTCTAGATTGAGGCCTATATTGTAACAAGATTAAAAGAGAGTCTTGCCTGACATTAGGGTTTATCTTGTGTTGTGTGTTGCAGATAAAATGGATGGCTTCAATGACCACAACTTCCTCCCCCTGTTCATAGACAAATACAGGGAGCTGCCCTGTCAGTGGCAGGTGAAACATCCACATTATAATCATAAACAAAAGAGGCAGGCAGTGCTGGAGAAACTGCTGGAGTTGGTGAAGCCGGTGGTCCCCACAGCAACCATCCCCTATTTAAAAACCAAAATTGGTGGCCTGAGGAACACTTCTCTAAGGGACGCAAGAAGGTCACGGATTCCCAGAGATCTGGAGCTGCAGCAGATGACATTTATGTCCCCAGGCTGTGGTACTATGAGAGACTGCAATTTCTGTCAGACCAGACTGAAGTCAGGGAATCCCTCTCCACTCTTCCTTCCACCCCAGCTGAGGCTTCCGATGTCCAACCTGGGCCTTCCAGCCAGGAAGAAGTGGAGGAGCCCAGCTGGAGTCAGGTATAGCATTCTTCTACAGTATTCTGGTCAAGAAATAAATGATCTTTACTAGATGTCATTATTGATCACTAATTGCTGATTTAATAAAAGTGTTTTACATATCAATAGACAGTAGGGGGCAAAATAATTGGGACAAGAATGAAAAATGCTGGGCTCGGAATGATCAGTTATATTTGTTAACATTCAACTTGTAACAATCATGAGGTGACAATTGTGTGTGATTGATGAATAAAAAACTAAAACTATGTCCCTTTTTCATACACAGGAAGACCTCAGCCAGGAGGAGACTGTGGAATGTGGCAGCCAGGAGGAGGCGGGGCTAGGTGGCAGCCAGGAGGAGCCTGGGACCAGTCGCAGCCTGACCGAATCGCAGGTTCCTCCCCTCCGCCTTCCATACAAAAGAGCGAGCAAGGCGACTCACATGCAGGATTCAGCGCTCAGGCTCATTCAGGAGGCTTCTGCGTCCCTCAGAGCCTTACCCACTCCTGAAGAGGCCTTTGCCTGCATGGCTGCCACCAAACTGAAGTGCATGCAGGAGGGTTAACGCCTCATGTGTGAGCAACTTATTTATAAAGTCCTAACTAAGGGGGTGAGTGGCGAAATCACACCCAAGACCGACGTGATTGAGTTGGACCATCCTCCTCCTCCTGCTGCCACAACTCCACCACCAGAGCCACAGCGTGGAAGGAAGACCAGAGAGTGATGTGATGGCCCTGGGTTCAGTCTGATCTGACAAAAGATGCAGTCTCTTGTATGACCACAGCCTGGGGACATAGATGTCATCTGCTGCTTTCAGGATCTCTGGGACTCCTGGACCAGACTGCCCTCCCTTAGATATGGACTCCTCAGGCCACCAATTTTGCTTGAAAAGAATTGATGTCTGCCCTGGGGGCCAAAGGCTTCACCAATTTCTGCTGTTTCTCCAGCGTTGCCTCCCTCTTTGGTTGTGAGCCCTTAATAAAAGGCATTTTTGGTTCAATTATACTCGCCTATGTGTGTTTTCCTTCCAAAAAAAAAGTTTGTTTGTGAGGAGGCAGGTACATTTCAAATATACAATGTGAAATTAACAAGGGACACCAACACCAAACACACAATCTCATTGAGATTCCATAATATATCAATGGCGTTGTGGTAACTTGACACACCAAACACACCCAAAAAAATTCTTTATTAAAAAGCATAAAAAAATTTTTAACAAAAAACAGCCTTGAAAAAAAATGTATTACAATTAACCACTTCAATACAGGGCACTTAGACACCTTCCTGCCCAGACCAATTTTCAGCTTTCAGCGCTGTCGCAGTTTGAATGACAATTGCGTGGTCATGCAACACTGTACCCAAAGTAAATTTTTATCATTTTGTTCCCACAAATAGAGCTTTCTTTTGGTGGTATTTGATCACCTCTGCCGTTTTTATTTTTTGCTAAATAAAGACCGAAAATTTTGAAAAAAAATAAAAGTTTTGCTTTTGTTTCTGTTAAAAAAAAAATTGTAAATAAGTAAGTTTTCTCTTTCACTGATGGGCACTGATAAGGCGGCACCGATGAGGTGGCACCAATGAGTAGGCATGTGCATTTCGTTTCGAATCGAAATTCGGACGAATTTTTCATTATTCGGAAATTCGGATGCATCCGAAATTACAAAAGTAAAGAAGTAAAGAATTTAAACAAATCCGAAAAAAAACGAACGAATTCGAAGACAAATTCGAATCGAATTCGAAAAAAAATAGAAAACGTTTTTCTAAAAAAACAAGAAGATAGAATATAAAATAATAAAGCAATAGAATGAAAATATATATATATATATATATATATATATATATATATATATATATATATATATATATATATATATATATATATATATATTAATTATATAAAAAGCAATAGAATATGTTCTATTGTTTTTCTATTAGAATTTGATTTTCATTCTATATAACCATTTTCCGAAATTCAAATTTTGTATAGAATGAATTTGAATTCAAATAGAAAAGATCAGAATATGTCCTCATGCACATGGACGTTTTTACAGCCGCGTTTTTTAGCGTTTTTTACAGCTTAAAAACGCCTGTCTATGTTAGTCTATGGATTCATGCCCACCTAGACGTTTTTGAGCTGCAAATGGCCTAGGCGTTTTTAAGCTGTAAAAAAAACCCAGGACCAGTGCGTTCTGAGCCACGGCGCTAGAGCTGTAAAAATGCGAAACGTGGAAAAACGCGACCGCGGCGTTTTTTTTTTCGTTTTTTAGCTCCAGCGTTTTTTGGTTAAAAATAGATGATTGGACACTGTAATCTCTGTAAAAACAGGAATTTCCTGTCTGGACATTAGATTACCCAAGAGTCCTTTGCACAGCCGTGTGACTGTGTTGATATTGGCTTGAAGATGGCTAGTGCAGTCTCACAAGTGGAGCTAATAAGCGCGGTACAGGCCCATCCAGAACTGTGGGATGTGGCACATCCACTGCATGGAGACCACATCCGGAAGGTGAAAGCCTGGGAGGACATAAGTGCTGCCATTACCCCTGGCTGGGAACAACTGAGAAATGCGGAAAGAAAGGAGATAAGTAAGTCTATTTTCCTTGAATGCATGATCTGTTTGTGTGTAATGTAAATGAAGATTGCATATTTAACCCTTTGTTTTCCATGTTATTTTAGGCAAAATTATGCAGCGCCGCTGGAAGTCCCTACGTGACCGTGTCAGGAGGGACCTCACGGACGAAGACAAGGCGGCACGTAGCGGAGCACCAGCGCCAACCAAAAAAAAAACATGTATACCACAGCAATCTTCAATTCCTAAGGCAAAATATGCAGAGCCATACCAGACCGTAAGTTTTTTTCATATATTTGTCTATGTACATTGCTTTTCAGGCAGTATGTTCCATGGCTATTGTAACCACTTTCAGAACGCCACATGTACATATACGTCGGCAGAATGGCACGGCAGCACAAATGGGCGTACCTGTACGTCCCTTTTAAGTTGCCGCCTTGGCAGCGCGCTTTCCCATTTTGAGGTCCATGAGTCCGACCGCGGGTCCTGCGGACTCGATGTCCGTGGGCACACCGGCGATCGTCTCAGGGAGAGGAAGAGGTTAATGCCAGTGTAATTTTTACAGTATGTAACTGCAATTTTAATCGCACTGATTGCTGTACAAATGAAAATTTTTCCAAAAATGTGTCCAATGTGTCGGCCGTATTGTCGCAGTCATGCTAAAAATCGCTGATCTCCCCCATTACTAATAAAAAAAAAAATTTGCAATCATTGCAATTTTAATCGCACTGATCGCTGTAAAAATGACAATTTTTCCAAAAAATGTGTCCAAATTGTCCAATGTGTCGGCCGTATTGTCGCAGTCATGCTAAAAATCGCTGATCTCCCCCATTACTAATAAAAAAAAATGGTCCGGGCTAAAGTAGTTACGTTTATACAATTTGTATTGTTTGCAGGACAACTTCTAATTTTAGACTCCGAGAGGTCGATGAGGAAGATGCTGAGGTTCAGAGACCAAGCAGTCCTATGACCAGCAGTGGATCTCCACGACCGATCAGCGAGGGAGGTGTTGAGGGCACAGATGAGGTAACTGCTTCGGTCTGCCTGTCTATCTCATTGTCTGTCTGTCCATGTACATGTCAATGTAAACATTTTTGTTCTTTTGCAGGAATCGAGGGCTGTGGAAACACCGTCTCCTGCCAGTCATCAAAGTGGAGAGCAGCGCGGTCGTGGCGGTGTTCGTGGCCGTGGGCGTGGACGTCAGGCGAGGGGCGGCTATAATCCGGAGGCTGATGACAGGGTGCTAGCACTGCTGCAGGAAGTGCGGCAGGAGAGGCGCAGTATGGATGCCTTTTTAGACACCAATAACCCACGCGCCTGCTTCTGCCGCAGCCTTTACCACATCCTGGAGGACATTGGGGGAGACCAAGAGAAACTTTGTATGGATCGCATGTACGCTATTGCAATGCAATACAGACATGCAAAATTAAGTGGCGGGCCACCTCCATGCGATCCATATAATGTTTCTCATGATCCCCCAATGGCCCCTGGGACCTCAGCAGTGCTAGCACCCCCCTCTCACTATCAGCCCCCTCCTCAACGCCAACCACCACCTATGCCGTCTCAGACCTCATACCATAACCTGCAAGCGTATGGTGAATTTCCACCTTCCACCTCCCATTTTCAGCCCTCATACCCTCTACCCCGCTACCAGCAGGATTTTGGGAGTGATCGCCAGGCCCAACCATTACCCCGTCCCCAATCCCCACATCCCCAATGCAATCAACCATCCACCACCACCTATCACCAGTTGTGATCCCAAAATAAATTCTTTTTTTTCTTGAAATACCAGTTGTGATCCCAATCCTTTATTTAATTTTTTTTTTTGATTGAAAATAAATGTGTTCAATTTGCCTTTTATATGATGCACAACAGCACTCCTTTGCACTCTGCTTGCCCTGAAGGCAGAGTGCAAAGGACTCTATCGTACTCTGCCTTCGGACAAGCGTAAGCTTGCTCTTTTTTGGGCTTAGCCTAGGCTTACCCTGAAGGCAGAGTCAAATTGACCTGTAGAACAATCGTTGACAAATGGACCAAAAAATAACAAACTTCAATTTTGAAATGCTTTATTTCAAAAAACACAAGACAGCAAAGGTAGATGTATTGCAAATATTTTTTAGATATAATCATTCTGCATCAGGGGATTCAAAAAATTCTGCAAATTGGTTTCGAATGCTCATGACACGTGCAGTTGAACGCAAGTCCATAAATTGAACCCTCTGAAGTTGTCTAATGGGCTCCTGTTCAACATTATTTCTGTCACTGTCCCGCAGAAAATTGTGCAGAACGCAGCATGCCAGGACGACTTTAATGGCGTTGTCAACATCCAATTGCATACTTGTCAGCAAAACTCGCCATTTGGCCGTGCACACCCCGAATGCACATTCAACAACACGGCGTGCACAGCTGAGCCGATAATTGAAAACTTTTTGTCGGCGGCTGAGACCAGTGCCACTGTATGGCCTCATTAGATTTTCAGCCAGTCCAAAGGCCTCATCTGCCACCATGACTAATGGCAAGCTGGGTTCTTCAGTGCAGGGTAGAGGCCTGCTTTCAGGAATATTGAGTCGTCCCTCATGTAGACGACGTCCGAAGGCCGACTCGCGGAATATGCGGGCATCATCTTGGCTTCCATATGCTCCCACATCTACAAACAGAAATTTGAGGTGTGCATCGGACAATGCCAGGAGGACCACCGAAAAATATTTTTTATAATTAAAATATGAAGATCCAGAGTGGGGAGGCTTCTTCACCCTGATGTGTTTCCCATCAAGGGCTCCTATACAATTTGGGAACTGAGTTTTTTCCCAAAAAGTGTCCACAACTGATTCCCAGATGTCTTCGGTTGGCTCTGGCATTACAACGTTATGCAATTCCTCCCATATTGCCACACATGTTTCCTTTATTATTTTTGAGACCGTTGAGAGGCCAAGGAGGAAGTAGTGATGCAAGGAAGCATAACTTTGTCCCGTGGCAAGGAACCTAAGATAACATAATAAATTTAGTTATTGAAAGAGAAAAGCATAAACATAAGTCCTAACCCTATCTCCTAACCCTAAACCCAACTCCTAACCCTATCTCCTAACCCCTAACCCTAACTCCTAACCCTAAACCCCTAACCCCTAACCCTAAACCCCTAACCCTAAACCCAACTCCTAACCCCTAACCCTAACCGTAACCCTAACCCCTCCTCCCATATGTGTATTCACTTACCTGAGTGTCACTAGCATCCGTTCCTCCGGTGACACAGAGCTACGCATCACAGTGTCCATCCTTGTGAGCCTTGGCCTGAGCCTCTCCAACAGGTCATCAAAGAGCGGCACTGACATCCTTGTAAAGTTGAAGAACTTTTTTGGATATGAGCGCAGTTGGGAATAAATATTGCCAAAGTACCCCGTAGAAAACTGATTGGATACCATTGGATGCACCCAAAATCGACGTCTGCTGCTTCTCTCCTCCTCCTGTCTCATTCTCCGCTGCCTCCGCAAAACAATCAGAAGGATTGCCTCATCGATCTTTTGCATGACAGGATCCATATTTCTCAGAAAAATACTGAAAACTCTGAAACACTCTCCTCTCTCTCTCTCCTACCAAAATGGCACCGACACATGCTCATTAACATATTTTCTTTGGTTTCTGTGGCATTGTGGGAAATTTGGGAGTGTATATAGCTGAGAGATGTGTTTTTCATTAAAAAAAAAACGCTTCTTAGCGCTAACGCGAAAAAATGCTAATGCAAAACGCGGTAAAAATCGTGTTTTTAACACGTCCATGTGGGCTATAATAGAAAAAAAAAAAAATTTATATATATATATATATATATATAGTTTTTCTATTCAAATTCATTCTATACGAAATTCTAATTTTAGAAGCCATCTTCCGAAATTTGAATTTCGCATAGAATTAATTCAAAATCGAATAGAAAAGTTTAGAATAGAATAGGAAAGAATAGCATAGAAAAAAAATATATATATATATATATATATATATATATATATATATATATATATATATATATATATATATATATATATATATATATATATATATATATTCCAAAATTGGAATTTGGTACAGAATGAATTCGAATAGAAAGAGATTAGAATACAATATATTATATATTATATATATATTTTTTTTTTCTATGCTATTCTTTTATACTTTCTATTCTATCCTAATCTTTTCTATTGGAATTCGATTTCATTCTATACGAATTTCAAATTTCGCAAAATGGTTATATATAGTTTACTTTTTCAAATTCAGTTATTGTTTCTTTCGAATGCGGTAGAATTTTTTCGAATTTTATAGTTTTTTTTCGAATGTGGTAGAATTTTTTCAAATATGACAGTTTTTTTCGAATGCGGTCGAATTTTTTCGAATTTGAATACGAAACGAATTCCGAAAACGAATGTAACGAATGCAACGAATTTAACTAAACGAATCGAAATTAAACTAAACTAATTTTTTCATCCTGCACATGTCTACCAATGAGCGGGCACTGACGATGGGCACTGATATGCGGCACTGATGGGCAATGAAAGGCGGCACTGCTGGGCACTGATAGGGTGGCGCTGATAGGTGGCACTGCTGGGCACTGGCAGGCATTGAAGTGGGCACTGACTGGCAGCTGCCTGGGCACAGATTAGCAGCTGCCTGGGAACACAGTGGCATTTCCCTGGTGGTCTAGGGGCATACCTGGTGGTCCAGTGTGGATCGCTTCCCTGGTGGTCCTGGGCGGCTTCCCTGGTGGGATCCGAGGGGGGGCTGTGCTGATAAACAATCAGCACAGACCCCCCGTCAGGATAGCAGCCGATCGGCTCTCCTCTACTCGCGTCTGTAAGACGCGAGTGAGGAAAAGCCGATAACCGGCTCTTCCTATTGACAGCCGTGATTGGACACGGCTGATCACATGGTAAAGAGTCTCTGTCAGAGACTCTTTACCTAGATCGGTGCGGCAGGGGTGTCAGACTGACACACCGCAACAACGATCGCCGCGATGCGCGCCCCCGGGGGCGTGCAGCGGCTCAATATCCTGCGGACGTCACATGACGTCCAGTCAGGATTTTGAAACCACTTTGCCGCCGTCATATATGGCGGGCGGCAAGTGGTTAAAAACAAACCAAAAAAAAAAATTGGTCAGATGTGACAAATCAAAATATATTGAGGGAATCACGATAAATAATAAAGAAAGAAGTTTGTGAGAAGTCTGTGTGAATATGAGCAGCAAAACTACTTCATTCTTCTCACATTATAAAGAAGAAGGGAGTGCGCTGCATTAAACCATTTTTAACATTGCACCGTGATGAAAGTGCTGTATCCATTGCGAACGCTAATTTTACCAGACCGAGCTGTTCCGTCTCGGAATTTCTTCTGAGCATGCATGGCACTTTGTGCGTCGGAACTAGCCACACGCGGTCGGAATTGACGCGATCGGATTTTGTTGTCGGAAAATTTTACAGCCTGCTCTCAAACTTTGTGAGTCGGAAAATCCGATGGAAAATGTCCGATGGAGCCCACACACGGTCGGAATGTCCGACAACACGCTCCGATAGGACATTTTCCATCGGAAAATCCGACCGTGTGTACGGGGCATAACTCTACAGTCAAGAATTATGGAGGAGCTGTGTCCATCAATGAACGCAAGAGAAATCAGATTTACCTATATGCGTTTGCTGTCATTAAGGGGTTAACTACAATGTATGGAGGGAGGTAGTAGAGCTGCACGATTCTGGCCAAAATGAGACTCACAATTTTTTTTGCTTAGAATAAAAAGATCATGATTCTCTCACGATTCTCGCGACGTAAAATCTTTCACATTATACAAAAAAAAAAAAAAAAAAAAAAAAAAAAAAAAGGGCTAACTTTACTGGTTAGTTTTTTTTTTTATTATCATAATTTTTTTTTTTTTTTAAATTGCAAAATTGCATTTGAAAGACCGCTGCGCAAATACAGTGCGACATAAAATATTGCAACAACCAAAATTTTATTCTCTAGGGTGTCTACTAAAAAATATATATACAATGTTTGGGGGTTCTAAGTAAAAAAAAAAAAAAAATTATTTTAACTTGAAACCAACAAATGTCAGAAAAAAGTTTAGTGTTTAAGTGGTTAAACTTTTTTCACTTCCACACAAGTCTATTCCATTGACAAAATTGTTACAATGTTTATATACGTAGGCTCGGTTCACACATGGGCGGCACGACTTGCAGGTCGCCTCAGCGAGGCGACCTGCAAACGACTGCCGGGGCGACTTGCGAGACGACTTCTGCATAGAAGTCTATGCAAGTCGCCCCAAGTCGCCCCCAAAGTAATACAGGAACCTTTTTCTAAGTCGGAGCGACTTGCGTCGCTCCGATTAGAACGGTTCCATAGCACAGAACGGGAGGCGACTTGTCAGGCGACTAGGTCGCCTGACAAGTCGCCCCAGTGTGAACCGAGCCTTAAGTTCAACTGATAAAGAATGTTTTGATTCTTGGCAGACTGCCCAGTTTTTCTCTTCCTTTCTTTTGATGGCTGTGGCTTCAGAAGAGCAGAGAGAATTCTTTGCATAGAAAGAATTGTGAAACACTTTAGTCAAGATCGCCATAACGATTCTTGACGATTAATTGTGCAGCTCTAGGAGGTAGTCAAATGCTTGATGATTAAGGCCCCTTTCACACTGGGGTGGTGGGGGCGTCGGCGGGACAACAGCGCGGTTTTAACTCCCCGCTGGCGGCCGAAAAAGGGTTAAAAACCTCGTACAGCGCGGCTATAGCCGCGGTACTACCGCGGTATAGCCGCGCTGTCCCATTGATTTCAATGGGCAGGAGCAGTGAAGAAGCGGTGAATACACCGCTCCTTCCCCGCTCCAAAGAAGCGGTTTGCAGAACTTTTTTCACCGTCCTGCCACCGCACCGCTTCAGTGTGAAAGCCCTCGGGCTCACACTGAACAAACAGCGGCGGCTGTTTAGGGGCGGTTTTCAGGCGGTATTTTTAGCGCAATACCGCCTGAAAACCGCCCCAGTGTGAAAGGGGTCTAACACACCTGTTCTCCTTACAAGAAGTCTGGCACACACCACCATGTTAAAAAAACAAAAAAGAAAACTGCTTAGCTTTTTATTTATTGAAATGAGCAAAGTTGGGGTCAGATGCATAAAGAAAAGAGCAGCAAAACATTGCACATACTGTACACAACATACACCAGCCAGCACACAATCAGGGCAATTCAATAAAGCATTTACATACAAGAACTCTTTTGCTATTCTAGAGAAATATAATAAATCAGTTATGCTGTACATATAGGCAAAACATAATAAACAATAAAACTATGCGAATGTCAAAGTGCTACCCTGATCATAAAAGTGCCTTAAATGGTTTCAGACTGTGCAATCCTGTATAACATGCACCTATAAATCTGTAACAACTGTGTTTCAAAATAAATATAAAGAAGCTTTTGTTATAAAAAATAAATAAAAAAAAAAAAAAAGAAACAAAAAAAACTGAGTTTTGCATCAACATCAAGTCTTTGCAAAACACAATAAAGTCCATATAAGCGAACTTCCAGATAATCCTATCCTTTCAGTGTCTTTCTACCAAAGCAGCAATATTATTGCACAAAATTCAAAAATAATTACCTCCAGTTCATAGATAACCAAAAACTAAAGTAATTAAAGTTAAACTCCAGCATGAGGAAATATTGTCTAAATACAAGTGCCATGTGTATTCTTGTTTGAATATTGGTGCGATTTGTGTATTTCTTCCAGATCCGTGCAGTAATCCAGCGTAAGGCCCGTTTCACATTGATGCGTTGTGAATTTAGCGCGATTTTGACCCAATTGCGCTGCGAATCTTGAGAACTCATTACGTGTTTGTTGCGAATTTACTGCGATTCTACTGGAATGAGTTGTCATTTTGGGAGGTGACTGCGATTTCTGTCTGGCCAATGGAACCCAAACTTCCTATTCTCTTCCTGGTTTTTGTGGAGTGTGTGGAGGAGGAGCTGGAGGTGAGGAATTTTCACATATGTGCACCATCAATGCAATTCAAGAACGATTTACATTGATGTCTATGGAGACTAAATTCGCAAAGCAGTAAACTCGCACAAGACCCTTTTTTTTTTAAAATCACATTGCATGTATGTAAACGACCGTCATTGAAAATAATGACTTTAGGGATGACATGCGAATTTAAAGTGTTTTTGACACATCGCATTCATTATGAACTCGCATCAGTGTGAACCAGGCCTAAAGCTTTTCCTCTGTGCATTTGATTATTGTAAGGGCCTTTTCACACTGATCAGTTATCGAAGCACTTTTGGCATTTAAAAGCGGAACAAAAACACATGAAAAATATATCCCCTAAATCCTATGGCACTCTTCAGACCAATGTGCTGCAAGGGAGATGCATTTTTTTTTTAAAGTTCTGCATGCTGCACTTTTGATGAATGTTTAAAAAGTGCACCAAATATGCCCCACCCCAATAAATGGAAAAACGCATCAAAAATTCACCCTTTGTATTTTTCGTCACATTTCCAAGTTTCACAGGTGATGCTGGGAGTCAGGCAGTGGCGGCCCATGCATTGTGGGTGCACGGGCGCCACCCCCCTATCCTTGCCGCCACCCTCCATATCCCTTTCAGGATGCCGGATGCATGGACTCCTAGGACGGGGTGGGAGGGGATGTCTTGTGAGTACCGCTAGCTATGCGCGGGGAAGGGGGGGTTGTGGTTGCCTTCAGAGAACCGCGTGCCCTGTGGCGGGGGGGGCTAATTGTCGTGGTGGTTGCCTTCAAGTATATGAACTACAAAAGGAAGATAGGGTTTTTTTGCACATGCCCAATATATCTGCTGTGTCGGGGTGGCACTTTTCACCTGCCATAATACATCAGTAAAACAAAGAACACATTTGTCAGTGTGATTTGTCCCATTTATTACAATGCATAAATTCTATGCTTGGAACAAAAAATGGTAACAGCATTTACAATGTGTAGGTTTAGCACAATGCTACAAAACAAAAAAGGGAAATTAACAAAAATTTAAACAGTTTATATGCAAACAACTGTTTTCGGACACCGGGCGCCTGAATTCCAGCGGCGAGGGTGTATTTTTTGAAGCACCTGATTAATAGGCTTGAGAAAAGGTGAACTGCGAGCGCAAAGTATTGCGCCCCCAGTTCACCTACGTGTGTTAGAAAAGCAAACAAATTTGCTTTCCTAACACTGAACCGCCTCTCTGCCAATCAGGTGCACGGGTCTGCTACCTGTCACCTGATTGGCTGAAAGGACAGGCGCTGTGATTGGATGCCTATCAGGAGGAGACGCACGGAGGACACAGGAGCCGCTGTCTTCCCGCTGCAAGGTCCCACCTCTCGCCGCCGTCACCCGCTGCCTCACCAGCCACCGAGACAGGGTAAGTGCCGGGCAGACGGCGGGCGGGGGTCACAGTGGCCGTGTTTGATGGGGCACAGAGAGACTGCAATTGATGTTTTTTTTTCTGATTTTTTCCATTTGTTTGCGCCCCCCCCCCCCTCCAAAATACAGAACCGGTCACTGCTGCTCAGGAAGCCTTGCGGCTTCACAGCCTGCTTTTTTCAATGATCCTGCCATCTTCTGGGACCTCTGTGTGTCCCAGAAGGCAGCAAGGGGGGGGGGGGCTAGAAATGTCAGGGCAATATTACCCACAAGGAAGAGTGGGTACCTGTCAAAATCAGGTACCAGCTTCTCCCTCCACCCCAAAAGTGCCAAATGTGGCCTTGGGGGGGGGGTGCCAACAAGCGGAGCTTCCCTTTTGGGTGGAGCTTCACTCTAAGCAGGAGAGCACAGCGTGGTCAGTTCTCCAGCAGTGCTGGGAACTCAACCTGCTCCCATCCAATGATCAGACTTATGATGCTAACCCCCCCCCCCCCGCACAGCCATTTACTAGGAAGATCAGTGTACTGCACTTTCTGCTCCGCCCAGCTCATATGCAGCTGAAAACAGAGGGAATGTGATCACTTATTAAATAAAAGGGGAAAAGGATAGAGACACATACATACATACATACACACACACACACACACACACACACACACACACATTTTGCCTTCCATTTTTTTTTAACTGAATGGGTTGTGTTACAATGCGATTGTTTAAAATCACTTTAAGACCAACTCTAAGTTGGCACACAGACCAGCGTGCCCGTCTCTGTATGCTGTTCTGCTACACAGCGTGTTTGACACCGCAGTGGGTGGAGCCTGAGGGGGGAGGGAAGATGACACCCTAGTTCCCCCATCAACTCCACTCTCTCCTTGTGAGTGATAGCAGGTAGAGTCTAGAGCCAATATCAGCCTGCCTATTGGCTAAGGATCCACTCCCACTGCCTGCTGTCCAGGGGTGGCCCGTGCATTGTTGGCGCCGCCCCCCCATCCATGCGCCCAGCCCCTTTCAGGACGTATGGATTCCCATGGCGGGGGCAGTACTTTTTGAAGCACCTGATTAGAGCCAGAGGCTCTAATAGGCTTCAAAATAGGGTGGGTCCAGGGCACAGAGTGTGTGCCCTGATCCCACCCAATTGTGTGATGATAGCGAATGAATTTTCACACTAACACTCCTCCCCACCAATCAGGGAGGCAGGTCGTCAGACTTGTTTCCCGATTGGCCAAAGCGTGAGCGGAGGGGGGGCGCTCTGAGAGGCGCGAGCGGAGGGGGGGGGGCGCTCTGAGAGGCGCGAGCGGAGGGGGGGGGGGCGCTCTGAGAGGCGCGAGCGGAGGGGGGGGGGGGCGCTCTGAGAGGCGCGAGCGGAGGGGGGGGGGGCGCTCTGAGAGGCGCGAGCGGAGGGGGGGGGCGCTCTGAGAGGCGCGAGCGGGGGGGGGGGGGCGCTCTGAGAGGCGCGAGCGGAGGGGGGGGGGGCGCTCTGAGAGGCGCGAGCGGAGGGGGGGGGCGCTCTGAGAGGCGCGAGCGGAGGGGGGGCGCTCTGAGAGGCGCGAGCGGAGGGGGGGGGCGCTCTGAGAGGCGCGAGCGGAGGGGGGGGGGGCGCTCTGAGAGGCGCGAGCGGAGGGGGGGGGCGCTCTGAGAGGCGCGAGCGGAGGGGGGGCGCTCTGAGAGGCGCGAGCGGAGGGGGGGGCGCTCTGAGAGGCGCGAGCGGAGGGGGGGGGCGCTCTGAGAGGCGCGAGCGGAGGGGGGGGCGCTCTGAGAGGCGCGAGCGGAGGGGGGGCTGTACCCTGATCTGTAAGGCTGAGTCATATACTCTGTACTGTGATGCTGAGCTGTATACTCCTGACACTATGGGTGGAAGCAAGTGGAATACAGGGAACCGAGTGGGTGGATTCTATAACGGGTGGGGCTTATGAGAACTGGGAGGGGTCAAAAAGGACAGACTCTACCCCCCCATCCTAAAACTTCACCAGCCGCCAGTGCTGCTGTCAATCACAAAGGGAGCTGACTGGAAAACTGCCAGCAATTATTTTTTTCTAACTTGCAAGGCAAAGTTATGTGCTACTTACCCTAGAATGAAGCCCTTCCAGTGGTGAGCTGTCACCAGTGACAATGCTTTCATCTTCACCCGCTCTTCCTTCTGGGACTCTGGCTGTGTGAGTGGCCGGAGCTGTGATGTCACTCCTACATGCAGGAGCCTCCATTTACAGCACAGGACACTAAAAGAACAGCCCAGGTGGCCATTCCTTCAGAGCGCATGTCACCGGCTGCATGTACAGTAAATATCTCCGAAACGGTGCACATTTAGGAGATATTTACAGAAATTATAGGTAAATCTATAATAAGGCTGACCTACAGGTGCAATTCATTTATGGGAGATCACAACCACTTTGAAGGCTGAAGTTACATGTGCATGGTCTGTGAAAATCATGCATTGCTGTTCATTGTTAATAGATGAGTGTTTCCTGCACCAGTTCCAATGCCCAGAAAGGTGCTGGAGCTTCTTTGGTACGTTTGTGGCGGATAGGAGGGAAGCTCATTCATATTAATGGCTGCCCTATGTGTATTGTATGAAAATACACAGAAAAAAAAAAAAAGGGGGGTTCTGTGATGTTTATATACAAAAGCACCTTAACTCCCCGCCCCCTCTATGTGTGTGTGGAGGGAGCTCACAGAGGACATCGGTCTGTATGTACACCCAACCCCAGTGTACATACATACATAAAATACATACATAAATCTGCCCCCCCCCCCCCCCACTCATCATGTGAAGACATTCTTCATGAATATTGAGTGCAAAGGCCACAATGGGGACAGACAGCAAAAGACAATAAAGGGGATTCCAACTTCTCATCACTCCATCCAAACCAAAGACAAGAAAAAAAGGTGGTGGTGGTCTGGTGGTCCCAGACTTCCATGCAGTGTCTGTACTGAATGACCCCATGCTGTATACTGGGGCTCATTGTACTACACAGCACAGATAACAACAATAATAGACGGAGCTGTATCGGGACAGATTGCAGGCGGCACTCACTTCCTGTGCAGGGAAGACGGCGCTCTCCCGGATCTTCTTCCTCTTGATCTCCATCCCCAGGGCGGAACACTTGGATACGGTGGCCCGATAACGCTCACTACGGCGGAACATTTGAAATTGGCGCCGCTCCCCTCCGAGCTCCGTCTGCTCCATTGTCCCAGTGACGTCACCCACTCCTTGGATTCAGCAGGACACACAAGGCCCCGCCTCTCACAGGGCGGACCGTACCACTGTGCGGTGATTACTGGGAGCTCCGAGAGAAGAGAAAATCATATCACTCGTTATAGTCATTTATGTCATTAATGTGTGATCTTCGTACCAACCTAATACATTCAATATTAAACGGCTTGATGAAAATTACACTCCCCCTCCCCCCGGTTTCATGTGGGACTTTCCTTCATGATAGGGAAAGAAATAAACTAGTCAGTAGAACAGGTGGAAGGGTCTTGGAGGTTCACATAGCACCTGTCCAGTGTCACCTGTATACTATTACCTGTACATTATTATCTATACACTATTACCTGTACATTATTATCTATACACTATTACCTTTACATTATTACCTATACATTGTTACCTGCCCATTATTACCTATACGTTGTTACCTTTACATTATTACCTATACATCGTTAGCTGTCCACTATTTCCTATATTACCTGTACATTATTACCTATATATACCATTACCTTTACATTATTACCTGTGCATTACTATGTGTAATTATTCCATATACACTATTCGCTACCTGCCCATTATTACCTTACTTGTACATTATTACCTATACACTATTACCTGCCCATTATTACCTGTCCACAATTTCCTGTCTATTATTATTTTTACATTAGTACCTGTACAATACTATCTGTAATTATTCCCTATACACTATTAGCTACCTGCCCATTATTACCTTACTTGTGCATTATTATCTATACAATATTACCTGTCAGGTATTACCTGCCTATTGTTACCTACTAATACCTGTCCATTATTATCTATATACTATTGCTTATACATTATTATCTGCCCATTATTTCCTGTCCATAATTACCTGTACACTATTACTTGTCCATTATTTACTTTACATAATCACTATTATTACACATCATTACCTGTCCATTGCTACTTGTACACTTTTACCTGTACATTATTTTCTGTTGTTTACTTTTATATCATTACCTGTCCATTTTGACCCTACGATATTGCCTGCCCATTATGATCTGTACAATATTTCCTTTCCATTCCATTACTTATATTATCTTATTATTATCTGTACATTGTTACCTATATATTATTATCTGTCCATTAGTACCTGTAAATTAAAGTAGAACTAAAGGCAAAACCTTTTTTAAAAATTCAGGTAGTTTAAGGGGGGGTTATACCCCCCCGACAGTTTTATTTTTGCCATCGGTGTCCCATTGGGTAGATTTCTCCGCAGGCCCTGGCCCATAGCCAAAACAGTGTATGAGAAATCCCTCAAAGTGAGGGAAACCCTTGTCTGCAGAAAAAGCAATTCCATTGGAAGCTTTCTCCTTTATTCCTGTTCTGGTAGCAGTTCACATTTGGTGCCTGGGGTATGGTGCTTGTTCACCAGCCTAAAAGAAACATTAATTTGACCACATTAACAATTTGAAAATCAACTGAATATTCCTACATCAAAAGTTCGTCCAGTATATGGCCAGCTTATGGAGAAAAAATGCTTGTCCTACAGAACCTAAACTGGAATAAAATTTGCAACTGTATGGAGTAAACCAATCAATATGATACATTTACAGGAACACAATGCAATCTAAAGCTAAGAGTTAATGGAATATGTCTAAGCACACAGTGTATAGTACAGTGAAAATACACAATACACTAAAACAAGTTTGTTTATACAGGGAAGAAGTCCCAGCCCAGTAAGCTCCCAGTCTAGTAGTTTATTACAACTCACTGAATATCATCAGGAAACAAAGTGCATATCAAAGGTTATGTTCTATTCTACTTCACTCACCAAGCCACACTACAATACTGAGGGCTCATTTAGACCAGATCACTATGTATTCAGGCAAATCTATAACCATAATAATATAGGGCAGTGGCTTTGGGCTCACCGGGTTAGGCAGTCCCACCACCAGACCCTGCAACAGTCCCACAATGCCCTGCATAAATCTGGCCATACACCAGGAAAATCTTGCATGAATGAAGGATCTGGACTGTCCTATTGAGAACCAATCTTGATGGTAAATACGGGACGTGAATATGGGAATCAATGAGTCCTTCACCACACCACTGTGATAATAAAATTGTGCGCTTACCAAATGGCAAGCTTAGAAGAGCTTGCGACCTTAACCCGGTCGGGGCCTTTCAAGGTAGAACCATCAAGGAGAGACACACCACTTGGTTTGAATTAGGCACACTGTTCTTCCAGTTACCACTCTAAATGGAGATGTGACCCCAGGCTAGGGATAAACCTCCAAGGAGGTATACCTACAGGCTAGCCCTCTCTGCATTTCACCCTTAAGGGCCTAGTCAAACTTACTTTCTCCATCTTGAAAGTAAGTTTGACTAGGCCCTTAAGGGTGAAATGCAGAGAGGGCTAGCCTGTAGGTATACCTCCTTGGAGGTTTATCCCTAGCCTGGGGTCACATCTCCATTTAGAGTGGTAACTGGAAGAACAGTGTGCCTAATTCAAACCAAGTGGTGTGTCTCTCCTTGATGGTTCTACCTTGAAAGGCCCCGACCGGGTTAAGGTCGCAAGCTCTTCTAAGCTTGCCATTTGGTAAGCGCACAATTTTATTATCACAGTGGTGTGGTGAAGGACTCATTGATTCCCATATTCACGTCCCGTATTTACCATCAAGATTGGTTCTCAATAGGACAGTCCAGTTGTTTATATAACCTATGAACTTGGAACTTATCCCAATTTTTTGGTTTTTTACCTATGTACTAATTCTGTTCATCACATGGAATATTTCTCACAGCGCTGCTCCTCTTTTACCTAATTTTGTTATGTGTGTATCTCACGTTTTAGCAGCTGCTTTATATATTTGATCACTTATTTGTCACATTAGATTGGGTTTAATTTACAATTTATTTTTTGTCAATAGGTGGTTTTGCATTATTTAGTTTAATATAGCGCGGTGATTTGCTCTGTTTTTTATGAATGAAGGATCTGCCAGAACTTTTGATAGTATCATTATAGACTCTACAAGTTTCAAAATAAACTTTTTTTGCAACAGAAAGTTACAGATATAATAAAGTGGAGGTGGATACATGATAGTTGAATCTTTTTCAAGGTATAAGAAGTGTCATTATGCCCACCCAGGGGCTTTGCTTCATACTTAAAAAGATATAGAATGACAAAATGTACAGTATACTTGTACCAATCAGAGGCCTAAGTGGCATAGAGAAAAAATGTGCCTGGAGCTTCGCATAAAGTTGTCCTGCTTACCCTTATTTTGATTGCTATGGGTCAACTATACCAACTCAACAATTTTCATTTGAAAATCCTGAAAACATTTGTTCGATTGCCAAGCCAATGTTTTGAATTCGGTTTTGGGATGCAAAAGTGCAATACAAAAAGTACAATCTCTCCCAAACAAAAATCACATTCATAATTAGAATTAACTTCTTTTGTGAAAAATTTTCCATCCACCTTTAAAGCTGTTGAAAAACCGCTGAACAAAAAAAAAAAAAAAAAACTGCAATGCCATAATGTGCTAGTATGCATCGCATACTAGCACATTATGAAATACTCACCCTAGAAAGAAGTCCTCTCAGCTGCACCCGGTCACCACTGAGAGGGCTGACATCTCCCATCCTTTCTTCTGGGATTGCGGACTCTGGTGCTGTGAGTGGTGGGAGCCGCGCATGCGTGCGGGAGTCATGGGTTCTGGCACAAAGCTCAGAAGGTCCGGCACAGTATGCTGGACCTATAGAGCGCATGCGCCTCTGACATGGGTGAATATCTCCTAAACGGTACACATTTAGGAGATATTAATTTTACCTACAGATAAGCCTATAATAAGCAGGCTTTACAACCCCTTTAAAGAAATATTAAAGGCAGATTTTTTTTTCAACAAACATGTTATACTTACCTGCTCTGTGTAATGGTTTTGCACAGAGCAGCCCCAATCCTCCTCTTCTCAGGTCCCCTACTGGTGCTCTTAGTCCCTCCCTCCTGCCAAGTGCCCCCATAGCAAGCAGCTTGCTAAGGGGACACCTGAGACACTGCTCTGTGTGTCCTTTCACACATGAAGCATGGCTCAGCCCACCACTGCTCTCTCCACATTTTGTATTTTCTCGTCATTGTGTTCTAAAAAGAACATCAATTTCACGCTGACACTAATGATAAGAAAATTGAACAAACATTGTTAAAACAAACAATTTTGAACAAAATTCTACTAATATGTGGCCAGCTTTAAGCCATATAGTCTGTTGCCCTTAATTTTTCCTCTCAAACTCTGCCTATGTAGTGATGTAGGCAAAGTTTGGTAGAGGTTCCACTGCATTGATATGTCTTTCTGCCCATTGCTTTAACCACTTGCTGTCAAGCCTATTGTAAAATGATAACCAGGTGTTCTCATATCCTGGGTGGACATCAAATGATGTCCTACCAGTCCTCTGGGG
The DNA here is from genome assembly GCF_042186555.1 of Aquarana catesbeiana. Classification (NCBI taxonomy): domain Eukaryota; kingdom Metazoa; phylum Chordata; class Amphibia; order Anura; family Ranidae; genus Aquarana; species Aquarana catesbeiana. Next base: position 105,824,521 of record NC_133331.1, on the reverse strand, counting down.
CATGTAGTGGCGCAATCTGTGACCACTGAGTCCCTATATAGCAGAACTGAGTGATCACTACTGGGCCACTGTGATCGCCATAGGTACTTTGTGATTGCTGTGACCAATCCCAGTGATCACATCACTGTGCTCACCAAGTATAAACTTTCATGAATGGCAGCCAATCATGATTCATTATATACTATTGTAATCTCTGTGATTGGTAACAGTGATCATATAGTGTACATGGCCAATCATAGTGGCCATGTACCGTGTGATAGCTGTGGCGAATCACAGCATCACGATAGTTAAAAAAAGTAAAAAAACGGCATTTGGGTACAGTGTTGCATGACTGAGTAATTGTCATTCAAAATGTGACAGTGCTGAAAACCTAAAAATAGCCGGGGCAGGAAGGGGGTGAAAGTGTCCTGTATTGAGGTGGTAAATATACAGCATACATATACATTCATTTTAAATTGCTTCTAATGCACCTCAGTACATCGGAAACCAAACCTGACCCTTGTTTTCTTTTTCTTATTTATTTTTTTATTTTTTTAAAGAAAGGCACCCCTAAATAAAGCACAGGAGCTCATTCCAACACATCCTATGTTGTGTTGCAAGGCATACATAACCACAACCAGTGGTGTATTTAGTTTTTGTGCTGCCCTAGACCTGACTAAACTCGCTCACCCCTTAATTTAAATATGACCCACCCCTTCCTGTCAAGGCCACACCCTTTCCTTTTTAAGACCCGCCCTGTCATCTTCATGGGAGGAGGACAGAGGGACGCTGCGGGAAGAGGACAGAGAGGGATGCGACATCTTTTAATTTGGGGGGAGGGGGGTAAGGGGATATGTTCTTGGTGCTTTGGGAGGGTAGAGGACATGTGCTATTGGTGGGGGGGAGGATAAGACCCCCCCCCACTAGCACATATCCTCTCCCCTCCCAAAGCACCTAGCACATAACCCCTTACCCCCCCTTTCCTCCCATCACTCCATGTGTGCATCTGTTATCTGCACCCCCTTCCCCTATACACAGACCTCAGACCAGCAGCACGGCTCTTGCACTGAAGTCGTGTCCCTCCTCTGTGGCTCTCCTCCTCCTCCTGTACACTAGAACATTGGAGCCGAGGAAGAGGAGGAGCCGAGGAGTGTGTGTGGCTGTCAGTGGGGAGAGAGGTGTCAGCTGCTATGGAAAGGCGATCGCCGCTTGTAGGACCCCGGACGGCAGATGTCCTGGGTCCCCACGCTAGCACACCCCTGTCTGGCCAGTTACCAGAGCTCAGAACTTGTTGTGGCACTGGGCTCTGGGACAGTGGCATCACTAGGGTTGGTGTCACCTGGTGCGGCCCAGCGTTGGAGCTTGTTGTGGCACTCAATAAGGCCTAGAAGATAGCAGGTTAGGCACTAACTAATATCTCAGTCCCTGGGAACAGTAATGGATAATGGCCAACAGGCCCTCCTACCAGACCTAGCGAAACTGCAGCAGTGATCCCTCTGGCTGGAGGTTTGCTCACTCTGGGTTGGCTTTGGTGGTGCGGGTACAGCTTGGCTCCCTCTCTGGTGGTGCGGATACAGCATGGCTCCCTCTCTGGTGGTGCGGGTACAATGTGGCTCTCTCTTGGTGGTATGGGTACAGTTTGGCTCTGTCTCTGGTGGTGTGGGTACAGCGTGGCTCCTTCTCTGGTGACGCGGGTACAGCGTGGCTCTCTGGTGGTGCAGGTACAGCGTGGCTCCCTCTCTGGTGGTGCAGGTACAGCGTGGTTCTCTGGTGGTGCAGGTGCAGCGTGGCTCCCTCTCTGGTGGTGCGGGTACAGCGTGGCTCTCTCTCTGGAGGTGCAGGTACAGCGTTGCTCTCTGGTGGTGCGGGTACAGCGTGGCTCTCTCTCTGGAGGTGCAGGTACAGCATGGCACTCTGGTGGTGCGAGTACAGCGTGGCTCTCTGATAGTGTGGGTAAATCGTGGCTCTCTCTCTGGTGCGGCAAGTACAGCGTGTCTCTCTGGTGGTGCGGGTACAGAGTGGCTCTCTGGTGGTGCGGGTACAGCGTGGCTTTTTCTCTTTTCCTTGGGCACTCAATTCCTCTGCTTTTTGCCAGGTTCCAGCCCCCCCCCCCCCCCAGCAGAGTGCATGCATGCTGGGGGACTGTAGCATGCTATCTGTGGAATCACTTGGGCCTACAATTTTGGGGGACTACATATCCCATGATGCCCCCCCCCAGTGTTTTCTGATTGGCCCTCTGCTGTGGCCAATGGGAAGAGAAACAGAGGGCAGGGAGCTGGGCGACGTTGCGGCAAACCCGATTAGAGCCGCTCTCTCTTCGGCTTACAAGAGAAAGGGGAGGGGCGAGACAGACACAGACAGCCCACAGCTCGCCTCTCCTTGTCACAGCGCCGCTGCGAGTTCTCTGGCAAGGGAGGGGGGCGGCACAATAGCACCCACTAAAACTGCTTCCTGGTGTCTCACCCCCCTGCACCCCCAACACCACTGCTCTCTTCAGCTGTACTGTCCTGATGGTGGCCCTGCGTGTGGGAGGAGGGAGCGTGTGCTTTTTTGTGTAGGGGGGGCGGCTTTTTTGCCACCTCCTGCAAAGTGCCGCCCTAGGCCAAAGCACAGCACTGACCACAACGTAAAGACGTGAAGCCAGCCTTGGTGTCCCTCAATCAGGGCAGCCATCAGAAATTGTGGGGCCCCTTAGACAGCTTTAGGCCTGGGTCATCCCCCCCCCCCCCCCGGGCCTGACCACCAACATTCCCCAAGGTCTGCCCATTGGCCATCCCAATGAATCCACCCACTAGCCATCTCGCCAAGTCCTTCGTTGCACACACTTTTTTTTTCACACTCTTAAAGCGTCATATGAAAATGTATTATAAGTCATCAGTTCTTTCAAGGTTTAACAGCAGGAAATTATATTCTGCCCAAAAAAGACACCCCCCCCACACCTGTATGCTCGCATCCCCCCACCGCCCCCCCCCCCTCACCGGTACGCTCTCAGCCCCCCCCCTCACACCAGTACGCTCTCAGCCACCCCGTCACACCTGTACACTCTCAGCCACCCCCTCACACGGTACGCTCTTAGCCACCCCGTCACACCTGTACACTCTCAGCCACCCCCTCACACGGTACGCTCTTAGCCACCCCGTCACACCTGTACACTCTCAGCCACCCCCTCACACGGTACACTCTTAGCCACCCCGTCACACCTGTACACTGTCAGCCACCCCCCTCACACGGTACGCTCTCAGCCACCCCCTAACACGGTACGCTCTCAGCCACCCCCTCACACGGTACGCTCTCAGCCACCCCCTCACACGGTACATTTTCAGCCACCCCCTCACACCGATACGCTCTCAGCCACCCCCTCACACCTGTTTGTGCTCAACCCCCTAACGCCTGTATGGTCTCAGACCCCTCACATGTTCATATGTATGACACACACACGTACCCTTCATTTGTATAACAGCCCTTATTTGAAGTGCCGGTTCACACTGATGCGAGTTCATAACGAATGTGATGCGTCAAAAACATTCTAAATTCGCATGTCATCCATAAAGTCATTGTTTTCAATGACGGTCGTTCACATGCATGCGTTGCAATTCCTCTACGAATGCGATGTTATAAAAAAAAGGGTCTTGTGCGAGTTTACAGCATTGTGTTGCGAATTTAGTCTCTATAGACATCAATGTAAATCGTTCTGGAATCGCATTGTTGTTTCAGATATGTGCGAATTCCACCACTCTACTCTCCACAAAAACCAGGAAGTACACTGGAAGTTAACACCTTTTTTTTTTTTTTTTTACATTATGATTCCATTGGCTAGAACATCAATCGCAGCTATGTCCAACTGCTGAAATTCGCGGTAAAATCATGGTAAAATCTCGGTAAAATCGCACCTCATAGGACAAAAAAACGGAACAAATTCACATCGCAGCAGTGTGAACCGGCATGTAAGGTGGTGTTCCTGTTCCCAGCATTTGTGCAGCACACACACGAGGAGTGCACATGCAGGAATTTGCCAGAGGTGGCAGCAAAGAGCTTAATGACACAGAGCAGCAGCTGCCAACTCACGGTCATTCCGAAAGCCAGCACAGCCACAGAACTCCCCTGCACCCGCCCCTGACTTCTCCCATCCCCGCCGGGCGGCCGGGCCCGTCCAGACACTCGGGCCCCTTACAAGTGTATGGGTTGTACCCCCCTGATGGCAACCCTGCCCTAAATATCAAACATAAATTTCCCAGCAATTTCAAGCCATTTTTCGCCACAAGAATAACCAAATGCACGCTTAAAAACCTCCATAATTTTGCATTGTTGGCTGCAATGTATGTTTCAATAGCAAAATTTTGGCAAAATATTCAGATTTATGAAACAAAAATTCAGTGAAAGTTTCAGTTTCACGCATCACCAGTACCCAGGGTCTTTTAGAACTGATAAAACACCACTAAAAAATGTTTGCTGTGCCAATTCACTGATTTTTAATTCGTATGACATAGAGATACTTTTACTAGAATCTGTTTAAAAATTTCGGTGAACTTAGATGCTCCATATGTTTCGCAAGCGTGCAGCATGGCACCATTATAATCACAGCCCCACCTCCACCTTGACTTCCAGAAATAATACCTTTTTCTTCTATAAATGCACCAATTATAGCATTATACATACTCTGTGCTCCCCTTCCCTCCCCTCTGAGTTGGCCCCTCTTGTGGCCCCCATAGGTTGTATATTTGCTATATATTTTTTTTATTATACTTATCATTTCTTATGTTTTCAGGCTGCTCATGTGACTGATGTAGAGAGTTGCACCAGTACACCCCAAAAGAACGGCACACTAGTGGCCATGAATAGGTACTGCGGAGGACAGCTTGGGAGTATAGAGAAGTATTGCAGCCAGGGCTGTTTTATTTTTATTTATTTATTTGTTTATTTTACACCACCTGGAGGATCTTTATAAAAAAACGAAAAGTTTAGCTCAGAGCTGGTCTTTAACCAAAGCTTAGGAAATACAGAACAAAAATAAACTACATCCTTTACCATCCACTGAGTAATCTAAGCTTACAACTGTATTTGTTATCCTGCTTGCTATTGTATGAGAAATGTCATTTGATTACTGAGTTCTGTTATTTCCTGCCTAAATTACAGCTTGTTTTTCCAGTCATGCTGCTCTGTGGTTATGTTTTCTATACTCTTTGATCTTACCATCCATGTAGTTTTGAAGGTTGAAATACCTTTTACAATAATTGCAGCAAAGCTTTTAAGAAGCCTACTATAAATACATTTTAAATGCATGGTGCTTGTTTTGTATACTTAGCTAAATACTGGAAGACTAAATCGATTGCATTGCCATGAATGTATGTTTATTAGATTTAATATAGGGATCTTACTCTGAGGAATTACAGTACAGTACATACTGTACATAGTAAGGAATGCTATTGAAACTGTCAATGATTTTAAAACCTACTTCCATGTGGGCTGCTACAGTAAAGTAAATGTCAACCCTAAATAAATGAGACTTATCTGCTAAAGCCCCATGAATCATTAACAATCGGCATGTTTACCTTATTTACTTATTTTTTTAGAAATAGTGTTTTTACTTTTTTTTATACTTTTATTCACCTTTGTGTTGGTGATCTCCTCCATCCTCTTTACAATCACTTCCTGTCTACACTTTGGTTGGCGACAGCTGCACATCATCTTTCTCGATGGACTTCAGAAACATATGAACAACAGAGGTAGAATCAGTTTACAAGGAAGGGCTGCTCTCTTGATGCCTCTAAACCCCAGGGGGTCTGCAGGATGCCAATGTTGAGTATAGTGAAAAGACAAGAGCAGCACAGGTTCCAGACAAATAGATCTTTGTTAATCACCTGTCAGGAGCGTTTAGTGCTCCTGCTCCTCATTCTAGCATCCTGGTTTTGGCTACGGTTTTCTTCTTGTTTGTCTCTCCACCTGCAAGGTGATTGATGTGGTCAGCCTCTGGGTGGAGACCAGGCCTGATTTACGCCAGTCAAACCTACAGTCTCATGCTTGTGATGACATGTGTATTACCTGATCAGGCTCCCTGTCTGTCTATCTGCCCTGCTTTGCTAGATTGAATTTCTCTGTGTATGACTTTGGATCGGATAATGACTATTCTCTGAACTCTGCCTGCCTTTGACCTGGACTGTCATTAAACCACTCTGCCTGTCTGCCAACTGCAAGTACCTGTTTGCTTTGCTCAGTTCACGCATGCCTGGCGTACTGGTCAGACACTATAACAGTGTGTATAAGTCCTGGGGGAAACCGAGTACTGGTAGTCTGCTTGCCTTTCAGGGTGTCCAAACTACGGCCCTCCAGCTGTTGCAGAACTACACTTCCCATGAAGCATTGTAAAACTCTGAAATTCACAGACATTACTAGGCATGATGGGAATTGTAGTTCCTGAACAACTGGAGGGCCATAGTTTGGACACCCCTGCATGGGAAAGGGGGTTGCTATAGGTGAAGAATGTGGGCGGCACAGTGGCACAGTGGGTAGCACTCTCGCCTAGCAGTAAGAAGGGTCGCTGGTTCGAATCACGACCACGACACTACCTGCCTGGAGTTTGCATGTTCTCCCTGTGTCTGCGTGGGTTTCCTCCAGGTACTCCGGTTTCCTCCCACACTCCAAAGACATGCTGGTAGGTTAATTGGATCCTGTCTAAATCGGCCCTAGTATAGGTATGAATGTGAGTTAGGGACCTTAGATTGTAAGCTCCTTGAGGGTATAGGGACTGATGTGAATGTATAATATATATATGTAAAGCGCTGCGTAAATTGACGGCGCTATATAAGTACCTGAAATAAATAAATAAAAAAATAAAGAACACAGTAGCCAGCTATAGTGTCTGACCTGTGTTTGGGGTAAGCATGACAATTCTCCAAAAATCACCAAAATAAAAAAGAAATTACAAAAATAAATAAATAAATAAACAAAAAGTATAGCTGCTGACTCTTAATAAACAGACACTCACCTGTCCTACGGTCCAGCGATGCGGCCGCCCGAAGCCTCGCTCCTCTCCCCCTCTGCCATAGAATAGAAACTGTGGGCACCCGGCCCTGACAGCTTGTGGCTTCACGGCCAGGCATGCAGCCTCTCCGAGTAGACATGCAATCTTCTGGGACCTGTGACGTGTCCCAGAAGATTGCTGAGAGGGAGGGGCCGCCTAGGTGGAGAGGAGGAGTCGCCTAGGAAGAAAATTGTATAATGTATGGCCAGCCTTACTGATAGTGACAATGGCAGAACATGCTGTCACCATGGCTGCTTACAGTCTCTAATTGGAGACAGCATTGTCACCCTAAACTAGGAAGTACAAAAACAAGGTCCTTTATGGCCAGATCACCAGGAATTATATTAAAGATGAAGTTTAGGTAATACTGTACTTACATTGGTCAGCCTTAGAACAATGTAAGTATGCATGTGCCATATGTGGGATTCATGTGGAAGCTTGAAATCACTGCAGTAGGTGCCGTTACAACAGTGATCACCACTAACTTCTTTGTACCATGCCGAGCGACTAACCTGCTGCCTACTGAGCACAGGACATTGTGCGCTCAACATGGATGCCATTCAGAGAGCACTTTGCATTTTGTCAGCAAGCAATTTCCTGTGTTCAAAATGCAGCAGGGCAGCCTCTTGGCACAAAACCCAGGCTTCCATTGCTTCCAGGGGGATCCAACAGGTATGGCACATACATACTTACATAACCAAAGTAACTATAAAATTGTAATAAAAAAAACGTTTTAATTAAAGCTGAAGATTAAAGTGATACTAAAGTCTCCTTTTTTTTTTCTTCAAAAATAACAAACATGTTATACTTACATGCTCTGTGAGGTGGTTTTGTACAGAGCAGCCCAGATCCTCTTCCTCTCAGGTCCCTCGCCGGCGCTCCTGGCCCCTCCCTCTTGTCGAGTGCTCCCACAGCAAGCAGCTTGCAATGGGGGCACCCGAGCCATAGCTCTGTGTGTCCATTCAGACATGGAGCTGCTGATCAAGATGGGGCTCAGGTAAGTATTAGGGGGCCTGAGGGGGCTGCTGCATACTGAAGGTTTTTTATCTTAATACATAGAATGCATTAAAGCGGAGCTCCACTCACAAGAGGAAGCTCCGCTTTTTGATAGGTACCCACTTTTGGGAGACCTCCCCGTGGCGAGGTCCCCCGGAAGTTCAACCCCCCCCTCCTCCTTCCACCGCCAGCAGGCCATTCAGAAAAGACAAAACGCGCATCACGCATGCACAGTAGGCAACCGGCTGTGAAGCTGCAAGGCTTCACTGCCAGTTTCCTTACAAGAAATGGTAGCGGTAGCACCCGAGAGCCAATTGAAAAATCGTCTGGGGTGCCAACATCGCAGGATCCCTGGACAGGTGTCCTAATATTAAAAGTCAGCAGCTACAGTATTTTTGGTGCGGGGGTCTGGAGCTCGCTTTAAGATAAAAAAGTCTGCCTTTAGAATCACTTTAAATTACTTTAAAAGTTGTTTTAATTTGTTAACGATTATGAGATTTTAGTAATTGGGTTTACGTCCAAAAAAATCATGCACGTATGCACTCATGGAAACACGCAGTTAGGCCACACATGTACATAAATGTGGTTTATATTACATAGGTTAGGTTTCTTCATGCACCCAGGTAGAAGATTAATTTTCAGGACATCATTTTAAACTGATAAGTGAAAACGTTTTAAAATGACTCACCGCTTTGTTGTTTTGGGACTTTGTCAGATTTTTTCTGTAATATTTCATATTTAGGTCCTTTGAATCCTATTGTTTTGTTGATCGTTGTAATGCCCTGTACACACGGTCGGATTTTCCATCACACATTTTCCATCGGATTTTCCGACACACAAAGTTTGAGAGCTTGCTATAAAATTTTCGGACAACAAAATCTGTTGTCGGAATTTCCGATGGTGTGTACACAAATCCGACGCACAAAGTGCCAAGCATGCTCAGAATAAATAAAGAGATGAAAGCTATTGGCTACTGCCCCGTTTATAGTCCCGACATACGTGTTTTACGTCACCGCGTTCAGAACGATCGGATTTTCCGACAACTTTGTGTGACCGTGTGTATGCAAGACAAGTTTGAGCCAACATCCGTCGGAAAAAATCCTAGGATTTTGTTGTCGGAATGTCCAATCAATGTCCGACCGTGTGTACAGGGCATAAGTATAACTACCTTCCTGGGTTAATAATGGCAGCACAACTAGAGAACTGGAACCTCCAACCTGCAGATCTTTGTGCTGGTCTCAACTGTAGTATGTACTAATGGGCCAAATTTTCCCAACACTGAATGTTTGTCTTTAGATATTTTTTATGCAGGTGTCCTCTCTGTCACTTACTTTGTGGTATCATTATACCATTGTATCCCTCATTTGGGGGGGGGGGGGGGGGGGTATGATAAATGGTCAGTGAAAGAGTGGGTTTAATAGTAAAGTTGGCAATGTCTCAAACTGTCAGAAACCATGAAATCAGACCAGGACAGAAGTACAGTTAAATCACACTTGTTTAATAATAAAAAAAAAAATAGAACAAACGTAGTCAAAACATAGCCAAAGTTCAGGAACCGGATCGGATAGTCAAACAAGCCAAACGTCAGGGAGCCGCAGATGAACATAGTAACACAGCAAGCAGGATCTGGAGCCAGAAGGGATGTCAGTTAAGCAAGTCTTTTAACAGGAATGCAGGAGATAGTCTCTGTGATGTTGACAAAGGCAAAGGCAGAGATCTTTAGGGCTGGACGGCTTAAGTAGGCAGGACCGATGAGCAGGATATCATCAACAGCTAACAGTAACTGTGGAGAGATAGGAGCTGGCAATTAGACGATAACTGTGTGGCCAGCTCAGAGAAGGAAGGGCTGAGCCCAGCCCTGACACAAACAAAATAGACGTCCTGTTTTTCCCACAAATAGAGCTTTCTTTTGGTGGTATTTGATCACCTCTTTGGTTTTTATTTTTAGCTCTATAAACAAAAAACCCAACAATTTTGAAAAAAAAATTTTTTTTTTACTTTTTGCTATAATAAATATCCAAAAAAAAAGTTTCTTCAACAGTTTAGGTCAATATGTATTCTTCTACATATCTTTGGTAAAAAAAAAAAAAATTGCAATAAGCGTATATTGATTGGTTTGCGCAAAAGATATATAATCTACAAAATAGAGGATAGATTTATGGCATTTTTATTTTTTAATTATTTATTTACTAGTAATGGCAGTGATCAGCAATTTTTAGCGGGACTTCGACATTGCGGCAGGCAGATCGAACACTTTTGACACTTTTTTGGGACCACTGACATTTATACAGTGATCAGTGCTATAAGAATGCACTGATTACTGTATAAATGTCAGTGGCAGGGAAGGGGTTAACACTAGGGGCGATCAAGGGGTTAAATGTGTTCCCTGGGAGGTGTTTCTTACTGTGGGGGGAGGGGTACTGACTGGGGGAGGAGAGAGTTCGCTGGTCCTAATCACTAGGAACAGACAATCACGCTCTACTCCCCTGACAGAACAGGGATCTGTCTGTTTACATTGACAGATCCCCGTTCTGCCTCTCTGTGGAGCGATCGCGGGTGGCCGGCGGACATCGCGGCTGCCGGACACGCGCATCAGCCCCCCCGCCGTGTAGCGAGCGCACACCTGCTATAGCTGTTTAAATTCTGTGCCGATGTACAGCCACGGCGATTTGCGGGAACAAGCCGACCTGCTGCAGTATAATGACGGCGGCAAGTGGTTAATAATAGTACATACATTCAATGTGCAAATAGGCATTATCAGCAAAGGACCCAACTAGAGTCCTGGTGGAATTGTGTACATGTACAAAACCCTGCCTTGCTCTATCCAAAATAAAAAAATTTGCCCATAGTTCTATTTTAACCGCTTGACGACCAGCGCACGCCGATGTATGTCGGCAGAATGGTGCTGGTAGGCAAAAGGGCGTACAGGTACGTCCCCTTTAAGAATTAAGAAGCGGTGTCGTGGGCGTGCGTCGCGGTCTCAGTGGCCGTGACCACGGGTCCCGCAGACTCGATGTCCGCGCTCGTGTCACAGAGAGGAGGAACGAGGAGATGCTTTTGTAAACAAAGCATGTCCCCATTCTGCCTAGTGACAGGACAGAGATCACAGCTCTCTGTCATCGAGAGCAATGATCACTGTCCTGTGTGTTAAAGCCCATCCCCCTAACAGTTAGAATCACTCCCTAGGACACACCTAACCCTTTCACTGCCCCCTAGTGGTTAACCCCTTCACTGCCAGTGTCATTTACACAGTAATCAATGCATTTTTATAGCATTGGGGGTAAAAAAGGCCAGAAGGCCAAACGCTGCGCTAGAAATAAATGTGTTATGCTTTAAATAAATCAAGTAAGAAAAGCTACCAGCACCAAAAGTCTGCAATACAAAACGCTAAATCATAAAATGAAATACAGGTGCAGCGCTAATATCATACAATTGATATTCCCAAAAAAATATTACCAAAGAAAAATATTGACATCCTGAAATGGTGAAAACAGTCTAAAAATGAAAACTAAGGTGGAGTGCCAACTCCAAAAAGACTTTTTTTTTTAATTCTAGTAAACTAATGAGTGGAAATCGTGAACATTAAATCACTGATATTGTGCTAAAAAAATTAATAAAAACACTCAGAATACTATAAGTAGTAGATCATAAATATAAAGCATAAATATATATATTAAAAAAAAAACATATATAATATACATTGAAAGGGTAATGAAATAGTTAATCTCAAAACCATAAGTGAAAGCAATCCAGTTATATAATAATTCAGATCCAGATAAAAATTGCTAAGTAATTAATCTCAAAACCATAAGTGAAAGCATTACAAATATAAAAAAAACTAAAGCAAAGTCCCATTGTGAATAATTGAATAAGTCTCAATAGTCTTGCAAGAAGGAAATTAGCCAGTGAATAATCCAACAAAACAGGTCGTGACATCCCTCATCCAAAGAAGCTGAACACCCGAAGTGAGTATATATTCTCTTTACTGACTGAAAAGACCAATGAATTGGTCTCACCAAGCCCAGGGAATTTGGTCTCCCAAAAACCTATAGGACATCTGAGAATGCTGGATCGGTATCACTCGGTATCACTCAAAAAATATAAAAGCAGAAAGGGCTCCCATAGTGTAGCATTTGAGTATAAAATTTATTAAGCTCAAAATTAATGCACTTAGAGAATGCAGCTTAATATGCGTGGTATATCACACAGCATAACAATAAATCCGAACAACGGCGTCTCCCGAAGCTTCCTCCGCTCGCTGTCCACTGTAAACCATCACCTCTGAAGAGGAAAGCGTGATGATGTCAGAAATGCAGGCTCCTCTCTGCGTGTTTCGTCACTATAGGACTTTGTCTGGGGATTGGCTGCTATTTTTATAGCATTGATCGCTGTATGACAATGGTCCCAAAATAGTGTCAAAAATGTCCGATGTGTCCGCCATAATGCCGTAGTCCCGATAAAAATCGCAGATCACCGCCATTACTAATAAAAAAAATTAAAACTAAAAATTCCATAAAACTATCCCCTATTTTGTAGGCGCTATAAATTTTGTGTAAACCAATCAATATACGCTTATTGCGTTTTTTTGGGTTTTTTTCTACCAAAAATATGTAGAAGAATACATATCGGCCTAAACTGAGGAAAAAAATAGTTTTTTTATATATTTTTGGGGGATATTTATTATAGCAAAAAGTTAAAAAAATTATGCTTTTTTGCAAAATTGTCGCTTATTTTTTTGTTTATAGCGCAAAAAATAAAAACCAGAGGCAATCAAATACCACCAAAAGAAAGCTCTATTTGTGGGGAAAAAAAGGACATCAATTTTGTTTGGGTACAGTCACAACCGCACAATTGTCAGTTAAAGCGACGCAGTGCCAAATCGCAAAAAGTCAGGAAGGGGGTAAACTCCTCTGGGGCTGAAGTGGTTAAATTGGAGACCCTTTTCTTGGGCCAGACAGTTTCAGAAAATGAGGGACCTACTGCACCTTTTCTACTAATGCCTTTTAAAAAACAGTATATATAGGGATACATATTATTTTTCTAGTTTGGAGATTATTTCTTTGTAACTATAAATATGTAAGTGTTCACAGTGTAACATGTTCAGTATTGCAATGAAATATCAAAGTATTAGGGAAAGCATTTCTGACATCAATTGGAGGAGACAGGATCTTTACCTTCTACTCGGAGTTGTTCACATGGTAATTACAAATAAACAAAGCCTTCTGGGTGATAAAATAGCTGCATGATATTCAGATGGAAAGTCAAACTCATCATTAACTGAAAGGGAGGAATTATAGCTGGAATGTGATTATAAATAATGTTTACAAGTCTTGTTGCTTTGTGTCTGTTCAGCAATTAAAGGATCCCGGTATGTTCTTGCAGCTTAATGTTGAAAGTGTATGCTCGGAGTTGTAGTTCCTCTGCAGCTGAAAACAGCTTACAATGACTCTAAAAAAACTTTAAACTTTAAAAAAAAAAAGTATATATATTCAATTATGTATTCTTAAAGCGGGTTCCAGCCTGGAAAAAAATAAAATATAAGTCAGCAACTACAGTCTGTAGCTGCTGACTTTTAATATAAGGACACTTACCTGTCCAGGGAGCCCGCGATGTCGGCACCCCAAGCCAATCCATCCAAGTAAGCAAGCAAGTAAGGGAAACCGGCAGGCTGCTTTCCTACAGCGCATGTGCGAGTCGCGCTGCACTTTCTGAATGGTCCCGTCGTCTTCTGGGACACACTAAGGTAAGGCAATGGGGAGGGGGGGGGGGGGCCGATAAAACCATGGAAGTGACGTACCCCACTGTGTCGACATAGGATGGCAGTCCTGAAGAAAATATGCCAAAAGATACCAAAAAGAAAAAAAAAAAAAAAGAGTTCTCATTTTGCCTGGAACTCCACTTTAACTTAAAAAGTACTTTGATTTGCTCTCAGCCTCCTCCAAATATCCAAATTATTATTTTAATTTTTTGCTGCTGTGATCTGTGTTTGTTCTCCATGGTCACTCTGTATGTAGGAATGTAGCCACCCTCTCTTACTCTTTTCTGAGATGAACTAAAGACGATGGGTTAGGGGATTTGTAGTGTGCATAGAACTGGGCATATGACCACAACTAATGTGCACTGCTTGTTCCAAACAAGCAGAAGCAATCAGGAGAAGGAGAGGGTTGGAAGCTCATAGAGGCAGAAAAAGACAGAAAGAGACAATTTAATGAAATATAGAATATAAGGCCATTAAATAGTGGATGTATATGGATTATTTTTTAAAATAAAGATATTGTTTGATGTGACTTTAAGGCCTCATTCACACAGATGTACTAAAGTGTACACCATTTAAAGGGATGTGTGGCATGTTCCCGAGACGGTATGGGTACAGGTACATGCACCTGCATCCTTGTGGCTGTCAAATTGAGAACAGCAACTGTGTCTGTCCAGCCGCTGGGTCCCAATTGACATGAATGGCCTACACAGGGATGCATAGAACTCCTGTGCATCCCATATGGGCAAACATGGCCCTTCACAGGAGAGTATGCTTTAGTACACACATGTGAACCAGTTCTTATTCTGATTTAAAATGTAGCTCCGGGAACCTACAAAAATGACTGGTAAAAGAAGATCACAGCTTAGTGGCACTGATTAGGTTCAGTGTGTGAAGGATTAGTTCATGCAATGTCTCTTTTGCAATAAGATGCACCTACCTGTCTGCTCTGTGTTCCCCAGCATGTAAACTGAGCTGCGCATGTGTGGCTCAGCTCACAGCGCTGGCCCAATCCCTGTGTGCTGGGATGACTAGTTCCTGTGCATGTGCAGGAGTGGCATCATCCTGTGCAAGCCAATGAAGATGGCCGAAAACCGGCACACAGAAGATGCCAACGAGGGACGGGGTTCTGCTTTAAAGTGGTTGTAAAACTCAGACAGGAAATATGAACAAAGCATATCCCTCTAGTGTACTTGTCTCAATTGAGATCACTGAATGTCATATCTGTCTGCTGCTTCATTCCTCTGCTATCTGCATGAGTCACATCTGAGAAGTTTTCCTGACACCAAGAGAAAAAGGGTGACAGGGTAGGGACCTCCAGCTGATTAACAGCCTCAGCTCTGATCCTGTGTGCTGTGTGAAGAGGGGTATATACCTTCCCTCCAATCAGCTCTCAGAGCTCTCCTCACAAAGCCCCCTTTTTTCTGACAGCTCAGACAAGCCTTAGAAATTCTGGACTTTAGAGGAACACTGCGGATAAACAGGTACAGCTTATGTAGGAGGTTTTATTTAGTCTCTGTGTATCGCCTTAGGCTAGTCCCTTCACTGGGTATATGTAAGGGTTTACAACCATTAAACCCACCTATTCTATACAGCCAATCTTGGTCTTTGTTTGATTTGCAATTGCCATGGTGCTGGAAATGTGATCAGTTATGATACCAGCCGTTTCATGTGCTTGTCAGTTTAATTGAAAGCACAAGCAACTTGAAAGCATGTCTTGAATGTAACTGCTTTTGGAAAACAGTTAAATTGATGGGATTAGTGTAACTGACCTTGCATGATTTCTCTTTTTTTCCCCAGCTTCTCTTCCTTTCCATTTGCATTGGTCATAAGATTGCTGTCCTGCGTGCCATTCTCTTGGTCTCTCCTTTGCCTTGCGTGGTCTTATGGAGACACCCACTCTGCAGTTGCCAAACCGCTGCACATGTGATCAGTAGGGATGAGCTTGATTTTTGGGTCGAAGGTAAGCTCGACTCGAACATTGGGTGTTCACCCGTTCACAGAACAACAAACATTATGGGGCGTTCGCGGGAAATTCGAGCGCCGCAGAACACCCCATAATGCACTGCAAGGTCGCAGTGCATTGCTGTATGATGACTGGCTACAGCATGCACCTGACCTGCATGCTTTGGCCAATCACAGCGCGCTCTGCTGAGAGAGCCATAATCATGACTCAGGAGCAGCGACAATGCATGCATCAGTGACACTGTCCCTCTAGTCTTCCTGCTGGAGCACACCCTTCGTGGGATCATGGACCGGGCACTTGAGGCAGAACAGCGGGAGGAAGAGGAGGTCTTCCTTTCCTCTCAAGGCCCCCTTTATCTAGATAGCATTCCTGTGGGCCCGCCAAACACACAGGAAGAAGAGGAGGAGGGGGAGGAGGAGGATTGTGTCAGCATGGATGTAGAGGATAATAGTCGGCAGCAGTCTTCAAGGGATGGTTTTCAGTCCCCAGAAACCCAAGGAGTTGTACATGGCTGGGAGGAGGTAGTTACGGATAATGTGATCCTTAGTGACCCAGAGGACTCAGAATCGAATGCCTCTGCAAACTTACGCTGCATGGCCTCCCTGATTCTGCAAAGCCTGTGAAAGGACCCTAGGATTCGTGGTATCAACATGAGGGATCATTATTGGCTAGCAACCCTTCTTGATCTACGTTACAAGGGTAAAGTTGCAAAACTCATCCTGCCTTTGCAGAGGGAGCAGAGGATGAAACATCTTCAGGAGGCATTGAAGAAAGGTTTGTTTAACGCATTTCCAGACTCTGGGAGGTTACCATTTCCTGGTGATGGACAACGTGTTGCTGAAGCTTCATCAGTCAGAGGAAGAGCGGTGGAGAAGGTGGCCGGCTGACCGATGCCTTTGAACAATTTTTCAGTCCTTAGCGCCAAGGTCTGATCAGATCAAGCAACCATCGCCAGCGTCTGCATTATATGGTGCAGGAATATCTAAGGGCAAGAGCAGACTTGGAGACCTTTCCAACAGAGCATCCACTGGGTTACTGGGTCTTGAGGATGGACAACTGGCCAGAACTTGCTCAATATGCATTCGAGCTACTGTCCTGTTCTGCATCCAGCGTGCTTTCTAAACGCACAGTGCTGCTTAAGGGTTTGTAACGGATCAAAGAGTGCGCCTGTTCACAGACTTCATTGATAAGCTCACATTCATAAAAATGAATCAGTCTTGGATCAGTAGCTATCAAGCACCTGATGCTGATGTAACTGATTGAATTTGCTATGGATTTGGGATCTCTTGAAGACTGCCTACGCTGACTATATAATTCCTCCTCAATCTTGATGATGCTAGCCTCCAACAATATTTTTGGTTTAGGCACCACCACCCAAGGCCCTATTTAAGGGGCATGTAATTACAATTATTTAAAACAATATTTACAGCAGGGCCCGTTCCTGTGCCCAACAAGAGTATCTGTGAGGGGTTACAGTGTTGTGGCACCACTACCAGCACCCAAGGCCCAATTTTTCTGCCCCTGTTTAACAGGGGCATGTAATTACAATTTTTGATATAATATTTCACAGCAGGGCTCGTTCCTGCACCCAACAGGAGTAACTGTGAGGGCTTACAGTGTTCTGGCACCACCAAAACCAAAGACTCAATTTTTCTGCCCCTGTTTAACAAGGGATGTAATTACAATTTTTGAAATGATAGTTAAGCAGGGCCCGTTCCTGTACCCAACAAGAGTAACTGTGAGGGGTTACAGTGTTCTGGCACCACCAAAACCAAAGGCCCAATTTTTCTGCAGAGTATATAGGACAGGCTGTATAGTATATATACTGCTGTTCAGATTACATAGTGCCTGGGGGTGTGGGGGATCCCCACGCCATTTTTTTTTTACATTTTGGTGCAGGGTTCCCCTTAATATCCATACTAGACCTGAAGGGCCTGGTATGGATTTTGGGGGGGACATCCACGCCATTGTTTTTTAGTATTTTTGGCACGGGGTTCCCCTTAATATTCATACCAGACCCGAAGGGCCTGGTAATGGACTTGGGGGGGGAGGGGGGGGACTCACGTCAATTTTTCAATTATTTTTATCTATATTGCCGGGATCCGACAATACGTTACAGTCACGAGCAGTTTTAAATGACATTTACAGGCAGACTAAGGAGACCCCCCAGGCACGATATTTAAAAGAATATTTCATTTTTATTGTTTCACTTTAAAGTGGATGTAAACCCAATGTCATCCTTTTTAACTACTGCCATAGGGGTTATCTATAATGATATACATGCCTCCTGCATGTATCTTTACCTGTCAAATGTCTCCCCTCTGTCTGTTATTAGACCCGAAAAACTGCATATTCTGTGGGTGGGTCTGTTGTCTGGAGCTCGGTGGGTGGAGTTGTTCTGTCAGTATTCTCCCCGCCCACCTCTACACTCCTCTTGTCAATATGCATTTTCTCCTGTGT
Source organism: Aquarana catesbeiana (assembly GCF_042186555.1). Lineage (NCBI taxonomy): Eukaryota > Metazoa > Chordata > Amphibia > Anura > Ranidae > Aquarana > Aquarana catesbeiana. The sequence continues at coordinate 105,806,347 of NC_133331.1, read as the reverse complement.
ATTTCTTACACTGAACTTCTGCTGAACTTCTGCTATGATCTCTAACATCCAGTGAAAAGACAGGAAAGTAACCACATGACTTCAGCATGCTAAATCATGCTGAGGTGTGGAACAGCCAATCCTTGCAGAGCTGCTGAAGAAAGGAGTGGGGGAGGGAATTAAAAAATAATGCCTGTGTCTTAGGCTAGTTCACGAGATATGTAAATCACCTGTCACTCACAGCAAGGGGGAGGATTTGACAAAGTTTTTCTCAGTTTGTCAAGATTTTTCTCACTGAACAATAAAAGAGGATTGCTCAGAGATGGATTAACTCTTTGTGGCAAGGCTGGGCTCAAATGATAGGAAATCTTATACTCTACAGTATATCAAAAAAAAAAAAAAACAATTCGGGTTTACATCCACTTTAAGCATTATTAAAATCACTGCTCCCAAAAAAATGGCTGTTTTTAAACTTTTTTTTGCCTTCTTACATGTCCCCTGGGACAGGATTCGGGTCGCCAAACACTTTTTATGGCAATAACTTGCATATAACCTTTAAAATGAGCACTCTTTAACGGGGGCTCGCGTGTTCGCACAAATTTTTTGCCTGTTTGCATGTTCTGCTGCAAACCGAACCGGGGGGTGTTCGGCTCATCCCTAGTGATCAGTTATGACATCAGCCATTTCATGGCATGACAGTTCGGTTTCAGAGTTTAAGCAATTGTAACAGTTATTGATGGCATGCGTTGAATGTAACTGTTTTGGAAGCGGTTGAATTGATGGGTTTAGTTCCGCTTTCAAGTGAAACTAAATTTAAAGTGGTTCTAAAGGCTAAAGGCTTTTTGTCTTAAGGTTCTTTCACACTGGGGCAGTTTGCAGGCGCTATTGCGCTAATAATAGCGCCTGCAAACCGACCTGAAACAGCCGCTGCTGTGTCTCCAGTGTGAAAGCCCCTAGGGCTTTCACACTGGAGCAGTGCGCTAGCAGGACGGGAAAAAAAGTCCTGCTAGCAGCATCTTCGGAGTGGTGAAGGAGCGGAGTATACACCACTCCTTCACCGCTCCTGTCCATTGAAATCAATGGGACAGTGTGGCTATACCACCGGCAAAGCGCCTCTGCAGAGGCGCTTTGCGGTGGTTTTTAACCCTTTCTCCGCCGCTAGCGGGTGGTAAAACCACCCCGCTAGTGGCCGAATACCGAAGGTAAAGCGCCACTAACAATAGCGGCGCTTTACCGCTGACACCGCCCCCGCCCCAGTGTGAAAGGGGCCTTAATGCATTCTCTGCATTAAAGCAGAACTTAACCCATTGATTTAACAGTTTCAAAAAACGGTTACATTCTCGGCACGTACAATGTGTAACTGTCACTGTCAAACCATCAAATTGTTGGTGTCAGAACTGATCACATGTGCAGCATCATGGCAGTTGAAGATCCAACAGCGGCCAAGAAGGTAGCTTCCTTGGCTGAAAACAATAGCAGGGTTTAGCTTCGCATAAAGCAGAGCTCCACCCAAAAGGGGAAGCTCCGCTTGTATTCGTCCCCCCCTCATCATCTGCTGCCACATTTGGCATCTTTTGGGGAGGAGGGGGGAGCGGGTACCTGGTTTTGACTGGTACCCGCTCCCACTTTCGGCTCAGTTTGCCGCGGCAAGTGAGCCGGAAGTTCAACCTTCCCTCCGCAGCTGGCCCATTGACAAAGTGCAGTGCGATTTGTGCATGCATAGTAGGTTTCCCTTAGCCAAGATGGCAGCGCCAGCACCCGAGAGCTGATTCAAGAATCAGCTGGGGTGAGGACATTGCTGGATGCCTGGTCAGGTAAATGCCCTAATAGTAAAAGTTAGCAGCTACAGTATTTGTACAGTATTTGTAGTATGCGCACAGCCTCCTTTCCCAGACAAAGCCTTGTACGGGGAAAAATGTCAGGTGGAGCTACAGGTCTTGATATCACCACGGACCAGCTGGATGGCTTGAGCCACGGCTGGTTTAATACACTGAATGCCGTTTTGTTTGGATGTCAGTGCCTCTGATTTTTTAAGAATAAACACCTTTTAATTCGAGTACTGCACCATGAAGCCTCTTCTTTCCATTTCATAATACATTCCATGGTGGAGTTTATCTTGCTAAAGGCTCTGTGAGGAATATCATAGCAGAGGAAAGCCGCTATAGGAGGAGGGATCCCGCTATTGGAAGAGCCCGTGGATACATTTTTTGGCCAAGTGATCCTTCCTGTGTGTGCCTATCCAATCTCTATAATTTGAGATCCATCGCATCTGGTAAGCGGCGCTGTTTTACTTACTTTGTTTGATGAACAGAAATATCGTTTGTCTTCTGAGAAGCTTGTCCTGGTTGTTTGCATTGGGTCAAGCACTTTTTGGACTATACTGTTTAATATCGTTTTTAATTAATCACAGCACATCACAGCACATTAATTAATCACAGCACATGTTTGCATTTATATATGCTTTTATTGGTTGCGCATTTTTATTTGTTGTACACATTTATTGACTGAATATTCAGGTTTTTTTAAATGCAGCACCAGTTTTTTTATATATGAATATTCATAGAATTTATATATATATATATAGATATATAGATATATATCTATATATATATAGATAGATATATATATATCTATCTATATATATATATATCTATCTATCTATATATATATAGATAGATAGATATATATATATATATCTATATATATATTTACATATATAGATAGATATATATATCTATCTATATATATAGATAGATATCTATATATATAGATAGATATATATAGATATCTATCTATATATATATATATATATATATATACACAGTGGGGACAGAAAGTATTTTCACTCTTTGTTATATTGCAGCCATTTGCTAAAATCATTTAAGTTAATTTTTTTCCTCATTAATCTAAACACAGCACCCCATATTGACAGAAAAACACCGAATTGTTGACATTTTTGAAGATTTATTAAAAAAGAAAAACTGAAATATCACATGGTCCTAAGTATTCAGACCCTTTACTGTGACACTCATATATTTAACTAAGGTGCTGTCCATTTCTTCTGATCCTTGAGATGGTTCTACACCTTCATTTGAGTCCAGCTGTGTTTGATTATACTGATTGGACTTGATTAGGAAAGCCACACACCTCAGAAAGCTCAGAGACAGAATTGTGGCAAGGCACAGATCTGGCCAAGGTTACAAAAAAATTTCTGCTGAACTTAATGTTCCTAAGAGCACAGTGGCCTCCAAAATCCTTAAATGGAAGACATTTGGGACAACCAGAACCCTTCCTAGAGCTGGCCGTCTGGCCAAACTGAGCTGTCGGGGGAGAAGAGCTTTGGTGAGAGAGGTAAAGAAGAACCCAAAGATCACTGTGGCTGAGCTCCAATGATGCAGTCGAGAGATGGGAGAAAGTTGTAGAAAGTCAACCATCACTGCAGCCCTCCACCAGTCGGGGCTTTATGGCAGAGTTGCCCGATGGAAGCCTCTCCTCAGTGCAAGACACATTAAAGCCTGCATGGAGTTTGCTAAAAAACACCTGAAGGACTCCAAGATGGTGAGAAATAAGATTCTTTGGTCTGATGAGACCAAGATAGAACTTTTTGGCCTTAATTCTAAGCAGTATGTGTGGAGAAAACCATGCACTATTCAGCACCTGTCCATTACAGTCCCAACAGTGAAGCATGGTGGTGGCAGCATCATGCTGTGGGGGTGTTTTTCAGCTGCAGGGACAGGACGACTGGTTGCAATCGAGGGAAAGATGAATGCAGCCAAGTACAGGGATATCCTGTACGAAAACCTTCTCCAGAGTGCTCAGGACCTCAGACTGGGCCGAAGGTTTACCTTCCAACAAGACAATGACCCTAAGCACACAGCTAAAATAACGAAGGAGTGGCTTCACAACAACTCTGTGACTGTTCTTGAATGGCCCAGCCAGAACCCTGACTTTAACCCAATTGAGAATCTCTGGAGAGACCTAAAAATGGCTGTCCACCAACGTTTACCATCCAACCTGACAGAACTGGAGAGGATCTGCAAGGAGGAATGGTAGAGGATCCCCAAATCCAGGTGTGAAAAACTTGTTGCATCTTTCCCAAAAAGACTCATGGCTGTATTAGATCAAAAGGGTGCTTATACTAAATACTGAGCAAAGGGTCTGAATACTTAGGACCATGTGATATTTCAGTTTTTCTTTTTTAATAAATCTGCAAAAATGTCAACAATTCTGTGTTTTTCTGTCAATATGGGGTGCTGTGTATACATTAATGAGGAAAAAAATGAACTTAAATGATTTTAGCAAATGGCTGCAATATAACAAAGAGTGAAAAATTTAAGGGGGTCTGAATACTTTCCGTCCCCACTGTATATATATATATATATATATATATATATATATACCTATTCATTTGTCCTTTGGGTTTAGCGCAGATATCCTGCTATACATACAGTATTTGTAGCTGCTGACTTTTAATCTTTTGGATGGGGGGATGGGAACTGCTGAATAAAGTGGAAGTAAACCATCCATAAAACAGTTTCATTTATGGCATGTGCTGGAAATGTAACACTCCCATTGGTTGTGCTCTCAACCAAACTGTCAAACCATCCAATGGCTGGTTTCATAACTGATCACATGTGCAGCATCATGGCAGTTGTAGATTAAACAGAGGCAAAGATGGCAGCTTCCTTGGCTAAAAACAATAGAGGGCTTTACTTACACTTTAAAGGGAAAAAACATTCTGTGCCACAGGATCTCTCCCAGCCCACCTTATACTTACCTGAGCCTGATCTCGATCCAGCGATGTGCACTAGACCAGTGTCTCTTTTCGCTCTCTCCCTTCTCACAGGGCAGATTAATAGCAGCAGGAGCCAATAGCTTTTAATCAAATCTTGTGATAAGAGAGTGGGGAGCCAAGCCGCGCTGTCTGTGTCTGTAGACACAGGCAGTACAGTTCGGGTTTGAGTGGCTTCCTTCGAGATTGAGCGGTTTGCTATGGGGACACTTTCCGAAGAGGTGGAGTCAGAAGCGCCAGCAGGGAGCCTCAGAGGAGGAGGATCATGGCTGCTCTGTGCAAAATCATTACAAAGTTCAGGTAAATATGACTTGTTTATTTATGCATTTAAAAAAAAAGAAGGTTTATATTCAAAATAACTTGTAAAAACGCACAAGTAGGCAGCTCTTTATTGCAGAAGAGACATGCTGTATGAGGCCTCGGCCAATCCCCAGTAATGGGCTGGAAGGGGGCAGAGCTTACCTCATAAATAGACATGAGCCATGCCAGCAGGGGCAGTCAGGTGGAAAATGGGGATACAGTGCTGAGGAGGCTGTACACTGATAAAAATGATTCTGTTGGCTTGTAATTTTAACATAAAAATGTTATAATTTTCAACATATAAATAAATGTTAATTAAAGCGGGGTTCGCTAAAAAAAAATATTAAAAGCCAGGCAGCTACAAATACTGCAGCTGCTGACTTTTAATACATGGACACTTACCTGGCCAGGGAGCCCGCGATGTCAGCAGCCGAAGCCGATCCATCCTTTGGCTCTCGGCGGCTGCCGCCGCCATCCTCGGTAAGGGAATAAGGAAGTGAAGCCGTGCGGCTTCACTTCCTGGTTCCCTGCTGTGCATGCGCGAGTCGCGCTGCGCGTCCTCTCTGGTCCCTGCTGTGTTCTGTGTCTCACAGAACACAGCGGTGGAGGAGAGCGTAGGTGCCGGAAGTGGCGTTGGTCACCGCAAGCTCCGCGGTGATCTATGCCAGGAAGTGGGAGCAAATACTGTACCTGTATTAGACAGGTATCTGCTTCCTCTTCCCCACTGAAAGGTGCCAAATGTGACACCGGAGGGGGGGAGGAATGCAAAAAGTGGAAGTTCCATTTTTGGGTGGAACTCCACTTTAATTTACTTTGATATTTTAAGTGCCTTACTTAATTTTCATTAGTTCTTAAAGCACACCTTTTAAATTTACAAAAATAATGTATAATATGAAGTAATCTAGACAAAACTTTTAAGGTATGTGCATTTCCATATTCTAATTGAGTTACATTTACTTAAAAAAATTATCTTTTAATTTGACTGAAATTGTGGGATGCATATGATTTCCAAACGTGCAACCGCATGAGATTTGATGCTGTATATTTTAAAGAGCTTGACATCTTTTGGAACTTTGAAAGCCTGCAGAAGGCAGTTCCCATACGTTTGAGGCCCATCAGGACAAAAGAGCACACCAGTGACAAGAATTTTTCCAAGTCACTACAAAGCCATGTAATGCCATTAAAAGGTAAGAGTGAACATTCAACAAATTATCGTTCACATTTTAAATGTTGCTTAACATACCATCCAAAATGTTTTTATTTACAGATTAATATATTTATAATAAATGGACATACATCCGTTGTATACACCTATTGAGACAACTCATTTGTGCGCAAGCAAAGTTTGCGCTTACTGCATGCGGTAGAACGCAACCAAGATAGAGGGTGAGTGACCGCCAGCTGTTAAGCTTTAAAACAAATTTGTGTCACAAAAATGAATGTTTCAGCCGGTTCGGTTTTTGAGATATTGGAATATAAATTCAGATTATGTAACATCAAGCCCCGCCCACTTTGCACCCAATGTTATTAACCGAATGCCGCCCGCCCACCGTCAAATGACGGCGAGGCGGTGCAGCTCTCGTTCTGGGATGCCGTCATATGATGGGGGCGAGCAGCGCTTTATTCGCGGCCGCGCCATGTTGCTAGGACACTGCGTGACCCTGATCTCTGTGTCCAATCACAGCCGGTCACATGTAAACAAGGAAGTGCCTGACAGAGTGTGTGGCGAGGAGAGCCGATCAGCGGCATCTCCATGCAGGGGGACATGTCACATGTAGCCAGTCTCCCTGAAGACAGCGGTGACCTCATACACACTATACAACTTTTGTTGTTTGGTTTCCTGTAGATTTACCAAAACCATGTAGTGCAAGGTCCTGCCTGATTGTGTACAAATTGAAACTCTTAGGCCCCTTTCACACTGGGGCGGGAGGTGTGTCAGTGGTAAAGTGCCGCTATTATTAGCGTCGCTTTATTGTCGTTTTAGCGGCAGTATTCGGCCGCTAGTGGGGCGGTTTTACCCCCGCTAGTGGCCGAGAAAGGGTTAAAAACCACTGCAAAGCACCTCTGCAGAGGCGCTTTGTCGGCGGCATAGCTGCGCTATCCCATTGATTTAAATGGGCAGGAGCGGTGAAAGAGCGGTGTATACACCGCTCCTTCACCGCTCCGAAGATGCTGCTAGCAGGACTTTTATTCCCATCCTGCTAGCGCACTGCTCCAGTGTGAAAGCCCCCGGGCTTTCACACTGCAGACACAGCAGCGGCTGTTTCAGGTCGGTTTGCAGGTGCTATTTTTAGCGCAATAGCGCCTGCAAACCGCCCCAGTGTGAAAGGGGTCTCAGACTGCTTTCACACTGGGGCAGGTGGGTGTTGACGGTAAAACACAGCTAGTTTTAGCGGCGCTTTACCGTCATTTTAACTATTTAACCCATTTAACCCCCGCTATCGGCCAAATAAAAGGTTAAATGCGCCCGTGTAGCACCGCTGTGAAATGCTTTGCAGGCGCTTCGGCAGCGGTGCGCATTGATTTCAATGGGATTCAATGCCCCAAAGATGCTGCTTGCAGGACTTTTTTAACATTCTGCCAGCGCATCTCCCCAGTGTGAAAGCACTCCGACTTTCACACTGGGACTGCAGGAGAGATGTTTTTCAGGCGCTTTATGGATGCTATTTTTAGCCCAAAAGTGCCTGAAAAACGCCCCAGTGTGAAAGGGGTCTTAAGGTTTGACCTCATATTATGTTTTTTGTAAATATGAAGAAATAATGGACAGAAATTTGTATAGTGTGTATCCAGCTTTAGTCTTTAACTTTCCCTGGGAGATCTCCTGAGAGTCAGCCAGGTGGGCTGGTGAATAGTCAGTCGGGAGGACTGGTGTGGAGAGTTAGCCTGGAGGACTAGTGAAAGGGGCAGCTGCAGCCAGGTGGGTTGCAGTGCCTGAAGAGGTGGTGCTGGGATCAGTAGCCGCAGAAGAGAAGTATAAGCTGTTCACTGCAATTTTTGCTACACAACAAAGTGGCTACGAGTTCCTGCCTGCAATGGGCTATTGCTAAAGTCTGACTGGGAGCCTGTCAGATCATCAACGGTGAATCAGCTGAAGAAAGCAAGTGTGTGTAGGAGGAAAGTAAAGGAGACTGTATATAGGAAGATGTCCTGGAAGTTTTGCTGAAGTCAAGTGGGCAACCTATAACCTCCCACCTCCATCCAAGTTATTAACCCTCAGACTGTTCTCTGACATTCGGTGTGCCTGGCTGTGCAGGAGTGGGGGGATCCAGCTCCTCAGCAGTCCCTGGGGGGGTGTGCTACACCGGCACCTGGAAGTATCCGGGAAGAAGGTGACAGCGACCAGTGATGCCCTGTACACACGACTGGTTTTGCCGTCGGAATAAACTCTGACGGTTTTTCTGACGGAGTTCCGACGGAATTCCGCTCAGGCTGTCTTGCATACACACAGTCACACCAAATTCTGACCACCCAGAACGCGGTGACGTAAAACACATACGACGGGACTAGAAAACGGAAGTTCAATAGACAGTAGCCAATAGTTTCCGTCTTGTACTTGCTTCAGAGCATGCGTTGTTTTTGGTGCGTCGGAACAGCATAGCTGCCAACTGTCCCGGATTTCCCGGACATTCCCGGGACTTGGACTTCATTCCCGGATTTGTGGTGTCCCGGGAAATGTCCCGAAAAATCCGGTTCCCGTTTTCGAAACCGCCGCCGCCGCTGCTAGAGGTCGGCGGCCGGCGGAGACATTGTCTCCGCCGGCCGCCATTTTGTGGAAGTTCAGGAAGACGGCTGGGGGGGCTAGACGAAGCTTCTGCGTCGCCGCCCACCCCCTGCCCCGCTCCGCCTTGGCCCGCCCCGCTCCGCCTCGGCCCGCCCCGCTCCGCCTCGGCCCGCCCCGCTCCGCCTCGCCCCGCTCCGCCTCGGCCCGCCTACCCCCCGCCCCGCTGCCAGTCTGATATGGAAAGGGACGGGGGTTCTAGCCATGCTGCGGACACACCTCTGAGGTGGGGGGGACACCTGATGTGAGTTGGGGGGGGGCACTGGGGACACCTGATGTGAGTGGGGGGGGCATGGGGGACACCTGATGTGAGTGGGGGGGGCACTGGGGACACCTGATGTGAGTGGGGGGGCACTGGGGACACCTGATGTGAGTGGGGGGGCACTGGGGACACCTGATGTGAGGGGGGGGCACTGGGGACACCTGATGTGAGTGGGGGGGCACTGGGGACACCTGATGTGAGGGGGGGGGGCACTGGGGACTCCTAATGTGAGGGGGAGCTCCGCCGGGGACACCTGATGTGAGGGGGGCTCCGCCGGGGACTCCTGATGTGAGGGGGGACTCCTGATTGTGAGGGGGGGCTCCGCCGGGGACTCCTGATGTGAGGGGGAGCTCTACCGGGGAATCCTGATGTGAGGGGGGACTCCGCCGGGGACTCCTGATGTGAGGGGGGACTCCTGATTGTGAGGGGGGGCTCCGCCGGGGACTCCTGATGTGAGGGGGGGCTCCGCCGGGGACTCCTGATGTGAGGGGGGGCTCCGCCGGGGACTCCTGATGTGAGGGGGGACTCCGCCGGGGACTCCTGATGTGAGGGGGGGCTCCGCCGGGGACTCCTGAAGTGAGGGGGAACTCCGCCGGGGACTCCTGATGTGAGGGTGGACTCCTGATTGTGAGGGGGGGCTCCGCCGGGGACTCCTAATGTGAGGGGGGACTCCTGATTGTGAGGGGGGGCTCCGCCGGGGACCCCTGATGTGAGGGGGAGCTCCACCGGGGACTCCTGATGTGAGGGGGGGCTCCGCCGGGGACTCCTGATGTGAGGGGGAGCTCCGCCGGGGACTCCTGATGTGAGGGGGTGCTCCGCCGCGGACTCCTGATGTGAGGGGGGGCTCCGCCGGGGATTCCTGATGTGAGGGGGGGCTCCGCCGGGGACTCCTGATGTGAGTGGGGGCTCCGCCGGGGACTCCTGATGTGAGGGGGGGCTCCGCCGGGGACTCCTGATGTGAGGGGGGGCTCCGCCGGGGACTCCTGATGTGAGGGGGGACTCCGCCGGGGACTCCTGATGTGAGGGGGGGCTCCGCCGGTGACTCCTGAAGTGAGGGGGGACTCCGCCGGGGACTCCTGATGTGAGGGGGGACTCCTGATTGTGAGGGGGGGCTCCGCCGGGGACTCCTAATGTGAGGGGGGACTCCTGATTGTGAGGGGGGGCTCCACCGGGGACCCCTGATGTGAGGGGGAGCTCCACCGGGGACTCCTGATGTGAGGGGGGGCTCCGCCGGGGACTCCTGATGTGAGGGGGAGCTCCGCCGGGGACTCCTGATGTGAGGGGGGGCTCCGCCGCGGACTCCTGATGTGAGGGGGGCTCCGCCGGGGACTCCTGATGTGAGGGGGGGCTCCGCCGGGGACTCCTGATGTGAGGGGGGGGCTCCGCCGCGGACTCCTGATGTGAGGGGGGGCTCCGCCGGGGACTCCTGATGTGAGGGGGGGCTCCGCCGGGGACCCCTGATGTGAGGGGGAGCTCTGCCGGGGACTCCTGATGTGAGGGGGGGCTCCGCCGGGCACTCCTGATGTGAGGGGGGGCTCCGCCGGGGACTCCTGATGTGAGGGGGGACTCCGCCGGGGACTCCTGATGTGAGGGGGGGCTCCGCCGGGGACTCCTGAAGTGAGGGGGGACTCCGCCGGGGACTCCTGATGTGAGGGTGGACTCCTGATTGTGAGGGGGGGCTCCGCCGGGGACTCCTAATGTGAGGGGGGACTCCTGATTGTGAGGGGGGGCTCCGCCGGGGACCCCTGATGTGAGGGGGAGCTCCACCGGGGACCCCTGATGTGAGGGGGGGCTCCGCCGGGGACTCCTGATGTGAGGGGGAGCTCCGCCGGGGACTCCTGATGTGAGGGGGTGCTCCGCCGCGGACTCCTGATGTGAGGGGGGGCTCCGCCGGGGACTCCTGATGTGAGGGGGGGCTCCGCCGGGGACTCCTGATGTGAGTGGGGGCTCCGCCGGGGACTCCTGATGTGAGGGGGGGCTCCGCCGGGGACTCCTGATGTGAGGGGGGGCTCCGCCGGGGACTCCTGATGTGAGGGGGGGCTCCGCCGGGGACTCCTGATGTGAGGGGGGACTCCGCCGGGGACTCCTGATGTGAGGGGGGGCTCCGCCGGGGACTCCTGAAGTGAGGGGGGACTCCACCGGGGACTCCTGATGTGAGGGGGGACTCCTGATTGTGAGGGGGGGCTCCGCCGGGGACTCCTAATGTGTGGGGGGACTCCTGATTGTGAGGGGGGGCTCCGCCGGGGACCCCTGATGTGAGGGGGAGCTCCACCGGGGACTCCTGATGTGAGGGGGGGCTCCGCCGGGGACTCCTGATGTGAGGGGGAGCTCCGCCGGGGACTCCTGATGTGAGGGGGGGCTCCGCCGCGGACTCCTGATGTGAGGGGGGGCTCCGCCGGGGACTCCTGATGTGAGGGGGGGCTCCGCCGGGGACTCCTGATGTGAGGGGGGGGCTCCGCCGGGGACTCCTGATGTGAGGGGGGGCTCCGCCGGGGACTCCTGATGTGAGGGGGGGCTCCGCCGGGGACTCCTGATGTGAGGGGGGGCTCCGCCGGGGACTCCTGATGTGAGGGGGAGCTCCGCCGGGGACACCTGATGTGAGGGGGGGCTCCGCCGGGGACCCATGATGTGAGGGGGGGCTCCGCCGGGGACTCCTGATGTGAGGGGGGCTCCCCCGGGGACTCCTGATGTGAGGGGGGGCTCTGCCGGGGACTCCTGATGTGAGGGGGGGCACCGCCGGGGACCCCTGATGTGAGGGGGAGCTCCGCCGGGGACTCCTGATGTGAGGGGGGGCTCCGCCGGGGACTCCTGATGTGAGGGGGGGCTTCGCCGGGGACTCCTGATGTGAGGGGGAGCTCCGTCGGGGACTCCTGATGTGAGGGGGGACTCCGCCGGGGACTCCTGATGTATAAGGGGACTCCTGATTGTGAGGGGGGGCTCCGTCGGGGACCCCTGATGTGAGGGGGAGCTCCGCCGGGCACTCCTGATGTGAGGGGGGCTCCGCCGGGGACTCCTGATGTGAGGGGGGGCTCCGCCGAGGACTCCTGATGTGAGGGGGGACTCCGCCGGGGACTCCTGATGTGAGGGGGGGCTCCGCCGGGGACTCCTGATGTGAGGGGGGGCTCCGCCAGGGACCCCTGATGTGAGGGGGAACTCCGCCGGGGACTCCTGATGTGAGGGGGGGCTCCGCCGGGGACTCCTGATGTGAGGGGGGGCTCCGCCGGGGACTCCTGATGTGAGGGGGGACACCACCGGGGACTCCTGATGTGAGGGGGGGCTCCGCCGGGGACTCCTGATGTGAGGGGGGGCTCCGCCGGGGACTCCTGATGTGAGGGGGGACTCCGCCGGGGACTCCTGATGTGAGGGGGGCTCCGCCGGGGACCTGATGTGAGGGGGGGCTCCGCCGGGGACCCCTTATGTGAGGGGGAGCTCCGCCGGGGACTCCTGATGTGAGGGGGGGCTCCGCCGGGGACTCCTGATGTGAGGGGGGGCTCCGCCGGGGACTCCTGATGTGAGGGGGGGCTCCGCCGGGGACTCCTGATGTGAGGGGGGACACCGCCGGGGACTCCTGATGTGAGGGGGGGCTCCGCCGGGGACTCTTGATGTGAGGGGGGACTCCGCCGGGGACTCCTGATGTGAGGGGGGGCTCCGCCGGGGACTCCTGATGTGAGGGGGGGCTCCGCCGGGGACTCTTGATGTGAGGCGGGACTCCGCCGGGGACTCCTGATGTGAGGGGGGGCTCCGCCGGGGACTCCTGATGTGAGGGGGGGCTCCGCCGGGGACTCCTGATGTGAGGGGGGCTCCCCCGGGGACCCCTGATGTGAGGGGGAGCTCCGCCGGGGACTCCTGATGTGAGGGGGGGCTCCGCCGGGGACTCCTGATGTGAGGGGGGGCTCCGCCGGGGACTCCTGATGTGAGGGGGGACTCCGCCGGGGACTCCTGATGTGAGGGGGGGCTCCGCCGGGGACTCCTGAAGTGAGGGGGGACTCCGCCGGGGACTCCTGATGTGAGGGGGGACTCCTGATTGTGAGGGGGGGCTCCGCCGGGGACTCCTAATGTGAGGGGGGACTCCTGATTGTGAGGGGGGGCTCCGCCGGGGACCCCTGATGTGAGGGGGAGCTCCACCGGGGACTCCTGATGTGAGGGGGGGCTCCGCCGGGGACTCCTGATGTGAGGGGGAGCTCCGCCGGGGACTCCTGATGTGAGGGGGGGCTCCGCCACGGACTCCTGATGTGAGGGGGGGCTCCGCCGGGGACTCCTGATGTGAGGGGGGCTCCGCCGGGGACTCCTGATGTGAGGGGGGGCTCCGCCGGGGACTCCTGATGTGAGGGGGGGCTCCGCCGGGGACTCCTGATGTGAGGGGGGGCTCCACCGGGGACCCATGATGTGAGGGGGGGCTCCGCCGGGGACTCCTTATGTGAGGGGGGCTCCGCCGGGGACTCCTGATGTGAGGGGGGGCTCCGCCGGGGACTCCTGATGTGAGGGGGGGCTCCGCCGGGGACCCCTGATGTGAGAGGAGCTCCGCTGGGGACTCCTGATGTGAGGGGGGGCTCCGCCGGGGACTCCTGATGTGAGGGGGGGCTCCGCCGGGGACTCCTGATGTGAGGGGGAGCTCCGCCGGGGACTCCTGATGTGAGGGGGGACTCCGCCGGGGACTCCTGATGTATGAGGGGACTCCTGATTGTGAGGGGGGGCTCCGCCGGGGACCCCTGATGTGAGGGGGAGCTCCACCGGGGACTCCTGATGTGAGGGGGGGCTCCGCCGGGGACTCCTGATGTGAGGGGGAGCTCCGCCGGGGACTCCTGATGTGAGGGGGGGCTCCGCCGCGGACTCCTGATGTGAGGGGGGGCTCCGACGGGGACTCCTGATGTGAGGGGGGCTCCGCCGGGGACTCCTGATGTGAGGGGGGGCTCCGCCGGGGACTCCTGATGTGAGGGGGGGCTCCGCCGGGGACTCCTGATGTGAGGGGGGGCTCCACCGGGGACCCATGAAGTGAGGGGGGGCTCCGCCGGGGACTCCTGATGTGAGGGGGGCTCCGCCGGGGACTCCTGATGTGAGGGGGGGCTCCGCCGGGGACTCCTGATGTGAGGGGGGGCTCCGCCGGGGACCCCTGATGTGAGGGGGAGCTCCGCTGGGGACTCCTGATGTGAGGGGGGCTCCGCCGGGGACTCCTGATGTGAGGGGGGGCTCCGCCGGGGACTCCTGATGTGAGGGGGAGCTCCGCCGGGGACTCCTGATGTGAGGGGGAGCTCCGCCGGGGACTCCTGATGTGAGGGGGGGCTCCGCCGGGGACTCCTGATGTGAGGGGGGGCTCCGCCGGGGACTCCTGATGTGAGGGGGGGCTCCGCCGGGGACCCCTGATGTGAGGGGGAGCTCCGCCGGGGACTCCTGATGTGAGGGGGGGCTCCGCCGGGGACTCCTGATGTGAGGGGGGGCTCCGCTGGGGACTCTTGATGTGAGGGGGGACTCCGCCGGGGACTCCTGATGTGAGGGGGGGCTCCGCCGGGGACTCCTGATGTGAGGGGGGGCTCCGCCGGGGACTCCTGATGTGAGGGGGGGCTCCGCCGGGGACCCCTGATGTGAGGGGGAGCTCCGCCGGGGACTCCTGATGTGAGGGGGGGCTCCGCCGGGGACTCCTGATGTGAGGGGGGGCTCCGCCGGGGACTCCTGATGTGAGGGGGGACTCCGCCGGGGACTCCTGATGTGAGGGGGAGCTCCGCCGGGGACTCCTGATGTGAGGGGGGACACCACCGGGGACTCCTGATGTGAGGGGGGGCTCCGCCGGGGACTCCTGATGTGAGGGGGGGCTCCGCCGGGGACTCCTGATGTGAGGGGGGACTCCGCCGGGGACTCCTGATGTGAGGGGGGCTCCGCCGGGGACCTGATGTGAGGGGGGGCTCCGCCGGGGACCCCTTATGTGAGGGGGAGCTCCGCCGGGGACTCCTGATGTGAGGGGGGGCTCCGCCGGGGACTCCTGATGTGAGAGGGGGCTCCGCCGGGGACTCCTGATGTGAGGGGGGACACCGCCGGGGACTCCTGATGTGAGGGGGGGCTCCGCCGGGGACTCTTGATGTGAGGGGGGACTCCGCCGGGGACTCCTGATGTGAGGGGGGGCTCCGCCGGGGACTCCTGATGTGAGGGGGGGCTGCGCCGGGGACTCTTGATGTGAGGCGGGACTCCGCCGGGGACTCCTGATGTGAGGGGGGGCTCCGCCGGGGACTCCTGATGTGAGGGGGGGCTCCGCCGGGGACTCCTGATGTGAGGGGGGCTCCCCCGGGGACCCCTGATGTGAGGGGGAGCTCCGCCGGGGACTCCTGATGTGAGGGGGGGCTCCGCCGGGGACTCCTGATGTGAGGGGGGGCTCCGCCGGGGACTCCTGATGTGAGGGGGGACTCCGCCGGGGACTCCTGATGTGAGGGGGGGCTCCGCCGGGGACTCCTGAAGTGAGGGGGGACTCCGCCGGGGACTCCTGATGTGAGGGGGGACTCCTGATTGTGAGGGGGGGCTCCGCCGGGGACTCCTAATGTGAGGGGGGACTCCTGATTGTGAGGGGGGGCTCCGTCGGGGACCCCTGATGTGAGGGGGAGCTCCACCGGGGACTCCTGATGTGAGGGGGGGCTCCGCCGGGGACTCCTGATGTGAGGGGGAGCTCCGCCGGGGACTCCTGATGTGAGGGGGGGCTCCGCCGCGGACTCCTGATGTGAGGGGGGGCTCCGCCGGGGACTCCTGATGTGAGGGGGGCTCCGCCGGGGACTCCTGATGTGAGGGGGGGCTCCGCCGGGGACTCCTGATGTGAGGGGGGGCTCCGCCGGGGACTCCTGATGTGAGGGGGGGCTCCACCGGGGACCCATGATGTGAGGGGGGGCTCCGCCGGGGACTCCTGATGTGAGGGGGGCTCCGCCGGGGACTCCTGATGTGAGGGGGGGCTCCGCCGGGGACTCCTGATGTGAGGGGGGGCTCCGCCGGGGACCCCTGATGTGAGGGGGAGCTCCGCTGGGGACTCCTGATGTGAGGGGGGGCTCCGCCGGGGACTCCTGATGTGAGGGGGGGCTCCGCCGGGGACTCCTGATGTGAGGGGGAGCTCCGCCGGGGACTCCTGATGTGAGGGGGGACTCCGCCGGGGACTCCTGATGTATGAGGGGACTCCTGATTGTGAGGGGGGGCTCCGCCGGGGACCCCTGATGTGAGGGGGAGCTCCACCGGGGACTCCTGATGTGAGGGGGGGCTCCGCCGGGGACTCCTGATGTGAGGGGGAGCTCCGCCGGGGACTCCTGATGTGAGGGGGGGCTCCGCCGCGGACTCCTGATGTGAGGGGGGGCTCCGACGGGGACTCCTGATGTGAGGGGGGCTCCGCCGGGGACTCCTGATGTGAGGGGGGGCTCCGCCGGGGACTCCTGATGTGAGGGGGGGCTCCGCCGGGGACTCCTGATGTGAGGGGGGGCTCCACCGGGGACCCATGATGTGAGGGGGGGCTCCGCCGGGGACTCCTGATGTGAGGGGGGCTCCGCCGGGGACTCCTGATGTGAGGGGGGGCTCCGCCGGGGACTCCTGATGTGAGGGGGGGCTCCGCCGGGGACCCCTGATGTGAGGGGGAGCTCCGCTGGGGACTCCTGATGTGAGGGGGGGCTCCGCCGGGGACTCCTGATGTGAGGGGGGGCTCCGCCGGGGACTCCTGATGTGAGGGGGAGCTCCGCCGGGGACTCCTGATGTGAGGGGGAGCTCCGCCGGGGACTCCTGATGTGAGGGGGGGCTCCGCCGGGGACTCCTGATGTGAGGGGGGGCTCCGCCGGGGACTCCTGATGTGAGGGGGGGCTCCGCCGGGGACCCCTGATGTGAGGGGGAGCTCCGCCGGGGACTCCTGATGTGAGGGGGGGCTCCGCCGGGGACTCCTGCTGTGAGGGGGGCTCCGCCGGGGACTCTTGATGTGAGGGGGGACTCCGCCGGGGACTCCTGATGTGAGGGGGGGCTCCGCCGGGGACTCCTGATGTGAGGGGGGGCTCCGCCGGGGACTCCTGATGTGAGGGGGGGCTCCGCCGGGGACCCCTGATGTGAGGGGGAGCTCCGCCGGGGACTCCTGATGTGAGGGGGGGCTCCGCCGGGGACTCCTGATGTGAGGGGGGGCTCCGCCGGGGACTCCTGATGTGAGGGGGGACTCCGCCGGGGACTCCTGATGTGAGGGGGAGCTCCGCCGGGGACTCCTGATGTGAGGGGGGGCTCCGCCGCGGACTCCTGATGTGAGGGGGTGCTCCGCCGGGGACTCCTGATGTGAGGGGGAGCTCCGCCGTGGACTCCTGAAGTGAGGGGGGACTCCGCCGGGGACTCCTGATGTGAGGGTGGACTCCTGATTGTGAGGGGGGGCTCCGCCGGGGACTCCTAATGTGAGGGGGGACTCCTGATTGTGAGGGGGGGCTCCGCCGGGGACCCCTGATGTGAGGGGGAGCTCCACCGGGGACTCCTGATGTGAGGGGGGGCTCCGCCGGGGACTCCTGATGTGAGGGGGAGCTCCGCCGGGGACTCCTGATGTGAGGGGGGGCTCCGCCGCGGACTCCTGATGTGAGGGGGGGCTCCGCCGGGGACTCCTGATGTGAGGGGGGGCTCCGCCGGGGACTCCTGATGTGAGTGGGGGCTCCGCCGGGGACTCCTGATGTGAGGGGGGGCTCCGCCGGGGACTCCTGATGTGAGGGGGGGCTCCGCCGGGGACTCCTGATGTGAGGGGGGGCTCCGCCGGGGACTCCTGATGTGAGGGGGGACTCCGCCGGGGACTCCTGATGTGAGGGGGGCTCCGCCGGGGACTCCTGAAGTGAGGGGGGACTCCGCCGGGGACTCCTGATGTGAGGGGGGACTCCTGATTGTGAGGGGGGGCTCCGCCGGGGACTCCTAATGTGAGGGGGGACTCCTGATTGTGAGGGGGGGCTCCGCCGGGGACCCCTGATGTGAGGGGGAGCTCCACCGGGGACTCCTGATGTGAGGGGGGGCTCCGCCGGGGACTCCTGATGTGAGGGGGGGCTCCGCTGGGGACTCCTGATGTGAGGGGGGGGCTCCGCCGGGGACTCCTGATGTGAGGGGGGGCTCCGCCGGGGACTCCTGATGTGAGGGGGGGCTCCGCCGGGGACTCCTGATGTGAGGGGGGGCTCCGCCGGGGACTCCTGATGTGAGGGGGGGCTCCGCCGGGGACTCCTGATGTGAGGGGGAGCTCCGCCGGGGACACCTGATGTGAGGGGAGGCTCCACCGGGGACCCATGATGTGAGGG
This sequence comes from Aquarana catesbeiana, assembly GCF_042186555.1. Taxonomy (NCBI): domain Eukaryota; kingdom Metazoa; phylum Chordata; class Amphibia; order Anura; family Ranidae; genus Aquarana; species Aquarana catesbeiana. The sequence goes on along the minus strand of NC_133331.1, from coordinate 105,787,985 downwards.
GGGGCTCCGCCGGGGACTCCTGATGTGAGGGGGGCTCCGCCGGGGACTCCTGATGTGAGGGGGGGCTCCGCCGGGGACTCCTGATGTGAGGGGGGGCTCCGCCGGGGACCCCTGATGTGAGGGGGAGCTCCGCCGGGGACTCCTGATGTGAGGGAGGGCTCCGCCGGGGACTCCTGATGTGAGGGGGGGCTCCGCCGGGGACTCCTGATGTGAGGGGGAGCTCCGCCGGGGACTCCTGATGTGAGGGGGGACTCCGCCGGGGACTCCTGATGTATGAGGGGACTCCTGATTGTGAGGGGGGCTCCGTCGGGGACCCCTGATGTGAGGGGGAGCTCCGCCGGGGACTCCTGATGTGAGGGGGGGCTCCGCCGGGGACTCCTGATGTGAGGGGGGGCTCCGCCGGGGACTCCTGATGTGAGGGGGGACTCCGCCGGGGACTCCTGATGTGAGGGGGGGCTCCGCCGGGGACTCCTGATGTGAGGGGGGGCTCCGCCAGGGACCCCTGATGTGAGGGGGAACTCCGCCGGGGACTCCTGATGTGAGGGGGGGCTCCGCCGGGGACTCCTGATGTGAGGGGGGGCTCCGCCGGGGACTCCTGATGTGAGGGGGGACACCGCCAGGGACTCCTGATGTGAGGGGGGGCTCCGCCGAGGACTCCTGATGTGAGGGGGGGCTCCGCCGGGGACTCCTGATGTGAGGGGGGCTCTGCCGGGGACTCCTGATGTGAGGGGAGCTCCGCCGGGGACACCTGATGTGAGGGGGGGCTCCGCCGGGGACCCCTGATGTGAGGGGGGGCTCCGCCGGGGACCCCTGATGTGAGGGGGAGCTCCGCCGGGGACTCCTGATGTGAGGGGGGGCTCCGCCGGGGACTCCTGATGTGAGGGGGGACTCCTGATTGTGAGGGGGGGCTCCGCCGGGGACCCCTGATGTGAGGGGGAGCTCCGCCGGGGACTCCTGATGTGAGGGGGGCTCCGCCGGGGACTCTTGATGTGAGGGGGGACTCCGCCGGGGACTCCTGATGTGAGGGGGGGCTCCGCCGGGGACTCCTGATGTGAGGGGGGGCTCCGCCGGGGACCCCTGATGTGAGGGGGAGCTCCGCCGGGGACTCCTGATGTGAGGGGGGGCTCCGCCGGGGACTCCTAAAGTGAGGGGGGGCTCCGCCGGGGACTCCTGATGTGAGGGGGGACTCTGCCGGGGACTCCTGATGTGAGGGGGGGCTCCGCCGGGGACTCCTGAAGTGAGGGGGGACTCCGCCGGGGACTCCTGATGTGAGGGTGGACTCCTGATTGTGAGGGGGGGCTCCGCCGGGGACTCCTAATGTGAGGGGGGACTCCTGATTGTGAGGGGGGGCTCCGCCGGGGACCCCTGATGTGAGGGGGAGCTCCACCGGGGACTCCTGATGTGAGGGGGGGCTCCGCCGGGGACTCCTGATGTGAGGGGGAGCTCCGCCGGGGACTCCTGATGTATGAGGGGACTCCTGATTGTGAGGGGGGGCTCCGCCGGGGACCCCTGATGTGAGGGGGAGCTCCGCCGGGGACTCCTGATGTGAGGGGGGACTCCGCCGGGGACTCCTGATGTATGAGGGGACTCCTGATTGTGAGGGGGGGCTCCGCCGGGGACCCCTGATGTGAGGGGGAGCTCCGCCGGGGACTCCTGATGTGAGGGGGGGCTCCGCCGGGGACTCCTGATGTGAGGGGGGGCTCCGCCGGGGACTCCTGATGTGAGGGGGGACTCCGCCGGGGACTCCTGATGTGAGGGGGGGCTCCGCCGGGGACTCCTGATGTGAGGGGGGGCTCCGCCGGGGACCCCTTATGTGAGGGGGAGCTCCGCCGGGGACTCCTGATGTGAGGGGGGGCTCCGCCGGGGACTCCTGATGTGAGGGGGGGCTCTGCCGGGGACTCCTGATGTGAGGGGGGACACCGCCGGGGACTCCTGGTGTGAGGGGGGGCTCCGCCGGGGACTCTTGATGTGAGGGGGGACTCCGCCGGGGACTCCTGATGTGAGGGGGGCTCCGCCGGGGACTCCTGATGTGAGGGGGGGCTCCGCCGGGGACTCCTGATGTGAGGGGGGGCTCCGCCGGGGACCCCTGATGTGAGGGGGAGCTCCGCCGGGGACTCCTGATGTGAGGGGGGGCTCCGCCGGGGACTCCTGATGTGAGGGGGGGCTCCGCCGGGGACTCCTGATGTGAGGGGGGACTCCGCCGGGGACTCCTGATGTATGAGGGGACTCCTGATTGTGAGGGGGGGCTCCGCCGGGGACTCCTGATGTGAGGGGGAGCTCCGCCGGGGACTCCTGATGTGAGGGGGGGCTCCGCCGGGGACTCCTGATGTGAGGGGGGGCTCCGCCGGGGACTCCTGATGTGAGGGGGGACTCCGCCGGGGACTCCTGATGTGAGGGGGGGCTCCGCCGGGGACTCCTGATGTGAGGGGGGGCTCCGCCGGGGACCCCTTATGTGAGGGGGAGCTCCGCCGGGGACTCCTGATGTGAGGGGGGGCTCCGCCGGGGACTCCTGATGTGAGGGGGGGCTCCGCCGGGGACTCCTGATGTGAGGGGGGACACCGCCGGGGACTCCTGGTGTGAGGGGGGGCTCCGCCGGGGACTCTTGATGTGAGGGGGGACTCCGCCGGGGACTCCTGATGTGAGGGGGGGCTCCGCCGGGGACTCCTGATGTGAGGGGGGGCTCCGCCGGGGACTCCTGATGTGAGGGGGGGCTCCGCCGGGGACTCCTGATGTGAGGAGGGGGCTCCGCCGGGGACCCCTGATGTGAGGGGGAGCTCCGCCGGGGACTCCTGATGTGAGGGGGGGCTCCGCCGGGGACTCCTGATGTGAGGGGGGGCTCCGCCGGGGACTCCTGATGTGAGGGGGGACTCCGCCGGGGACTCCTGATGTGAGGGGGGGCTCCGCCGGGGACTCCTGAAGTGAGGGGGGACTCCGCCGGGGACTCCTGATGTGAGGGGGGACTCCTGATTGTGAGGGGGGGCTCCGCCGGGGACTCCTAATGTGAGGGGGGACTCCTGATTGTTAGGGGGGGCTCCGCCGGGGACCCCTGATGTGAGGGGTAGCTCCACCGGGGACTCCTGATGTGAGGGGGGCTCCGCCGGGGACTCCTGATGTGAGGGGGGGCTCCGCCGCGGACTCCTGATGTGAGGGGGGGCTCCGCCGGGGACTCCTGATGTGAGGGGGGGCTCCGCCGGGGACTCCTGATGTGAGGGGGGGCTCCGCCGGGGACTCCTGATGTGAGGGGGGGCTCCGCCGGGGACTCCTGATGTGAGGGGGGGCTCCGCCGGGGACTCCTGATGTGAGGGGGGGCTCCGCCGGAGACTCCTGATGTGAGGGGGGGCTCCGCCGGGGACTCCTGATGTGAGGGGGAGCTCCGCTGGGGACACCTGATGTGAGGGGGGGCTCCACCGGGGACCCATGATGTGAGGGGGGGCTCCGCCGGGGACTCCTGATGTGAGGGGGGCTCCGCCGGGGACTCCTGATGTGAGGGGGGGCTCCGCCGGGGACTCCTGATGTGAGGGGGGGCTCCGCCGGGGACCCCTGATGTGAGGGGGAGCTCCGCTGGGGACTCCTGATGTGAGGGGGGGCTCCGCCGGGGACTCCTGATGTGAGGGGGGGCTCCGCCGGGGACTCCTGATGTGAGGGGGAGCTCCGCCGGGGACTCCTGATGTGAGGGGGACTCCGCCGGGGACTCCTGATGTATGAGGGGACTCCTGATTGTGAGGGGGGGCTCCGCCGGGGACTCCTGATGTGAGGGGGGGCTCCGCCGGGGACTCCTGATGTGAGGGGGGGCTCCGCCGGGGACTCCTGATGTGAGGGGGGACTCCGCCGGGGACTCCTGATGTGAGGGGGGCTCCGCCGGGGACTCCTGATGTGAGGGGGGGCTCCGCCGGGGACCCCTGATGTGAGGGGGAGCTCCGCCGGGGACTCCTGATGTGAGGGGGGGCTCCGCCGGGGACTCCTGATGTGAGGGGGGGCTCCGCCGGGGACTCCTGATGTGAGGGGGGACACCGCCGGGGACTCCTGATGTGAGGGGGGGCTCCGCCGGGGACTCCTGATGTGAGGGGGGGCTCTGCCGGGGACTCCTGATGTGAGGGGGGCTCTGCCGGGGACTCCTGATGTGAGGGGGAGCTCCGCCGGGGACACCTGATGTGAGGGGGGGCTCCGCCGGGGACCCCTGATGTGAGGGGGGGCTCCGCCGGGGACCCCTGATGTGAGGGGGGGCTCCGCCGGGGACTCCTGATGTGAGGGGGTGCTCCGCCGGGGACTCCTGATGTGAGGGGGTGCTCCGCCGGGGACTCCTGATGTGAGGGGGGGCTCCGCCGGGGACTCCTGATGTGAGGGGGGCTCCGCCGGGGACTCCTGATGTGAGGGGGGGCTCCGCCGGGGACTCCTGATGTGAGGGGGGGCTCCGCCGGGGACCCCTGATGTGAGGGGGAGCTCCGCTGGGGACTCCTGATGTGAGGGGGGGCTCCGCCGGGGACTCCTGATGTGAGGGGGGGCTCCGCCGGGGACTCCTGATGTGAGGGGGAGCTCCGCCGGGGACTCCTGATGTGAGGGGGACTCCGCCGGGGACTCCTGATGTATGAGGGGACTCCTGATTGTGAGGGGGGGCTCCGCCGGGGACTCCTGATGTGAGGGGGGGCTCCGCCGGGGACTCCTGATGTGAGGGGGGGCTCCGCCGGGGACTCCTGATGTGAGGGGGGACTCCGCCGGGGACTCCTGATGTGAGGGGTCTCCGCCGGGGACTCCTGATGTGAGGGGGGGCTCCGCCGGGGACCCCTGATGTGAGGGGGAGCTCCGCCGGGGACTCCTGATGTGAGGGGGGGCTCCGCCGGGGACTCCTGATGTGAGGGGGGGCTCCGCCGGGGACTCCTGATGTGAGGGGGGACACCGCCGGGGACTCCTGATGTGAGGGGGGGCTCCGCCGGGGACTCCTGATGTGAGGGGGGGCTCTGCCGGGGACTCCTGATGTGAGGGGGGCTCTGCCGGGGACTCCTGATGTGAGGGGGAGCTCCGCCGGGGACACCTGATGTGAGGGGGGGCTCCGCCGGGGACCCCTGATGTGAGGGGGGGCTCCGCCGGGGACCCCTGATGTGAGGGGGGGCTCCGCCGGGGACTCCTGATGTGAGGGGGTGCTCCGCCGGGGACTCCTGATGTGAGGGGGTGCTCCGCCGGGGACTCCTGATGTGAGGGGGGGCTCCGCCGGGGACTCCTGATGTGAGGGGGAGCTCCGCCGGGGACACCTGATGTGAGGGGGGGCTCCGCCGGGGACTCCTGATGTGAGGGGGGACTCCTGATTGTGAGGGGGGGCTCCGCCGGCGACTCCTGATGTGATGGGGGACTCCTGATTGTGAGGGGGGGCTCCGCCGGGGACCCCTGATGTGAGGGGGAGCTCCGCCGGGGACTCCTGATGTGAGGGGGGCTCCGCCGGGGACTCCTGATGTGAGGGGGGGCTCCGCCGGGGACTCCTTATGAGAGGGGGGGCTCCGACGGGGACTCCTGAAGTGAGGGGGGACTCCGCCGGGGACTCCTGATGTGAGGGGGGACTCCTGATTGTGAGGGGGGGCTCCGCCGGAGACTCCTAATGTGAGGGGGGACTCCTGATTGTGAGGGGGGGCTCCGCCGGGGACCCCTGATGTGAGGGGGAGCTCCACCCGGGACTCCTGATGTGAGGGGGGGCTCCGCCGGGGACTCCTGATGTGAGGGGGAGCTCCGCCGGGGACTCCTGATGTGAGGGGGGGCTCCGCCGGGGACTCCTGATGTGAGGGGGGGCTCCGCCAGGGACTCCTGATGTGAGGGGGGGCTCCGCCGGGGACTCCTGATGTGAGGGGGGGCTCCGCCGGGGACTCCTGATGTGAGGGGGGGCTCCGCCGGGGACTCCTGATGTGAGGGGGGGCTCCGCCGGGGACTCCTGATGTGAGGGGGGGCTCCGCCGGGGACCCCTGATGTGAGGGGGAGCTCCGCCGGGGACTCCTGATGTGAGGGGGGACTCCGCCGGGGACTCCTGATGTGAGGGGGGACTCCGCCGGGGACTCCTGATGTGAGGGGGGGCTCCGCCGGGGACTCCTGAAGTGAGGGGGAACTCCGCCGGGGACTCCTGATGTGAGGGTGGACTCCTGATTGTGAGGGGGGGCTCCGCCGGGGACTCCTAATGTGAGGGGGGACTCCTGATTGTGAGGGGGGGCTCCGCCGGGGACCCCTGATGTGAGGGGGAGCTCCACCGGGGACTCCTGATGTGAGGGGGGGCTCCGCCGGGGACTCCTGATGTGAGGGGGAGCTCCGCCGCGGACTCCTGATGTGAGGGGGTGCTCCGCCGCGGACTCCTGATGTGAGGGGGGGCACCGCCGGGGATTCCTGATGTGAGGGGGGGCTCCGCCGGGGACTCCTGATGTGAGTGGGGGCTCCGCCGGGGACTCCTGATGTGAGGGGGGGCTCCGCCGGGGACTCCTGATGTGAGGGGGGGCTCCGCCGGGGACTCCTGATGTGAGGGGGGCCCCGCCGGGGACCTGATGTGAGGGGGGGCTCCGCCGGGGACCCCTTATGTGAGGGGGAGCTCCGCCGGGGACTCCTGATGTGAGGGGGGGCTCCGCCGGGGACTCCTGATGTGAGGGGGGGCTCCGCCGGGGACTCCTGATGTGAGGGGGGGCTCCGCCGGGGACTCCTGATGTGAGGGGGGACACCGCCGGGGACTCCTGATGTGAGGGGGGGCTCCGCCGGGGACTCTTGATGTGAGGGGGGACTCCGCCGGGGACTCCTGATGTGAGGGGGGGCTCCGCCGGGGACTCCTGATGTGAGGGGGGGCTCCGCCGGGGACTCTTGATGTGAGGCGGGACTCCGCCGGGGACTCCTGATGTGAGGGGGGGCTCCGCCGGGGACTCCTGATGTGAGGGGGGGCTCCGCCGGGGACTCCTGATGTGAGGGGGGCTCCCCCGGGGACCCCTGATGTGAGGGGGAGCTCCGCCGGGGACTCCTGATGTGAGGGGGGGCTCCGCCGGGGACTCCTGATGTGAGGGGGGGCTCCGCCGGGGACTCCTGATGTGAGGGGGGACTCCGCCGGGGACTCCTGATGTGAGGGGGGGCTCCGCCGGGGACTCCTGAAGTGAGGGGGGACTCCGCCGGGGACTCCTGATGTGAGGGGGGACTCCTGATTGTGAGGGGGGGCTCCGCCGGGGACTCCTAATGTGAGGGGGGACTCCTGATTGTGAGGGGGGGCTCCGCCGGGGACCCCTGATGTGAGGGGGAGCTCCACCGGGGACTCCTGATGTGAGGGGGGGCTCCGCCGGGGACTCCTGATGTGAGGGGGAGCTCCGCCGGGGACTCCTGATGTGAGGGGGGGCTCCGCCACGGACTCCTGATGTGAGGGGGGGCTCCGCCGGGGACTCCTGATGTGAGGGGGGCTCCGCCGGGGACTCCTGATGTGAGGGGGGGCTCCGCCGGGGACTCCTGATGTGAGGGGGGGCTCCGCCGGGGACTCCTGATGTGAGGGGGGGCTCCACCGGGGACCCATGATGTGAGGGGGGGCTCCGCCGGGGACTCCTTATGTGAGGGGGGCTCCGCCGGGGACTCCTGATGTGAGGGGGGGCTCCGCCGGGGACTCCTGATGTGAGGGGGGGCTCCGCCGGGGACCCCTGATGTGAGAGGAGCTCCGCTGGGGACTCCTGATGTGAGGGGGGGCTCCGCCGGGGACTCCTGATGTGAGGGGGGGCTCCGCCGGGGACTCCTGATGTGAGGGGGAGCTCCGTCGGGGACTCCTGATGTGAGGGGGGACTCCGCCGGGGACTCCTGATGTATGAGGGGACTCCTGATTGTGAGGGGGGGCTCCGCCGGGGACCCCTGATGTGAGGGGGAGCTCCACCGGGGACTCCTGATGTGAGGGGGGGCTCCGCCGGGGACTCCTGATGTGAGGGGGAGCTCCGCCGGGGACTCCTGATGTGAGGGGGGGCTCCGCCGCGGACTCCTGATGTGAGGGGGGGCTCCGACGGGGACTCCTGATGTGAGGGGGGCTCCGCCGGGGACTCCTGATGTGAGGGGGGGCTCCGCCGGGGACTCCTGATGTGAGGGGGGGCTCCGCCGGGGACTCCTGATGTGAGGGGGGGCTCCACCGGGGACCCATGATGTGAGGGGGGGCTCCGCCGGGGACTCCTGATGTGAGGGGGGCTCCGCCGGGGACTCCTGATGTGAGGGGGGGCTCCGCCGGGGACTCCTGATGTGAGGGGGGGCTCCGCCGGGGACCCCTGATGTGAGGGGGAGCTCCGCTGGGGACTCCTGATGTGAGGGGGGGCTCCGCCGGGGACTCCTGATGTGAGGGGGGGCTCCGCCGGGGACTCCTGATGTGAGGGGGAGCTCCGCCGGGGACTCCTGATGTGAGGGGGAGCTCCGCCGGGGACTCCTGATGTGAGGGGGGGCTCCGCCGGGGACTCCTGATGTGAGGGGGGGCTCCGCCGGGGACTCCTGATGTGAGGGGGGGCTCCGCCGGGGACCCCTGATGTGAGGGGGAGCTCCGCCGGGGACTCCTGATGTGAGGGGGGGCTCCGCCGGGGACTCCTGATGTGAGGGGGGGCTCCGCCGGGGACTCTTGATGTGAGGGGGGACTCCGCCGGGGACTCCTGATGTGAGGGGGGGCTCCGCCGGGGACTCCTGATGTGAGGGGGGGCTCCGCCGGGGACTCCTGATGTGAGGGGGGGCTCCGCCGGGGACCCCTGATGTGAGGGGGAGCTCCGCCGGGGACTCCTGATGTGAGGGGGGGCTCCGCCGGGGACTCCTGATGTGAGGGGGGGCTCCGCCGGGGACTCCTGATGTGAGGGGGGACTCCGCCGGGGACTCCTGATGTGAGGGGGAGCTCCGCCGGGGACTCCTGATGTGAGGGGGGACACCACCGGGGACTCCTGATGTGAGGGGGGGCTCCGCCGGGGACTCCTGATGTGAGGGGGGGCTCCGCCGGGGACTCCTGATGTGAGGGGGGACTCCGCCGGGGACTCCTGATGTGAGGGGGGCTCCGCCGGGGACCTGATGTGAGGGGGGGCTCCGCCGGGGACCCCTTATGTGAGGGGGAGCTCCGCCGGGGACTCCTGATGTGAGGGGGGGCTCCGCCGGGGACTCCTGATGTGAGAGGGGGCTCCGCCGGGGACTCCTGATGTGAGGGGGGACACCGCCGGGGACTCCTGATGTGAGGGGGGGCTCCGCCGGGGACTCTTGATGTGAGGGGGGACTCCGCCGGGGACTCCTGATGTGAGGGGGGGCTCCGCCGGGGACTCCTGATGTGAGGGGGGGCTCCGCCGGGGACTCTTGATGTGAGGCGGGACTCCGCCGGGGACTCCTGATGTGAGGGGGGGCTCCGCCGGGGACTCCTGATGTGAGGGGGGGCTCCGCCGGGGACTCCTGATGTGAGGGGGGCTCCCCCGGGGACCCCTGATGTGAGGGGGAGCTCCGCCGGGGACTCCTGATGTGAGGGGGGGCTCCGCCGGGGACTCCTGATGTGAGGGGGGGCTCCGCCGGGGACTCCTGATGTGAGGGGGGACTCCGCCGGGGACTCCTGATGTGAGGGGGGGCTCCGCCGGGGACTCCTGAAGTGAGGGGGGACTCCGCCGGGGACTCCTGATGTGAGGGGGGACTCCTGATTGTGAGGGGGGGCTCCGCCGGGGACTCCTAATGTGAGGGGGGACTCCTGATTGTGAGGGGGGGCTCCGTCGGGGACCCCTGATGTGAGGGGGAGCTCCACCGGGGACTCCTGATGTGAGGGGGGGCTCCGCCGGGGACTCCTGATGTGAGGGGGAGCTCCGCCGGGGACTCCTGATGTGAGGGGGGGCTCCGCCGCGGACTCCTGATGTGAGGGGGGGCTCCGCCGGGGACTCCTGATGTGAGGGGGGCTCCGCCGGGGACTCCTGATGTGAGGGGGGGCTCCGCCGGGGACTCCTGATGTGAGGGGGGGCTCCGCCGGGGACTCCTGATGTGAGGGGGGGCTCCACCGGGGACCCATGATGTGAGGGGGGGCTCCGCCGGGGACTCCTGATGTGAGGGGGGCTCCGCCGGGGACTCCTGATGTGAGGGGGGGCTCCGCCGGGGTCTCCTGATGTGAGGGGGGGCTCCGCCGGGGACCCCTGATGTGAGGGGGAGCTCCGCTGGGGACTCCTGATGTGAGGGGGGGCTCCGCCGGGGACTCCTGATGTGAGGGGGGGCTCCGCCGGGGACTCCTGATGTGAGGGGGGGCTCCGCCGGGGACTCCTGATGTGAGGGGGAGCTCCGCCGGGGACTCCTGATGTGAGGGGGGACTCCGCCGGGGACTCCTGATGTATGAGGGGACTCCTGATTGTGAGGGGGGGCTCCGCCGGGGACCCCTGATGTGAGGGGGAGCTCCACCGGGGACTCCTGATGTGAGGGGGGGCTCCGCCGGGGACTCCTGATGTGAGGGGGAGCTCCGCCGGGGACTCCTGATGTGAGGGGGGGCTCCGCCGCGGACTCCTGATGTGAGGGGGGGCTCCGACGGGGACTCCTGATGTGAGGGGGGCTCCGCCGGGGACTCCTGATGTGAGGGGGGGCTCCGCCGGGGACTCCTGATGTGAGGGGGGGCTCCGCCGGGGACTCCTGATGTGAGGGGGGGCTCCACCGGGGACCCATGATGTGAGGGGGGGCTCCGCCGGGGACTCCTGATGTGAGGGGGGCTCCGCCGGGGACTCCTGATGTGAGGGGGGGCTCCGCCGGGGACTCCTGATGTGAGGGGGGGCTCCGCCGGGGACCCCTGATGTGAGGGGGAGCTCCGCAGGGGACTCCTGATGTGAGGGGGGGCTCCGCCGGGGACTCCTGATGTGAGGGGGGGCTCCGCCGGGGACTCCTGATGTGAGGGGGAGCTCCGCCGGGGACTCCTGATGTGAGGGGGAGCTCCGCCGGGGACTCCTGATGTGAGGGGGGGCTCCGCCGGGGACTCCTGATGTGAGGGGGGGCTCCGCCGGGGACTCCTGATGTGAGGGGGGGCTCCGCCGGGGACCCCTGATGTGAGGGGGAGCTCCGCCGGGGACTCCTGATGTGAGGGGGGGCTCCGCCGGGGACTCCTGCTGTGAGGGGGGCTCCGCCGGGGACTCTTGATGTGAGGGGGGACTCCGCCGGGGACTCCTGATGTGAGGGGGGGCTCCGCCGGGGACTCCTGATGTGAGGGGGAGCTCCGCCGGGGACTCCTGATGTGAGGGGGGGCTCCGCCGCGGACTCCTGATGTGAGGGGGGGCTCCGCCGGGGACTCCTGATGTGAGGGGGGGCTCCGCCGGGGACTCCTGATGTGAGGGGGGGGCTCCGCTGGGGACTCCTGATGTGAGGGGGGGCTCCGCCGGGGACTCCTGATGTGAGGGGGGGCTCCGCCGGGGACTCCTGATGTGAGGGGGGGCTCCGCCGGGGACTCCTGATGTGAGGGGGAGCTCCGCCGGGGACACCTGATGTGAGGGGGGGCTCCGCCGGGGACCCATGATGTGAGGGGGGGCTCCGCCGGGGACTCCTGATGTGAGGGGGGCTCCGCCGGGGACTCCTGATGTGAGGGGGGGCTCTGCCGGGGACTCCTGATGTGAGGGGGGGCTCCGCCGGGGACCCCTGATGTGAGGGGGAGCTCCGCCGGGGACTCCTGATGTGAGGGGGGGCTCCGCCGGGGACTCCTGATGTGAGGGGGGGCTTCGCCGGGGACTCCTGATGTGAGGGGGAGCTCCGCCGGGGACTCCTGATGTGAGGGGGGACTCCGCCGGGGACTCCTGATGTATAAGGGGACTCCTGATTGTGAGGGGGGGCTCCGTCGGGGACCCCTGATGTGAGGGGGAGCTCCGCCGGGCACTCCTGATGTGAGGGGGGCTCCGCCGGGGACTCCTGATGTGAGGGGGGGCTCCGCCGAGGACTCCTGATGTGAGGGGGGACTCCGCCGGGGACTCCTGATGTGAGGGGGGGCTCCGCCGGGGACTCCTGATGTGAGGGGGGGCTCCGCCAGGGACCCCTGATGTGAGGGGGAACTCCGCCGGGGACTCCTGATGTGAGGGGGGGCTCCGCCGGGGACTCCTGATGTGAGGGGGGGCTCCGCCGAGGACTCCTGATGTGAGGGGGGACACCACCGGGGACTCCTGATGTGAGGGGGGGCTCCGCCGGGGACTCCTGATGTGAGGGGGGGCTCCGCCGGGGACTCCTGATGTGAGGGGGGACTCCGCCGGGGACTCCTGATGTGAGGGGGGCTCCGCCGGGGACCTGATGTGAGGGGGGGCTCCGCCGGGGACCCCTTATGTGAGGGGGAGCTCCGCCGGGGACTCCTGATGTGAGGGGGGGCTCCGCCGGGGACTCCTGATGTGAGGGGGGGCTCCGCCGGGGACTCCTGATGTGAGGGGGGGCTCCGCCGGGGACTCCTGATGTGAGGGGGGACACCGCCGGGGACTCCTGATGTGAGGGGGGGCTCCGCCGGGGACTCTTGATGTGAGGGGGGACTCCGCCGGGGACTCCTGATGTGAGGGGGGGCTCCGCCGGGGACTCCTGATGTGAGGGGGGGCTCCGCCGGGGACTCTTGATGTGAGGCGGGACTCCGCCGGGGACTCCTGATGTGAGGGGGGGCTCCGCCGGGGACTCCTGATGTGAGGGGGGGCTCCGCCGGGGACTCCTGATGTGAGGGGGGCTCCGCCGGGGACTCCTGAAGTGAGGGGGGACTCCGCCGGGGACTCCTGATGTGAGGGGGGACTCCTGATTGTGAGGGGGGGCTCCGCCGGGGACTCCTAATGTGAGGGGGGACTCCTGATTGTGAGGGGGGGCTCCGCCGGGGACCCCTGATGTGAGGGGGAGCTCCACCGGGGACTCCTGATGTGAGGGGGGGCTCCGCCGGGGACTCCTGATGTGAGGGGGGGCTCCGCTGGGGACTCCTGATGTGAGGGGGGGGCTCCGCCGGGGACTCCTGATGTGAGGGGGGGCTCCGCCGGGGACTCCTGATGTGAGGGGGGGCTCCGCCGGGGACTCCTGATGTGAGGGGGGGCTCCGCCGGGGACTCCTGATGTGAGGGAGGGCTCCGCCGGGGACTCCTGATGTGAGGGGGGGCTCCGCCGGGGACTCCTGATGTGAGGGGGAGCTCCGCCGGGGACTCCTGATGTGAGGGGGGACTCCGCCGGGGACTCCTGATGTATGAGGGGACTCCTGATTGTGAGGGGGGCTCCGTCGGGGACCCCTGATGTGAGGGGGAGCTCCGCCGGGGACTCCTGATGTGAGGGGGGGCTCCGCCGGGGACTCCTGATGTGAGGGGGGGCTCCGCCGGGGACTCCTGATGTGAGGGGGGACTCCGCCGGGGACTCCTGATGTGAGGGGGGGCTCCGCCGGGGACTCCTGATGTGAGGGGGGGCTCCGCCGGGGACTCCTGATGTGAGTGGGGGCTCCGCCGGGGACTCCTGATGTGAGGGGGGGCTCCGCCGGGGACTCCTGATGTGAGGGGGGGCTCCGCCGGGGACTCCTGATGTGAGGGGGGGCTCCGCCGGGGACTCCTGATGTGAGGGGGGACTCCGCCGGGGACTCCTGATGTGAGGGGGGCTCCGCCGGGGACTCCTGAAGTGAGGGGGGACTCCGCCGGGGACTCCTGATGTGAGGGGGGACTCCTGATTGTGAGGGGGGGCTCCGCCGGGGACTCCTAATGTGAGGGGGGACTCCTGATTGTGAGGGGGGGCTCCGCCGGGGACCCCTGATGTGAGGGGGAGCTCCACCGGGGACTCCTGATGTGAGGGGGGGCTCCGCCGGGGACTCCTGATGTGAGGGGGGCTCCGCTGGGGACTCCTGATGTGAGGGGGGGGCTCCGCCGGGGACTCCTGATGTGAGGGGGGGCTCCGCCGGGGACTCCTGATGTGAGGGGGGGCTCCGCCGGGGACTCCTGATGTGAGGGGGGGCTCCGCCGGGGACTCCTGATGTGAGGGGGGGCTCCGCCGGGGACTCCTGATGTGAGGGGGAGCTCCGCCGGGGACACCTGATGTGAGGGGAGGCTCCACCGGGGACCCATGATGTGAGGGGGGGCTCCGCCGGGGACTCCTGATGTGAGGGGGGCTCCGCCGGGGACTCCTGATGTGAGGGGGGGCTCCGCCGGGGACTCCTGATGTGAGGGGGGGCTCCGCCGGGGACCCCTGATGTGAGGGGGAGCTCCGCCGGGGACTCCTGATGTGAGGGAGGGCTCCGCCGGGGACTCCTGATGTGAGGGGGGGCTCCGCCGGGGACTCCTGATGTGAGGGGGAGCTCCGCCGGGGACTCCTGATGTGAGGGGGGACTCCGCCGGGGACTCCTGATGTATGAGGGGACTCCTGATTGTGAGGGGGGCTCCGTCGGGGACCCCTGATGTGAGGGGGAGCTCCGCCGGGGACTCCTGATGTGAGGGGGGGCTCCGCCGGGGACTCCTGATGTGAGGGGGGGCTCCGCCGGGGACTCCTGATGTGAGGGGGGACTCCGCCGGGGACTCCTGATGTGAGGGGGGGCTCCGCCGGGGACTCCTGATGTGAGGGGGGGCTCCGCCAGGGACCCCTGATGTGAGGGGGAACTCCGCCGGGGACTCCTGATGTGAGGGGGGGCTCCGCCGGGGACTCCTGATGTGAGGGGGGGCTCCGCCGGGGACTCCTGATGTGAGGGGGGACACCGCCAGGGACTCCTGATGTGAGGGGGGGCTCCGCCGGGGACTCCTGATGTGAGGGGGGGCTCCGCCGGGGACTCCTGATGTGAGGGGGGCTCTGCCGGGGACTCCTGATGTGAGGGGAGCTCCGCCGGGGACACCTGATGTGAGGGGGGGCTCCGCCGGGGACCCCTGATGTGAGGGGGGGCTCCGCCGGGGACCCCTGATGTGAGGGGGAGCTCCGCCGGGGACTCCTGATGTGAGGGGGGGCTCCGCCGGGGACTCCTGATGTGAGGGGGGACTCCTGATTGTGAGGGGGGGCTCCGCCGGGGACCCCTGATGTGAGGGGGAGCTCCGCCGGGGACTCCTGATGTGAGGGGGGCTCCGCCGGGGACTCTTGATGTGAGGGGGGACTCCGCCGGGGACTCCTGATGTGAGGGGGGGCTCCGCCGGGGACTCCTGATGTGAGGGGGGGCTCCGCCGGGGACCCCTGATGTGAGGGGGAGCTCCGCCGGGGACTCCTGATGTGAGGGGGGGCTCCGCCGGGGACTCCTAAAGTGAGGGGGGGCTCCGCCGGGGACTCCTGATGTGAGGGGGGACTCTGCCGGGGACTCCTGATGTGAGGGGGGGCTCCGCCGGGGACTCCTGAAGTGAGGGGGGACTCCGCCGGGGACTCCTGATGTGAGGGTGGACTCCTGATTGTGAGGGGGGGCTCCGCCGGGGACTCCTAATGTGAGGGGGGACTCCTGATTGTGAGGGGGGGCTCCGCCGGGGACCCCTGATGTGAGGGGGAGCTCCACCGGGGACTCCTGATGTGAGGGGGGGCTCCGCCGGGGACTCCTGATGTGAGGGGGAGCTCCGCCGGGGACTCCTGATGTATGAGGGGACTCCTGATTGTGAGGGGGGGCTCCGCCGGGGACCCCTGATGTGAGGGGGAGCTCCGCCGGGGACTCCTGATGTGAGGGGGGACTCCGCCGGGGACTCCTGATGTATGAGGGGACTCCTGATTGTGAGGGGGGGCTCCGCCGGGGACCCCTGATGTGAGGGGGAGCTCCGCCGGGGACTCCTGATGTGAGGGGGGGCTCCGCCGGGGACTCCTGATGTGAGGGGGGGCTCCGCCGGGGACTCCTGATGTGAGGGGGGACTCCGCCGGGGACTCCTCATGTGAGGGGGGGCTCCGCCGGGGACTCCTGATGTGAGGGGGGGCTCCGCCGGGGACCCCTTATGTGAGGGGGAGCTCCGCCGGGGACTCCTGATGTGAGGGGGGGCTCCGCCGGGGACTCCTGATGTGAGGGGGGGCTCTGCCGGGGACTCCTGATGTGAGGGGGGACACCGCCGGGGACTCCTGGTGTGAGGGGGGGGCTCCGCCGGGGACTCTTGATGTGAGGGGGGACTCCGCCGGGGACTCCTGATGTGAGGGGGGCTCCGCCGGGGACTCCTGATGTGAGGGGGGGCTCCGCCGGGGACTCCTGATGTGAGGGGGGGCTCCGCCGGGGACCCCTGATGTGAGGGGGAGCTCCGCCGGGGACTCCTGATGTGAGGGGGGGCTCCGCCGGGGACTCCTGATGTGAGGGGGGGCTCCGCCGGGGACTCCTGATGTGAGGGGGGACTCCGCCGGGGACTCCTGATGTATGAGGGGACTCCTGATTGTGAGGGGGGGCTCCGCCGGGGACTCCTGATGTGAGGGGGAGCTCCGCCGGGGACTCCTGATGTGAGGGGGGGCTCCGCCGGGGACTCCTGATGTGAGGGGGGGCTCCGCCGGGGACTCCTGATGTGAGGGGGGACTCCGCCGGGGACTCCTGATGTGAGGGGGGGCTCCGCCGGGGACTCCTGATGTGAGGGGGGGCTCCGCCGGGGACCCCTTATGTGAGGGGGAGCTCCGCCGGGGACTCCTGATGTGAGGGGGGGCTCCGCCGGGGACTCCTGATGTGAGGGGGGGCTCCGCCGGGGACTCCTGATGTGAGGGGGGACACCGCCGGGGACTCCTGGTGTGAGGGGGGGCTCCGCCGGGGACTCTTGATGTGAGGGGGGACTCCGCCGGGGACTCCTGATGTGAGGGGGGCTCCGCCGGGGACTCCTGATGTGAGGGGGGGCTCCGCCGGGGACTCCTGATGTGAGGGGGGGCTCCGCCGGGGACTCCTGATGTGAGGGGGGGCTCCGCCGGGGACCCCTGATGTGAGGGGGAGCTCCGCCGGGGACTCCTGATGTGAGGGGGGGCTCCGCCGGGGACTCCTGATGTGAGGGGGGGCTCCGCCGGGGACTCCTGATGTGAGGGGGGACTCCGCCGGGGACTCCTGATGTGAGGGGGGGCTCCGCCGGGGACTCCTGAAGTGAGGGGGGACTCCGCCGGGGACTCCTGATGTGAGGGGGGACTCCTGATTGTGAGGGGGGGCTCCGCCGGGGACTCCTAATGTGAGGGGGGACTCCTGATTGTTAGGGGGGGCTCCGCCGGGGACCCCTGATGTGAGGGGTAGCTCCACCGGGGACTCCTGATGTGAGGGGGGCTCCGCCGGGGACTCCTGATGTGAGGGGGGGCTCCGCCGCGGACTCCTGATGTGAGGGGGGGCTCCGCCGGGGACTCCTGATGTGAGGGGGGGCTCCGCCGGGGACTCCTGATGTGAGGGGGGGCTCCGCCGGGGACTCCTGATGTGAGGGGGGGCTCCGCCGGGGACTCCTGATGTGAGGGGGGGCTCCGCCGGGGACTCCTGATGTGAGGGGGGGCTCCGCCGGGGACTCCTGATGTGAGGGGGAGCTCCGCCGGGGACACCTGATGTGAGGGGGGGCTCCACCGGGGACCCATGATGTGAGGGGGGGCTCCGCCGGGGACTCCTGATGTGAGGGGGGCTCCGCCGGGGACTCCTGATGTGAGGGGGGGCTCCGCCGGGGACTCCTGATGTGAGGGTGGGCTCCGCCGGGGACCCCTGATGTGAGGGGGAGCTCCGCTGGGGACTCCTGATGTGAGGGGGGGCTCCGCCGGGGACTCCTGATGTGAGGGGGGGCTCCGCCGGGGACTCCTGATGTGAGGGGGGGCTCCGCCGGGGACTCCTGATGTGAGGGGGAGCTCCGCCGGGGACACCTGATGTGAGGGGAGGCTCCACCGGGGACCCATGATGTGAGGGGGGGCTCCGCCGGGGACTCCTGATGTGAGGGGGGCTCCGCCGGGGACTCCTGATGTGAGGGGGGGCTCCGCCGGGGACTCCTGATGTGAGGGGGGGCTCCGCCGGGGACCCCTGATGTGAGGGGGAGCTCCGCCGGGGACTCCTGATGTGAGGGAGGGCTCCGCCGGGGACTCCTGATGTGAGGGGGGGCTCCGCCGGGGACTCCTGATGTGAGGGGGAGCTCCGCCGGGGACTCCTGATGTGAGGGGGGACTCCGCCGGGGACTCCTGATGTATGAGGGGACTCCTGATTGTGAGGGGGGCTCCGTCGGGGACCCCTGATGTGAGGGGGAGCTCCGCCGGGGACTCCTGATGTGAGGGGGGGCTCCGCCGGGGACTCCTGATGTGAGGGGGGGCTCCGCCGGGGACTCCTGATGTGAGGGGGGACTCCGCCGGGGACTCCTGATGTGAGGGGGGGCTCCGCCGGGGACTCCTGATGTGAGGGGGGGCTCCGCCAGGGACCCCTGATGTGAGGGGGAACTCCGCCGGGGACTCCTGATGTGAGGGGGGGCTCCGCCGGGGACTCCTGATGTGAGGGGGGGCTCCGCCGGGGACTCCTGATGTGAGGGGGGACACCGCCAGGGACTCCTGATGTGAGGGGGGGCTCCGCCGGGGACTCCTGATGTGAGGGGGGGCTCCGCCGGGGACTCCTGATGTGAGGGGGGCTCTGCCGGGGACTCCTGATGTGAGGGGAGCTCCGCCGGGGACACCTGATGTGAGGGGGGGCTCCGCCGGGGACCCCTGATGTGAGGGGGGGCTCCGCCGGGGACCCCTGATGTGAGGGGGAGCTCCGCCGGGGACTCCTGATGTGAGGGGGGGCTCCGCCGGGGACTCCTGATGTGAGGGGGGACTCCTGATTGTGAGGGGGGGCTCCGCCGGGGACCCCTGATGTGAGGGGGAGCTCCGCCGGGGACTCCTGATGTGAGGGGGGCTCCGCCGGGGACTCTTGATGTGAGGGGGGACTCCGCCGGGGACTCCTGATGTGAGGGGGGGCTCCGCCGGGGACTCCTGATGTGAGGGGGGGCTCCGCCGGGGACCCCTGATGTGAGGGGGAGCTCCGCCGGGGACTCCTGATGTGAGGGGGGGCTCCGCCGGGGACTCCTAAAGTGAGGGGGGGCTCCGCCGGGGACTCCTGATGTGAGGGGGGACTCTGCCGGGGACTCCTGATGTGAGGGGGGGCTCCGCCGGGGACTCCTGAAGTGAGGGGGGACTCCGCCGGGGACTCCTGATGTGAGGGTGGACTCCTGATTGTGAGGGGGGGCTCCGCCGGGGACTCCTAATGTGAGGGGGGACTCCTGATTGTGAGGGGGGGCTCCGCCGGGGACCCCTGATGTGAGGGGGAGCTCCACCGGGGACTCCTGATGTGAGGGGGGGCTCCGCCGGGGACTCCTGATGTGAGGGGGAGCTCCGCCGGGGACTCCTGATGTATGAGGGGACTCCTGATTGTGAGGGGGGGCTCCGCCGGGGACCCCTGATGTGAGGGGGAGCTCCGCCGGGGACTCCTGATGTGAGGGGGGACTCCGCCGGGGACTCCTGATGTATGAGGGGACTCCTGATTGTGAGGGGGGGCTCCGCCGGGGACCCCTGATGTGAGGGGGAGCTCCGCCGGGGACTCCTGATGTGAGGGGGGGCTCCGCCGGGGACTCCTGATGTGAGGGGGGGCTCCGCCGGGGACTCCTGATGTGAGGGGGGACTCCGCCGGGGACTCCTCATGTGAGGGGGGGCTCCGCCGGGGACTCCTGATGTGAGGGGGGGCTCCGCCGGGGACCCCTTATGTGAGGGGGAGCTCCGCCGGGGACTCCTGATGTGAGGGGGGGCTCCGCCGGGGACTCCTGATGTGAGGGGGGGCTCTGCCGGGGACTCCTGATGTGAGGGGGGACACCGCCGGGGACTCCTGGTGTGAGGGGGGGGCTCCGCCGGGGACTCTTGATGTGAGGGGGGACTCCGCCGGGGACTCCTGATGTGAGGGGGGCTCCGCCGGGGACTCCTGATGTGAGGGGGGGCTCCGCCGGGGACTCCTGATGTGAGGGGGGGCTCCGCCGGGGACCCCTGATGTGAGGGGGAGCTCCGCCGGGGACTCCTGATGTGAGGGGGGGCTCCGCCGGGGACTCCTGATGTGAGGGGGGGCTCCGCCGGGGACTCCTGATGTGAGGGGGGACTCCGCCGGGGACTCCTGATGTATGAGGGGACTCCTGATTGTGAGGGGGGGCTCCGCCGGGGACTCCTGATGTGAGGGGGAGCTCCGCCGGGGACTCCTGATGTGAGGGGGGGCTCCGCCGGGGACTCCTGATGTGAGGGGGGGCTCCGCCGGGGACTCCTGATGTGAGGGGGGACTCCGCCGGGGACTCCTGATGTGAGGGGGGGCTCCGCCGGGGACTCCTGATGTGAGGGGGGGCTCCGCCGGGGACCCCTTATGTGAGGGGGAGCTCCGCCGGGGACTCCTGATGTGAGGGGGGGCTCCGCCGGGGACTCCTGATGTGAGGGGGGGCTCCGCCGGGGACTCCTGATGTGAGGGGGGACACCGCCGGGGACTCCTGGTGTGAGGGGGGGCTCCGCCGGGGACTCTTGATGTGAGGGGGGACTCCGCCGGGGACTCCTGATGTGAGGGGGGCTCCGCCGGGGACTCCTGATGTGAGGGGGGGCTCCGCCGGGGACTCCTGATGTGAGGGGGGGCTCCGCCGGGGACTCCTGATGTGAGGGGGGGCTCCGCCGGGGACCCCTGATGTGAGGGGGAGCTCCGCCGGGGACTCCTGATGTGAGGGGGGGCTCCGCCGGGGACTCCTGATGTGAGGGGGGGCTCCGCCGGGGACTCCTGATGTGAGGGGGGACTCCGCCGGGGACTCCTGATGTGAGGGGGGGCTCCGCCGGGGACTCCTGAAGTGAGGGGGGACTCCGCCGGGGACTCCTGATGTGAGGGGGGACTCCTGATTGTGAGGGGGGGCTCCGCCGGGGACTCCTAATGTGAGGGGGGACTCCTGATTGTTAGGGGGGGCTCCGCCGGGGACCCCTGATGTGAGGGGTAGCTCCACCGGGGACTCCTGATGTGAGGGGGGCTCCGCCGGGGACTCCTGATGTGAGGGGGGGCTCCGCCGCGGACTCCTGATGTGAGGGGGGGCTCCGCCGGGGACTCCTGATGTGAGGGGGGGCTCCGCCGGGGACTCCTGATGTGAGGGGGGGCTCCGCCGGGGACTCCTGATGTGAGGGGGGGCTCCGCCGGGGACTCCTGATGTGAGGGGGGGCTCCGCCGGGGACTCCTGATGTGAGGGGGGGCTCCGCCGGGGACTCCTGATGTGAGGGGGAGCTCCGCCGGGGACACCTGATGTGAGGGGGGGCTCCACCGGGGACCCATGATGTGAGGGGGGGCTCCGCCGGGGACTCCTGATGTGAGGGGGGCTCCGCCGGGGACTCCTGATGTGAGGGGGGGCTCCGCCGGGGACTCCTGATGTGAGGGTGGGCTCCGCCGGGGACCCCTGATGTGAGGGGGAGCTCCGCTGGGGACTCCTGATGTGAGGGGGGGCTCCGCCGGGGACTCCTGATGTGAGGGGGGGCTCCGCCGGGGACTCCTGATGTGAGGGGGAGCTCCGCCGGGGACTCCTGATGTGAGGGGGACTCCGCCGGGGACTCCTGATGTATGAGGGGACTCCTGATTGTGAGGGGGGGCTCCGCCGGGGACTCCTGATGTGAGGGGGGGCTCCGCCGGGGACTCCTGATGTGAGGGGGGGCTCCGCCGGGGACTCCTGATGTGAGGGGGGACTCCGCCGGGGACTCCTGATGTGAGGGGGGCTCCGCCGGGGACTCCTGATGTGAGGGGGGGCTCCGCCGGGGACCCCTGATGTGAGGGGGAGCTCCGCCGGGGACTCCTGATGTGAGGGGGGGCTCCGCCGGGGACTCCTGATGTGAGGGGGGGCTCCGCCGGGGACTCCTGATGTGAGGGGGGACACCGCCGGGGACTCCTGATGTGAGGGGGGGCTCCGCCGGGGACTCCTGATGTGAGGGGGGGCTCTGCCGGGGACTCCTGATGTGAGGGGGGCTCTGCCGGGGACTCCTGATGTGAGGGGGAGCTCCGCCGGGGACACCTGATGTGAGGGGGGGCTCCGCCGGGGACCCCTGATGTGAGGGGGGGCTCCGCCGGGGACCCCTGATGTGAGGGGGGGCTCCGCCGGGGACTCCTGATGTGAGGGGGTGCTCCGCCGGGGACTCCTGATGTGAGGGGGTGCTCCGCCGGGGACTCCTGATGTGAGGGGGGGCTCCGCCGGGGACTCCTGATGTGAGGGGGAGCTCCGCCGGGGACACCTGATGTGAGGGGGGGCTCCGCCGGGGACTCCTGATGTGAGGGGGGACTCCTGATTGTGAGGGGGGGCTCCGCCGGCGACTCCTGATGTGATGGGGGACTCCTGATTGTGAGGGGGGGCTCCGCCGGGGACCCCTGATGTGAGGGGGAGCTCCGCCGGGGACTCCTGATGTGAGGGGGGCTCCGCCGGGGACTCCTGATGTGAGGGGGGGCTCCGCCGGGGACTCCTGATGTGAGGGGGGGCTCCGCCGGGGACTCCTGATGTGAGGGGGGGCTCCGCCGGGGACTCCTGAAGTGAGGGGGGACTCCGCCGGGGACTCCTGATGTGAGGGGGGACTCCTGATTGTGAGGGGGGGCTCCGCCGGAGACTCCTAATGTGAGGGGGGACTCCTGATTGTGAGGGGGGGCTCCGCCGGGGACCCCTGATGTGAGGGGGAGCTCCACCGGGGACTCCTGATGTGAGGGGGGGCTCCGCCGGGGACTCCTGATGTGAGGGGGAGCTCCGCCGGGGACTCCTGATGTGAGGGGGGGCTCCGCCGGGGACTCCTGATGTGAGGGGGGGCTCCGCCAGGGACTCCTGATGTGAGGGGGGGCTCCGCCGGGGACTCCTGATGTGAGGGGGGGCTCCGCCGGGGACTCCTGATGTGAGGGGGGGCTCCGCCGGGGACTCCTGATGTGAGGGGGAGCTCCGCCGGGGACACCTGATGTGAGGGGGGCTCCGCCGGGGACTCTTGATGTGAGGGGGGACTCCGCCGGGGACTCCTGATGTGAGGGGGGCTCCGCCGGGGACTCCTGATGTGAGGGGGGGGCTCCGACGGGGACTCCTGGTGTGAGGGGGGGCTCCGCTGGGGACTCCTGGTGTGAGGGGGGGCTCCGCCGGGGACTCCTGGTGTGAGGGGGGGCTCCGCCGGGGACATCTGATGCAAGGACGGACTCTGCTCGGACATCTGAAGCAAGGACGGTCGGCTGGTGGCAGGCGACGTGGCTAGTGACACGCTCAGGGATCCCACTGATTCTGCATTATGGTGAGTTGAATGATTTCATTTTATATTACAATATAATAATAGAAATAATGCGCTTCAATCATCCTGACACCATAACAACCATGGTGCCGGGATGATTGAAGTGCTAACACCAGGTGTTTGGAGTATCTTTATCTGCTGATTGTTAAACTTTCTAGAATACACATATTTCTATTGTGTAGGATCTGGGGCTGCTGTCCCGTCATTTCCCTCTCTCCCCCTCTCCATCCCTCATTCATTTCAGACTCTAACCACACCCTCTAGAGCCACGCCCATTTAAGCCACGCCCACAATTTCGCGTAAACCACACCCATTTTTCGCGCGCCGCACTTGTCTATTTTTGCTAGGCCACGCCTGCTGACGAATGCCCCGCCCCCTAATTATTGGACAGCTCCGCCTACAGCCACAAAAGTGTCCCACATTTTTTTTTACAATGTTGGCAACTATGGAACAACATACAGATGAGTGTTTTTTCCGATAGTAATTTTTTCTGTCGGAAAAATATAGAACATGTTCTCTATCTAAGTCCGTCTGAATTTTCGACTGAAAAAGCCCGATGGGGCATACACACGGAAATTCCGCTCGTGTGTACGCGGCATGAGGGATGTAACTAATGCATACCTCCCAACTTTTTGAGATGGGAATGAGGGACACTTATCAGCAAAAGTATGCAGGCATAGGACACACCCCCTGCCACGCCCCTTTAAACAAGAATTTTACAAAAAAAAGCAAGATTGGTTAAACCCACAAGTGCTTTATTTTTTTAACTACTATTATTCCTTTATATTGACTTTTGGAAATTACAAAGCTGCAAAACACTTTTTGAAAGATAAACCGTGCATTTTATATACATCTATATAGATCAGACAAAAATGGGGGACAAATGAGGAGGAATGAGGGACAGAGGGACATTGCGGCCAGTGAGGGATGTAACTAATGCATCGCTGGAAGGTGGAGGGAAGTATTTCTGGGGGTTTAGTTCCACTTCAAAAGTCAGCAACTCTACTATTGGCTTTTATTTCTTTTTTCCAAGCCGAGTTTAGTGTCACTTGAAGCAGCCATTGTTCGTTATTGGTGAACCTTCTTCCCTCAGACATGTACTGTATACTGGCAGCAGGCTGTCATATCTCTGGAGGGAGATCAGGACTGAGCTGTGTGTGGAGAGATCTACATCCATCCTTTTATTATCCTTTCCTTATAACACACACAGCTCTATGGGAAAGCTGACATAATCCTCCAGAAGAGGAGAGCTACCCAGCCTGGGAGACTCCACGAGCCAATCAGAGAAGCTGGCTCAGTAACCAATGAGAGGCCAGCTTACAGGTGAACTCCAGCACATGGGTGATCAGCATCCCTCCAGCTCTGGATAGAACACTCTGAGCGATGCTCTGATTTACGGCTCTGCTGTGAAGAGCTTTTCCAGCAGCATCAGCAACAAGTCGGGTAAGTGAGCAGTCTCCTTCTGTGATTAGAGATGCAGAGGGGGTGATCCTCCTCCCCTCCCCCACACCCAGCATGTTTACAAACATTCAATAAAAGGGAAGGAGCCCAGATTAACCCCTTCCAGCCTGGTCCACAAGAGAGGACAGCCATGACAGTTCTCTTTGCAGGTTGGAGGATATTGATGGGCAGTCTGTGTATGGACTGACCTCTTCCCATGGTAGGGAGGAGTGGGATCAGATCATACAATGTGGTTCCCTGTCTTATGTCCTCCATATTGGGGTAGCTGTGTTTGCCTCGTTACAGATTTCCAGGGAGAAGGTGATGTGTTCTCTGGTGGTTGGCGATTTGTTTCCGTTACGTCTCTGTGTGTGGACGGATCCCCCTGGAAACAGAAAATCGCAAAAAAAAGGCTGCCTAAGTTTATTTGGACCGCTTGAAATGTTCATAAAAGCACGCGTCCCCCTAGAAATAAAATCCTGGACCCCCCTAGATTGGACTGACCCCCTTCTAAATATACCAGGCTGGGAACACAGGGACCCATATATAGAGGAACCCATGACAACCAATCAGAAATCATCTCTTAGGGCTCCTTTACACCATATTTTTTAAATACATTTCCAAACGGAGTACAGACGCATATGCAAGAAAAGCGAGCGTATTGCAATGAGCCTTGTTTACACCATGGCAGTGATTTCACATGTAAAAAGATGCATCATATTGCATTTTTTTGTACATAAATGCACCAAAAATGTGGGAAAAACAAAAAGAAAAAAAAAAAAACAGACAAAATGCATAAAGAACTACACACCAACATGAGTATTGTAAATGAGCTAAATTCCAGGCACAAATGTATTTTTTTCAGTAGCCAGAGGATTAAAACATTTGTGTGCACCAAATGCCTTTGCAAATCCAGATGTTACCTTGTAAAAGTAGCAGATCACTGCAGCTGCATCACTAAATTACTGTGCTGAGAGCAGAGCTGTGGGAGGGTCCTATCAGACTCCACCCACTATAGGCTGCCTGCAGAAAACTACAGGAGGGGGCGGACACCAGACCAGTCACCCTGCACAAGGAGAGAGAGCAGCAGTGAGCAGTCTGTATTATAGGAAGCTCCTGCACAGGGACAATCCTTCACTCTAAATTGCTGCACACACCTGTAAGAAATAAACAAACCACACCAAGGTTCAAGTAAGGATACACATACACATGCACTGTTTAAATAATATTTCCTTAACCCGGAGTTCAGCTTAAATGTCCAGTAGAGGACGTATCGTAAATAATACTAACCTTGCTACACAGATCAATTTTATGCGCTTGTAGGCCAATGACTGCAATACTGCATGATCAATATACAACTGAATTACACATGTCACACATCGTATATTATCCTTGTGGATGTTTACATATATACACTGGATGAATAAAATATTTGTCAAGTACAAGATATTCTTTTGGTGCTTCTGTGGCAGAACTTCTCTTCAACCCATATTAAAGGCCACTTTTTTTTCCTCCACAGTTTGTTTTGAAACATTTGCCTTTGTTTTAGAATTTGGAAACGTTTAGTTGTTTGGTTTATTATTTTTGTGAATACTTATTAAAATGTAGCAAAAATAGGACGTTTAACCCCCGTTCACAATGAATCCGACTTTGAAATTGCTTGACTTCACTTGAAATCGCCCAATTTCAAAGCGGCATGTCAGTGCAAATTCAGGTGCAACTTGGCTGACATCAATGTGACTTCATGCACAGATGTCTATGCAAGTCGCACCTGAAATCGCCAAAAAGAGTACAGAAACTTTTTTTTTTCAAATTGGCGCGGAACTGCAAAGTCGGCGTTGCACCAATTTGAACAGTTGCATTGCTGACAATAGCATGTGACTTGGACCTGCCAAATCACATGACAAGTCACATGGTGAGAACGAGTGCTTAGGCTTGTTTTACACTCGTGTTTCTGTGCATTTTTAAGCAGTTTTGCAGTTACTGGTTTTGCCTCATTTTTTTACAACAGTGCAGAGATGTGGATGGCTTATGAAAATACATTGATTCCAATGAAGCCATTCACATCTCTGCGCTGTGTTGTAAAACATGAGGCATGTCCAATACAGTATTATATGCATTTACTTAATTTTCTGGTCAATTGAAGTCTGTGGGAATGCATGAAAAACCATGTAAAAATGCATGTAATACTCCTAGTTTACATGACTTAAGGCAGTAGTAACTGCAAAACCAGTAACTGCAAAAACTTCTAATAAAGCTGACTATAAAATTCCAATCCCAACCCAATTTTGTGGCCAAGGATTCAGGCAAGGATTTAGCTGTTTATGGTACCCCTTGAAGGTCATTATGAGCTCTTCCAACATTGGAAGCACCCACTATTAAGCAGGCCATAGAGTACGTGATTTTCTTGTGCAGGGAGTCATTCCTGCCGAGAGAACACAGTGATTACTGCTAGCGGCTATAGCCACTAGCAATAATCGCACGCTGAAAATCCAACATACTGGCTGTACCAAAGTCGATTGATGGATCGACTTGGGTAAATCAGCCTGCCCAGAGATGGATCGAATCTCGGCTGGTTCCTGCTGAAGTGGCTGGGTTTCGATCCATCTATGGCCGGCTTTACTCACGAAAAGTGAGAGAAGGTGTTGACCATTGGTCCACTGCTTCTCTTTGCTTGAAGGGTCACATTAATACATACATGGGTCGAATTCCGAACAAATTTTCTTTTGAAAATCAGAAATTTTGTGCATTTTGTAATCCGATGGTGCCATAGTTGATTTAGAAATTCGACCAACTAAGCCTTCAATTTCACTTCATGTTGCTACAGAAAAGAAATTTTGTGGCTGGGAATCTTCTTTTCTTTCCAGGTCACAGCTCATGCTTATTTCTTTTTTGATTATATTTCTCGCACGATTCTAACATCATTGATTAGAAGTTTGTTTTTCAAAAAATTTCCAACATGCCTGATCAATCAAATTTCATAGCCACACGGAAATCATCCATTGCTGCGGCCCACTAATGGTGCGAAATTCGAACGGAAACTTGTAATTACGGTTTTCGAAAGAAAATTAGTTCGGAATTCGACCCATGTATGGCTGACATAAGGCCCCTTTCACACAGGGGGGACTCTGTTCAGATCAGCAGGGAATACGTTCGAAGATCTTCTGCCGATCAGAGCTGATGACAGGTCTGTCTGTTCAGTTTTTGCAAAGTGGACACGGACAGAGCCTGCTCTGCTCTATGGGTGGCTGGGTGTAAACGGACTCCGCTGTCCGTTTATACCCTACTACCTCCGATCCAATCCGCCTACATGGAAGAGGATGGATCCCCTTCCGCTTGTTTTTAGTGGATCGGAGGTAGGCGGGTATAGACGGAAACAAGTCCATTTACACCCGCCAGTCCATAGGGGGGGAATTGACGTTCTGATCTGGTCCACCTGAAAAACTGTCAGATGGACCTGATCGGAAAAGTGGTATGAAAGGGGCCTAAAAGGGGCACTTGGGCCTATGCTACAGATGATGATTAAGGCCCCTTTCACACTGAGGCGCTTGAAAACTGCCCATAAAACGCTTTTGAGGCACTTTTGAGGTGTTAGCGGTGTGCTTTTTCGAAGGTCACGTGACTCACCATTTTGAGGAGCTTTTGAAGCCCTTTTCAGGCGCTTTTCATTCATTTAATTGAAGAGGGGCGCTTTTTTTAGCGCTCCAAAATGCTCCAAAGATGCTGCTTGCAGGAGTTATTTCACCGTCCTGCCAGCACACTGCCGCAGTGTGAAAGCATTTATTGATTTTAACACAGGAGGCATAGCAGACAGCAGCATTGTCAGTCTGGGGGGGGAGGGGGGGTAGTGTTTAATGTATTAGCAGATATAGATTCACTAACACATTGAAGCCAAACTCCAGCTCACACTTTATAATAAGTTACAGCAAAAATGTTTTCCCTTTTTGGATAAAGGTTTTGCATCAATAAAAAAAAGATAATCATTTTACTCATCCCTGCCAGTGTTAAGTAGTTTTCTCTCAACCATGTAAACAGATACATTCTGCTGGAGAGTTTGTGTGTACAGCTGACTCAGGTGTTCAGCTTTGGCTCAAGCGCTGCGCCTGCGCACTAGAGGGGAGACGCTATAACTTTTGCGCAAACAAATCAATATACGCTTATTGTGTTTTTTGTTTTTTTTTAACAAAAATATGTAGAAGAGTACATATCGGCCTAAACTGAGGAAAAAAAATGTTTTTTTTAAATATTTTTGGGGGATATTTATTATAGCAAAAAGTAAAAAATAATGCGTTCTTTTTCAAAATTGACACTTTTTGTTGTTTATAGCGCAAAAAATAAAAACCGCAGAGGTGATCAAATACCACCAAAAGAAAGCTCTATTTGTGGGGAAAAAAAAGAACGTTGATTTTGTTTGGGAGCCACGTCGCACGACCGCGCAATTGTCAGTTAAAGCGACACAGTGCCAAATCGCAAAAAGTGCTCTGGTCTTTGGCCAGCCAATGGTCCGCGGCTGAAGCGGTTAGTACAGAAATGTTGGCTTACTGAAAAGTATGTACATGTACAGTATAGTATACACTCAATACTTGGTCGGGGCTCCTTTTACATGAATTACTGCATCAATGCGGCGTGGCATGGAGGCGATCAGCCTGTGACTCTGCTGAGGTTTTATGAGAGCCCAGGTTGCTTTGATAGCGACTTTCAGCTTATCTGCATTGTTGGGTGTGGTGTCTCTCATCTTCCTCTTGACAGTACCCCACAGATTCTCTATGGGGTTTAGGTCAAACAAGTTTGCTAGCCAATCAAACACAGTGATACCATGATCATTAAATCAGGTATTAGTACTTTGGCAGTGTGGGCAGGTGCCAAGTCCTTCTGGAAAATGAAATCAGCAGAGGGCTGCGTTGACTTTTGGACCAACCAGATGACATGGCTCCCCAAATCATCACAGACTGTGTAAAATTTTGCATTTCATTTGGAAATCAAGGTCCTAGAGTCTGGAGGAAGAGCGGAGAGACACAGAATCCAAGTAGCAATGAGGTCCAGTGTAAAGTCTCCACAGTCAGTGATGATTTGGGGAGCCATGTTATCTGCTGGTGTTGGTCCACTGTGTTTTATCAAGTCCAAAGTCAGCGTAGCCCTCTACCAGGAAATTCTAGAGCACTTCATGCTTCCCTCTGCTGACCAGCTTTATGGAGATACTTCACTTCATTTCATTTTCCAGCAGGACCTGCCCACACTGCCAAAAGTACCAATACCTGGTTTAATGATCATGGTATCACTGTGCTTGATTGGCCAGCAAACTCGCCAGAACTAAACCCCATAAAAAATATGTGGGGTATTGTCAAGAGGAAGATGAGACATCAGACCCAACAATGCAGATGAGCTGAAGGTCGCCTTTTTATTGGTCTTATGTAATATTCTAATTTTCTGAGATACAGAATTTTGAGGTTTTCACTAGCTGTAAGCCATAATCAACAAAATTAAAAGAAAGAAATGCTTAAAATATATCACTCTGTGTATAATGCATCTATATAAGTATCTATATTTATATCTATATCTATAGATGTAGATATATATCTATATCTATATACCGTATTTATCGGCGTATAACACGCGCCGGCGTATAACACGCACCCCAAGTTTAGGAGGGAATTTTAAGGAAAAAAACTTTTAGGAGGGAAGTTTAAGGAAAAAAACTTACATTTAAATGCCCATCAATGCAGCCTTATCGTGTCCATCTGCCGCCTTGCCCCAGTGTCCATTGCAGCCTTGTCAGTGCAGTCTTGTCAGTGCAGCTTTGCCCCAGTGCAGCCTTATCAGTGCAGCCTTGCCCCAGTGGTCAGTGCAGCCTTGCCCCCAGTGTCCATTACATGCTTGGACAGATCGCCGCCGACATACACATAGCGTGTAGTTTTAAATATGGCGCCGCGGAGTTCGGAGGGACTCGACGGAGCTGAACAAGCGCCGCCGAGATCAGTGACTGGGCGGAGCCGAGATACACATAGCCGAGTGTACTCGGCTCTTCTCGTTGGCGCTCACAGTCACGCCCAGTCCCGCCCTATGATGGACATAACACAGGTCCAATGGCGGGACTGGGCGTGACTGTGAGCGGCCCTCTGAATTCCGCGCGCCATATTTAACACTACACTCTATGTGAAAGTCGGCGGTGATCGCTCCGATAGATCACAATTAGCGGAGATCGGAGTATAACACGCACCCACAATTTTCCCCTGATTTTAAGGGGAAAAAAGTGCGTGTTATACGCCAATAAATATGGTATATGTTTCACTTTTTGAATAAAATTACTGAAATTAACTTTTTCATGATATTCTAAATTTACGAGATGCACCTGTATACAATAGTTTATGGACTCTATAACTTTCCTACAGACTAAATAATTTACACTGATTTGGATTATTTTCACTAAAATGCAGAATACATTTTGGCCTACATTTATGAAGAAAGATTATTTATTTGCAACATTTTATTACAGAAACTAAGAAATGTTTTTTTTTCTTTCAACAAGATCTCTATTTTTGTGTGAAAAAATGCTAAAAAATGAGTTGGGGTGCAGTGTTGCATGACTGCACAATTGTCATTCAAAGTGCGACAGCGCTGAAAGAAGAAAATTGGCCTGGTTAGGAAGGGGATGAAAGTGCCTGGTTTTAAAGTGATTAATACTGCTTTTCATTAATCACAAATTCATAGTTGCTCCAGATGACTTCTTCTACTTGTGATCAAAATCAGAGCCATCTCTTGGGCATTATTAGTTATTTTTTAAGAACATTTGCTACTTGACTTCTAGGAGAACACAGTTATGGTTAAAGAACTATAAGGTACCACCTAACACCTATATGTACCAAGTGACAACATATAACTCAATAAATTAATGAGTTGCACTTGATTTGAGCCATGGCTACAACAAGAGTGCCATGTTGGAGTTAACCTCAGAACCACAGATTGGAAATTCTCACCATGTGCACACATCTGTATATTTGTATATCTGGTGGATTGGGGACTAAGAATACAGAGGATGCATGCTTCAAGAAAGAATGAATGGATCTCCCATCTCTTGTGAGTAAGGCCATTTTAAGACCTATGACTTATGGTTCTAGGAGTGAACAGCAAGTCAATGAACAGGAGTGGTATTCTCTGCCAGATGTCCCTGTTCATTCAAACAGAGTGAAGGGAGAGAAGGGGAAGATGAATCACTCTTGCAAATGCTGAAACAGGGATGCTAAAATTTAGGTTAGGTTTCTAACAATGATTGCTTTTGGTGGTACTTGCTGTAATAAGAAAACCCCCAGAGTTATCTGGAATCTCGATGCAGTGAAGGGGTTCATAGTGCTAAACTTTGGCCTACTCTTCAATGTGATTGGTTAACTGTTACTATGTGATACATAGTAACGGTTAACCAATGGTATTATTTACAATATACTTAATATACTGTAATAAAGTGTTATGTATTTTTTGCAGGTGTGCGGGGGTAATGCAACAGAAAACATCTGAAGGAATTAAGTCCTCGTGGCAGGACTCTGTAAGAAATGGTAACCTATATAAGCCTTTTCGTTGCCCCCAGTGTGGAGAAAGTTCTCGTTTCAAAAGCCTCTCCTCTTTGAGAGCTCATATGGACTATATGCATAGCTATGAAGAAAGATATTTTTGGGGACAATCAGGAATTATTTGTTCCTTGAAAGAGACAGAACTTAAAAATTCAACAGATCCTCTAAATGAAAGACAAGTGGAATCTATTGACAATGCACTAAATCAAAAGAGCACTTCACCCACGTTCTGTGACCTAAAGAACGAAAGCAAAAAATCCCACAGTCCTATAGAAATACTATCAGAACGACCTTTACCTCTTGTTAAAACCTCCTTCTCAGACAATTCAACTAAAAGACACAATTATATTATTGGTTATCCTGTTATGAGTACTAAGTTTCAGTTAGAACCACAAGAGAAGTCTGTACTAAATCAGCTTGCTGAAAATGTTGATAAGACCATAGGAAAGAAAATTGATAAACTTAATGAGGAACTTTGCCAAAAAACGTCAGAATTGCTGGAAGTCCGAGCTGCCTTTTTACAACTGTCTCAGAAGAAGCAGGAGGTTCAACGCAGAGAAAGAGCCCTCAGTCGTCAGGTAGATGTGGCTGTTGAGCTGATTGCAATTCTTCGCCAGCGACTAACAGAATCTGAGCAGGAACTCCAAAGGAAGGAAGAGTAAGTACCTGTAAGAGAGAATATCTGTTATATGTGTCCTACCTCACTTTTGTAAATTAAGACATTCATCATCTGCAGACTTTAAACACTCTAGCCCCATGAAACCATGGTAATGATACTCACCAATTGGATGGGTGACATTAGGAGAAAATGGTTATTTAATTTTTACTTCCTGTGTCATTTCGTTGAAGAAGCAACATCACATTAAAGTGATAGTAAGCTTGGCTGGATCCAACCGGATGTTGATTTTAACCTACAGTTAAGTTTATAATAAATGACATCATAGCGACTCGCCCATTCAAGCTGTTGCAGCCCACGAACCTGTAATGCCCTGTCCACACAATCGGACATTCCGACAACAAAATCCGTGGATTTTTTCCGACGGATGTTGGTTCAAACTTGTCTTGCATACACACAGTCACACACATCTTGTCGGAAATTGCGAACGTCAAGAACGCGGTGACGTACAACACGTACGACGAGCCGAGAAAAATGAAGTTCAATAGCCAGTGCGGCTCTTCTGCTTGATTCCGAGCATGCGTGGAACTTTGTGTGTCGGAATTGTGTACACACGATCGGAATTTACGACAACGGATTTTGTTGTCGGAAAATTTGAGATCTCAAATTTTGTGTGACGGAAATTCCGATGGAAAATGTCCGATGAAGCCTACACATGGTCGGAATTTCCGACAACAAGCTCCCATCGAACATTTTCCGTCAGAAAATCCGACTGTGTGCATGGGGCATACGGAAGACTGGGTGAAGATGGACGCCTCTGCAGCGGTGACAACGACCCGCTGGAGGGCTTTGCTTCAAGAAATGTCTGTGCATTTATGGGATGCATACTAGCACATTATTGCTTTAGCTTGCAGAAAGTTTTTTTTTTTTGTAATTCTTGCTACCACTTTAAAGTCATTTTTGTGGTTTCCCCTTCTGTAAGCATGTTCATGGTGTTAGACTGACAGCACTGTGCAAAGCAATAGGCACCTAACTGTCTCAGAGTGCTGATCCTTCTTTTTTTATCAGTCAGAGTGTATCAGTACAAGGGAATACAAGAACTAATATATAAAACATATATTTAGGAGTTTATTCTAGCTTTATTTAAAAATATATTTAACCACTTGAGGTCCGGGCCACAGCCGAATGACGGCTACAGCGCGGACCTCAATTTCCGGGAGGCCGTCATGGGACGTCCTCCCCTGTGCACGCGCACCGCGTGCACCCTGCAGGGCTTGCGGTGTGCGCGCTGTGATCACCGAGTCACGGAGACTCGGATGATTACAGATCCGAGTAAGGGGCCGGTCCCGGCGCCTTACCATGTGATCAGCTGTCAGCCAATGACAGCTGATCACATGATGTAAACAAAACCTCGGTGATCGGTTTTGTTTTCTCCTCACGCTGACAGCGTGAGGAGGAAAAACAAGCCGATCATCGGCTTATGTCAAAGGGACATCGGTCCTGAAGGGGAAAGAGGCACATATGCCTCATCTGTGCCAAAAAGTGCCATCTGTCATTGCCACCTGCCAGTGCCCACAGTGCCCACAAGTGCCACCTATCAATGCCCACAAGTGCCACCTATCAATGCCCACAAGTGCCACCTATTAATGCCCACCAGTGGTGCCAATCAGTGCCACCTAGCAGTGCTGCCATCAATCAGTGCCCATCACCGCCACCCATCAGTGCCCATCACCGCCACCCATGGGTGCCCATCAGTGCCGCCTCATCAGCGTACATCAACGAAGGAGAAAAATTACCTGTTTGCAAAATTTTATAACAAAATATAAAAAAAATATAATTTTTTTTTTTTTAAATTCTGTCTTTTTCATTTTTTTAACAAAAACTAAAAACCGCAGGGGTGATCAAATACCATCAAAAGAAAGCTCTATTTGTAGGAAAAAAATTATAAAAATTTCATTTGGGTACAGTGTTGTATGACCTCGCAATTGTCATCCAAAGTGCGACAGCGCTAAAAGCTGAAAATTGGTCTGGACAGGAGGGGGGTTTAAGTGCCCAGTAAGCAAGTGGTTAAACACCAGTTGTAGCTTTCTGTAAAACATAATATAATAAAACATCCATGCACAACAGGACAGTCGACTGCCACATCTTCAGTTCTTGGATGGGGGGTTGTTCCACTTTACTGCCGCACTGCTTGACATTGGGGCATTCTAGATTAACGGTTCCCCTGTTTATGGTTTGGGCAATCCCTTTGGAGATGGCCCAACTTGATGGCCCTAGTACAGAGATTGTGACCTTAGGCGATGTTCAGTTTCTTCACGGGATGGCATCCCCTCTTTGCCGCTCAAAAGAAACATCAGTGTGTGTACTTCAATGTGGATACCTTTCTGGAGCTGAGAGACACCTTGTGTCATTTCTTCATGGTCACCGTCTATGGTGCTGTCTGTTTGGTTGCAGGTGGATCTAGCAAATTCTCATCAATGACAACAATAGGTGTGTCTGAGCCTGTATGCCTCTTCTCCTGACATAATATAGTCACTTCTAACAGTTTGCAGAGTTTCTCTCACATTTTGTTTTTTTCTCCCCTCTGATCCGCTCCTTGACCTGTTTCTTCCTCCCACACTCCAGGGAATGCAGGAGGCTCAAATTCTGGTACTTACACTGCTTGAGGTTAAAAAAAATACATTTAATGATGCAGTAATGATTACAGAGATGAATTCATTTGTGCACTTTTTATCTGTCTGAAGTTCAGCTTTTAGCTTTGCAGAAAACTACATTTGGGCAAAAACTCTTAATTATACATTACTGTATTAAAAGATTTAGAAAAATATTTCCTTGCAGCTTCACTTTAAATTACAGTGATTGTAAGAAAAGTGGGTAACTGATGTTACTGGGACACGAAGGGATGGGCAGCAGTAAGAAAACATTCTAACCCTTCCTCACAGGTCTAGAAAAGCACTTTTTTTCTTCCTGCAAATTAAAATGAAAAGTTTCAGTTGGATTTTGGCTTTCAAGTGACCCTTTTGCTATGAACAAAATACTTAAATCAGTAGCAGCCTCTAAAAGAAGAAGCCTAAAACCTTGCTCCAGCTTTGCTATCACTTTAAATAGTTTGGGTCAAGCAGGCCCAAAAGAGCCATTTTCCTCACTAGGAAATGTGTCCACTATCAGTGCTGTATGTAGCACATAGAATAAACAGCTGTGTTCTGCCAGCAGTATGGGGACATCCCAAGGCTTGCTCTGAATGGCTGAGGTGGAGAGGCAGGTGAATTCTGTCATGATCTTTACATCAGCCTTGTATTCATTCATAAAATACAAGGCTTCTTGTGAATGGCTGAGCAGGACAGGAAGTCCCCATACCACTGCTGGAACACAGCACAACTGTATGTAGCTGATACTCTTATCTCCTGCTCCTCCAATTCAATCTGCTCCATCCCACATCCTTCTTCTCCTCCAGTCCCATCTTCTACATCCCATGTTCTCCTCCTGTCCCATCTTCTCATTCCCATGTTTTCCTCCTTCTCCATCCCATGTCCTCCCCTTCCAGTCTCCTCTCTGCCATCCCATGTCCTCCTCCTCCTCCATCCCATGTCCTCCTCCTCCTCTATCCCATGTCCTCCTCCTCCAGTCCCATCCCTCCCATTTGATGTCCTCCTCCTCCAGTCCCATCCCCGCCATCCCATGGTCTCCATGGGGGGGGGGGGTGACGAGAAATAGAGGGAGATAGAGGGGAGGGGGAGAGTGGGTATGAGAAAGATTTGGGGTGAGAGAGAGAGGGGAGGGCAGAGAGAGGGCGGAGAGAGAGAAATGGGGTGAAAGAGGGAGAGGGGAGAGAGAGAGACCCTTAGCCCTGTCTGCAGTCACTCCTGTGCCCCCCTGTCCCAGTGCCTGTCTGCGGGTAGGTGTCTGTGTGTGGGGCCCGGTACCTTCCATGCCAGCAGTAGGACTTTAATGCTGGCCAGCAGCGGGCAGGACTCTTTCTTCTGGGTGACAATGAGGGTGCTCAGCTCCTTCCAGCAGACCCCTATCTGCTTGTGCCTCCTGCCAGTCCAAATCCTCTGGGCTCCGTCACTGTTGATGTTGGAGCCGGGAAAAGAGAGGAGGTTGGAGGAGCCCAGGCTCTAGCAGGCGCTGCTGCTCGCCTCTTTGGGTGTCAGGGAGGCAGTGGAGGTCTTCTCTCTCCCGGGCACTCATTCCGAGTTTCCCTCACTGTGCTGCTTGCCTTCCCCACGCCCGCCCACTTGGCGTGTGGAGATGAACAGCAAGGCACTATCCTGCCCGCACCCCACCGTCAAAGACTGCCCTGGTCGGGGCCCAGGCCCCTCGGGACACCTAGGCCCCCTACATCTGTGTGGTCTGCCCCACCCCCCCTGATGGGGACCCTGCTGATACTTCATACAGTTTATACAGCACTGAAACAGCAGACAAATGTCTAGATGAACTATTTAAAGTAAAATGTAATAGCAAAGCTAGAGTTAGTCTTTAAAGCTGTATTAAAAAACAATTGCAGCTTATCAATTCATAGATGTGATGGCTGCATCCATTTTCTTTTTTAGGCATTCTATTTTCATCTGATGATCTGTCCAGTAAGTCTGTTTTTCAAAAGAACAAGCTCTCTTGCAGATTATTTCTGTCAGTTACATGGATGAGAGAAACTGGGGTACTCAGGGGTGCTAACAATGGTCAGCTTTTATGTATTTATGTAAAATCTTTATCACAAAAGAAAAAAACTGTTTGCTGTAACTGCTTATAAAGTGTTAGCTGGAGTTTAAATTCAAATGGTTAGTGTGTTTAAATCTGCTAGTACATCTAGCACTCCCCTCCCCCCAGATTAGCAATTCTGCTGTCCAAAGGTGTCCTCTATGCTCCTTCATCTAAAGCAGGCATGTCCAAATTCCGGCCCGCGGGCCAATCGCGGCCCGCGGTCCGGTTTTGAACAGCCCACCTGGTTATCTAAACATATATATCTTTAGTGGCCCCTGACGATCTCTCAGCGCCGGGTCACAAACGATATATAGTCTGGCTGCCTCGGGGGGAGGAGGCGGGACGAGTGGCGTGCACACAGGAGGTTCCTGTTTACATGGCAGCCTCTGTAATAGGAAGTCCCGGCTCCGGCGCTGCCATTGGACGACTGTTCTGTCCATCAAAGGAGGCGGGACTTTCACTTAAAGAGGCCGCTGTGTAAACAGGAGATTCTCCTGTAGGATATCTTTGGCGCTCGTCTTGCCCCCTCCATGTCCCCTCCAAGGCTGCACTGATGGCAATGGTGAGTGCATTCCTGGCAATGGTCAGTGCTGCATTTCTTGCAGTGGTCGGTGCTGCATTTCTTGCAATGGTGAGTGCATTTCTGGCAATGGTGGGGCTGCATTTCTGGCAATGGTGGGTGCTGTATTCCTGGCAATGGTGGGTGCTGTATTCCTGGCAATGGTGGGTGCTGTATTCCTGGCAATGGTGGGTGCTGCATTCCTGGCAATGGTGGGTGCATTCCTGGCAATGGTGGGTTCTGCATTCTTGGCGATTGGGGGTGCTGCATTCATGGCAATTGGGGATCTGCAGATGGGCACTGACCCTTATTTTGCTTCACAGTTCTTTTTAAGTTTTTTTTTCCTCAAATTTCCTATTCCTATCCAAACAATA
The DNA here is from genome assembly GCF_042186555.1 of Aquarana catesbeiana. NCBI lineage: Eukaryota > Metazoa > Chordata > Amphibia > Anura > Ranidae > Aquarana > Aquarana catesbeiana. Next base: position 105,749,682 of record NC_133331.1, on the reverse strand, counting down.
CGCCTGAGCTCATCTCTTTACTCACACAGCCACAAAGGCAAGAGAATTCTTGTTGGGCAGTGTATTAGTGCTCGAACGAATACACTTAGACCAAATTTTAATGGTTCAAAGAATGTCAGGCAAAATGGTCGGCCCTCGCGCATGTTCATTTCATCAAATCTGGCCCTCTTTGAAAAAAGTTTGGACACCCCTGATCTAAAGTGATGGCACTAATACAGGAGGTTTGTTACTGGCCAGATCAGCAGATGAAAACAAAGGGGCAAAAAAGCCTATCAAAAGAAAACCAATGCAGCCACCACATGTATTGATTGGTAAGCTGCAATATATTACATTTTTTGTTTTGGAACTATTACGGCTTTAAGACTTTCCACCTTGGCAGATGGTGAGTAAAACCTTTCCTTTATACAAAATCTAGAGGTGTCACTGCCAAGACTTCCAGGTGTGTTAGATATTGTGTCCCCCTCACTAGGCACTATAGTTTCATAAGTCCGATGCTACATCACTAATGTGTCCAATTTTTTTTTCTTTTTTTTTTATTGTAGTCATGTGATATTTTAAACACAATGTTATGATTACCAGCTAAACCAAAACCATTATAGTTTCTTTAAAAGCAGTCAAGAGTGATTTTAGTGTGAGGGCTCTTACAACTTTCCGCTCCATTATGTTGCGGCACCCCACATGTGTTCTTTTGTGTGTTAATTTTCTCTGTATAAAGGCAGCAAATTATAATAAATGGGCTGCCAAAGCAACGTAATGGACTTATGGGGGTTGTTTTGGCAGTTATTGCACTTGTGATTTTGGCTGCTATTTTAAATATATGACACTGAATACACCTCATAAAGTGTCCTGCATTAATGTACATTGTTGCAGCATGCCGTAAAATACAATGCATAGATGTGAAGATGATTGGATGCTCAGGTAGAGGCAACCAGTTACTACCTCAGACAGAGCCATCCCTTAGCTATGTTCAGGAAACTGAAATGTCACAGCAGTGGCCAGTTTGATCTTAATGGTATTTCAGAGCTGTTTGAGCTGTTTATTTTTTTAAAAGCTGGATTTGGGGGAATATGAAAAAGCTAGCCTTGCAGTGGGGCTTCCACAGCACTGTTAAATGGTCGTTTTTGCCTAGTGTACCAGTAATGGTACTTTACACTGTACATCGCATGTGACTCTTACAAGAACCGCACCGCATTCCTGTGCAGTTCAAATGCAATTTAGTGGGGTGTAATTTGAGCCCATACATTTTTAATGGGCTCAGATTGCACTGCATCACACTAAAAATATGCATGTTCCTTTTTTGGAGCCACACTGAACCGGATTGCATGGTCGTTTTGTACTATGCGATCCAGAGCTGTCAAACACACTATGTTTGTGACTTGCATTTGGGGTCCTATTAACTTTGTATTGACACACACAACAGATCACGAGGGTAGTGTGATTGCAATGCAGTGCGAGAAACACGAGATCCGTGCGAGTAACACACACGGATTGTGGGAAAGCATAAGTGTGAACCTAGCCTTAAAAGTAATTTTCCTTGTTTCCTAGCAGTCAGCATTCGCCTCTTCTCTCCAGTGCATCTTCACTTCAAATGCAGGACTCGTGGTTCTGCATTGCGTGTGATAAAGTCACAGCTGCAACCACCATCCGCAGTGGTTGCATGGGTGAAAGAGCCTTCAGGAGCAAGCAATAATGTAAGACCCCTTTCACACTGCCAGTGGGCCGTGTTAGGGGTAAAGTGCTTTTAGTTTTATCTGCGCTTTACAGCTGCTAGCAGGGTGCTTTTAATGCGCCCGAAAAAGCGCTGCTGCCGAATCGCTTTGCAGGCGCTTCAGCAGCGGTACCAATTCATTTCAATAGGCAGGGGCGGTGAAGGAGCGGCGTATACACCGCTCCTAAACCGCTCCAAAGATGCTGCTTGCAGGACTTTTTCTAATGTCCTGCCAGCGCATCGCTCCAGTGTGAAAGCACATAGGCTTTCACATTGGGGCTGCAGGGAAGGCGTTTTTTCGGGCACTTTACAGGCGCTATTTTAAGCCCTTTAGCACCTGAAAAACGGCTCCAGTGTGAAAGGGGTCTGCTATTTTTAGCCCTTTAGTGCCTGAAAAATGCCACCAGTGTGAAAGGGGTCTGCTATTTTTAGTCCTTTAGCGCATGAAAAACGCCTCCAGTGTTAAAGGGGACTAAGTGTGTTTTACTGGTATCTTGGGGAAAAAATGAGCATTTACTTTTGCAAGGAAATTTTTTTCAATTCGTAGAGTTTAGTTTTAAAGTGGTTCTAAAGTCTAATGCCGCGTACACACGACCAGACTTTACGGCAGACTTTGTCCAGCGGACTTTTCGACAGACTTTACGACGGACTTTCCGAATGAACGGACTTGCCTACACACGATCAACCAAAGTCCAACGGATTCGTACGTGATGACGTACGACCGGACTAAAACAAGGAAGTTCATAGCCAGTAGCCAATAGCTGCCCTAGCGTCGGTTTTTGTCCGTCGGACTAGCATACAGACCAGCGGACTTTTCGACCGGACTTGAGTCCGTCGAAAAGATTTAAAACATGTTTCATTTCTAGGTCCGTCAAACTTTTGGGGAAAAAAGTCCGCTGGAGCCCACACACGATCAAATTGTCCGCCGGACTCCGGTCCACAGGACCAAGTATGCCGTAAAGTCCGGTCGTGTGTACGCGGCATAAGGCCCCTTTCACACTGACTGACCGACGGAGTCTGCCTGTCAGGCGGACCCGATTGGACCATCCATTGCTCTCTATGGAGTGGTGGATGTCCCACTGACACCCACTGGCACCAGATCTGAACCTGTCCGCAAAAAACAGATGGATGGGGATAAGATCGGATTACAGTCGGATAGAAAAAGACAGGCGGTATGTTTCCATCTGACCTCCCCATAGAGAACTGTGGGGTGTGTCTGTGTTCGCTCTGCATCAGTGGAGCGGACACGTACCTGTCATCTGCTGGCTCAGCGGGAATCAGAGGAGAGATCTCCTGCTGAACAGGCGAATCTGCTGGCGGACTCCACCAGTGTGAAAGAGGCCTAAAGAATTTTTACCTTAATGCTTTGTCTCCAGCAGGCCAGATGGCTCTTTGATAACCAGACAGCAAAAATCCATAAATGTCTGATTCTCTGCATTAAGGTTAAACCCTTCCACTGTCCCCCCATCACTTACCTGTGTCCTGTAGCTTTGGAGCAGTTTAGGAGCGGTGTACACGCCGCTCCTCCATCGCCCCTGCTCATTGAAGTGAATTGGCATGGCTTACGAAGCGCCTGCAAAGCGATTCGCCAGCAGCGCTTTTCGGGCGCATTAAAAGCACCCTACTAGCGGCCGTAAATCGCCGCTAAAACTAATGCCGCTTTACCCCTAACACAGCCCACTGGCAGTGTGAAGGGGTCTTACATTATTGCTTGCTCCTGAAGGGTAGAAAGCTATTGGCTGCTGTCAGTCAAATCCAGTGAGCAGAAAGTGAGCTACGCTGTGTGTATCCATGGACACTGGTTTTGGGAGTGATTCCATAGTTAGTGGTTTGCTAAGAGAACAGACAGAGAAGAGGAGGAGCCAAGATCACCGGCAGGGGACCCCGTAGAGGAGTTTCCAGGCTGCTCTGTGCAATATCGTTAATCTCATTAATGGAGAAGTGTGCGTGTGTGTGTGCGGGGTGTTCTGTAGTCTCGTGCAAAAGTGAAAACACTGCCCCTCCATGGATACAGTGTGGTTAGGAAGTCTGTTATTGGCAAATTTAAATGCTGACAATAGCGGGAAAAGCCGGAAAAAAGAAGACAAACGCAGGACTGGTAAGCTGTATAATAATGTTTGTTGTTGGGTTTAGATCAGATTTAATGCTTACATGTTGTGTTTTCAACTAGTAAAAAAGTCTTCGTTAATTAAGTATTACATTTTCAAGTGCAAAATGCTATTAAAACACTTTTTTGCTCGTATATGAATCAAACCAAATATCACAGGTAAGAATACAATTTGATATACCACTTTTCTATTGTAATATCACATCTCATGGCTAGATGAATCAGCTCATGGGAATAAAAACACATGCTGACATAGTACACCTGGCTTGATCATGTATTAAAAACCTAAAGCAACAGATCTGCTGTTATAATTATGATTTTATACTTTCCTGGAAAAGAATACTGAATCTAGACAAAGTAGAATGTATGAGAACTTCATCTGCCAAGACAAATGTTTTCCACTGTAAGCGCTATGGCATACAGAAGATGAAGAATAAAATAAATACTGCAATATACTGTGTTCTTTCTGAGATGTCTATTATATTTCACTTACATAACATTAATATTGCAATTTCTGTGATATGAGTCACTGGAAATCTTTTAAAGCTCTTAAAGCATACTTTGGTTAGAGTTAACACTATTTATTGGGGAATAGAGGAATCTGCAGTATACTGCAAGGCAATTGTATAACATAAAATAAAATACAATTCTACAGAGGACTGACACTTTACATATAAATCACATTTAGGATAACAACATTGCTGATGTTTTAAGAAAATATGGATGGATGACACATTATTTTGGTTCACGATAGCACATATTTTAAAGGGAGTTTCCACTCTCTAAAAAAGTGATAGAATAAACTAACAGTATATCTTGGTGCCCTACATTTTTGGGGCAGGCAGGCATGCAAAAAAAGGACTAGGTTAGTGTTCTGGTTGGAGTTACAGGGGGCATACTACATATCCATAATCTGTAGTCCAAACATTTATTGATGTGATCACATCACAATAAGCGCAAGTTCAATGTTATAAGGTCATGCAGGACCTCTAATGCCCTGTACACACGGGCGGACTTTTCGGCAACAAAGGTCCGACAGTCTTTTCGACGGACTTTTGAAGGACTTCCGACGGACTTTCGAACAAACGGACTTGCCTACACACGATCACACCAAAGTCCAATGGATTTGTACGTGATGATGTACGACCGGACTAAAATAAGGAAGTTCATAGCCAGTAGCCAATAGTTGCCCTAGCGTCGGTTTTCGTCCGTCGGACTAGCATACAGACGAGTGGATTTCTCCATAGGAACTGGGTCTGGTGGAGTTCCGACGTAAAGTCTTGAAACATGTTCCAAATCTAAAGTCCGTCAGATTTTCGACAGAAACAGTCTGCTGAAGGTCCGATGAAGCCCACACACGGCCAGATTGTCCGCCGGATTCGGTCCGTTGGACCAGTCCGGGCGCAAAGTCTGCTTGTGTGTACGCAGCATTAGTAAGGCTTGTGATTTTAACACATCACATGTCTGACAAGAGGTCCTGTGTGGATTCAAACAGCTGCACATGCAAATAATTCTGTTGTTTTCTATTTGGAAAGCAGTATTAAGCATGCTGACAACTGCGTCCCAGTACCACACAAACTTTGGAATTTCCAGAACATGTGAAGGTGATCTGCATTATCTCTTATTTATTTATTTCAGGTACCTATATAGCACTATCAATTTACGCAGTGCTTTACATATACATTGTACATTCACATCAGTCCCTGCTCTCAAAAAAGAAAAGCTTAAGTTAGGAACACATACATTAACTTATTTATTTCAAGCACTTACATAGCACTGTCAAACTTACAGAGCGCTTTACATATGCATTGTACATTCACATCAAGTCCCTGCCCTCAAGGAGCTTTCAATCAAAGGTCCCTAACTTACATTCATACATACACATACTAGGGCCAATTTAGACAGGAGCCAATTAACCTACCAGCATGTCTTTTGGAGAGTGAGAGGAAACCGGAGTACCCAGAGGAAAACCATGCAGGCACAGGGAGAACATGCAAACTCCAGGCAGGTAGTGTCGTGGGTTGAGATAGGAACCAGCAACCCTTTTGCTGCTAGGCGAATGTGCTAACCACTACACCACTGTGCTGCCCATCTCTCACGTCTAGTGCACATAGGATCTACTCACTTCACAAAGTCAAACAACCTTTGTAGCACGTTCAAATAAACTTTATGAACATTTAGCCACACATGTTCTCACGTGTCCTCAAAACCCAACCCACTTGGACCTCCTCTTACAGAAATGGACTCTAAACTGCGACCCGTGGGCCAGAGGTGGCCCTTTGCTTGCTTTTATCCAGGCCTTAGGGCACTATTTCATCTACTGATACCAACAATGGGACACAATTCCTCCCAATGAGACCAACGATAGGGCCTAATGAGACCAATGATGAGGTACAATTCTTTTAACTGACACCAAAGATGGGGCATTGTTTTTTCCCACTGACATCGGGACCTTTCCTACTCTCAATAGCCACAGTCTAGTCCCCCTAAAGTCTGAAGAACTGTAAATTGGCCCTTTGTATAGAAAGTTTAGAGACCCCTGCCTTACAGGGATGGGAGCATAAGTATTCACTCAGCAGCATCTGATAACAGTTTGATATGAAAACACTAATGGTACAAGATCAGTCAACCAAATTAAAAATAGGCATGGGTACTCATACTCCTCCATACCCACCATGACCCACCAGGTCGAATTGGATCTTGGATTATACAACTTACATTAACACATTTCGCTTACCATCCTCCTTGGTTCTTCTGCGTTCCTTGTGTACACTCCGTGTGACCACCTGAGCACTTTCTGGTCTACAACTGGGGCTGTTTTTATATTTGGCCAATAAATAGATGTTTCACCATCTATTTACAGTACTTGACTCCTTACCCTGATGAAGATTCTTTAAAACACGTTAAGCTTCCCACACATTTGCAATTCGTACAATACAGTTGGATAAATGGATATTTGATGCAGGAATATGGAGAATAGAGATTGATTTGGTGATTGTATGTAACAATGTACCAGCCAGTGCTTTTGTATTCTAAAGCTTTAGAATTGTTGCATAAATAAAATATAAACTTTTACGGAAATTCCATTTTTGTTATTAGTGCCTTAAATGTTCAGTGAATATCAAGACGATGTATTATGTATAGTTATTTGGGATGTTGGCACTTCAGTATTGTATTTATCACTTCTGATGTGAATAAGATATTCAGTAAATGTTTGGACTATTTTTATTATTGTTTTGGAAATTTCATAGATAGGCAACTCCTTTCCTCATATTGATTAGTGGTTCCAAAATAATAACTACTGCAGTAGGGAACAGACACAAAAGATACACTCAGTATTTTTCCAAAATAACTGTTCTGTTTACAGTGCCTTGAAAAAGTAGTCACCTAATTAGTAAATAGAGTCCACCTGTGTGTAATTTAATCTTAGTAAAAATACAGCTGTTCTGTGAAGCCCTCGGGGGTTTGTTAGAGAACCTTAGTGAACCAACAGCATCATGAAGGCCAAGGAATACACCAGACAGGTCAGGGATAAAGTTGTGGAGAAGTTTAATGCAGGGTTAGGTTTTAAAAAAATATCCCAAGCTTTGAACATCTCATGGAGCACTGTTCAATCCATTATCTGAAAATGGAAAGAGTATGGCACAACTGCAAACCTACTAAGACATGACCGTCTACCTAAACTGACAGGCAAGGAGAGCATTAATCAGAGAAGCAGCCAAGAGGTCCATGGTAACTCAGGAGGAGCTGCAGAGATCCACAGCTCAGGTGGGAGAATCTGTCCACAGGACAACTATTAGTCATGCACTCCACAAATCTGGTCTTTATGGAAGAGTGGCAAGAACAAAGCCATTGTTGAAAGAAAGCCATAAGAAGTCTTGTTTGCAGTTTGCAAGAAGCCATGTGGGGGACACAGCAAACATGTGGAAGAAGGTGCTCTGGTCAGATGAGAACAAAATTGAACTTTTTTGCCTAAAAGCAAAATACTATGTGTGGTGGAAAACTAATATTGCACATCACCGTGAACACACCATACCCACTGTGAAACATGGTGGTGGGGATGCTTTTCTACAGCAGTGACAGGGAAGCTGGTCAGAATTGATGGGAAGATGAATGGAGCCAAATGCAGGGCAATCTTAGAAGAAAACCTGTTAGAGTCTGCAAAAGACTTGAGACTGGGGCCGAGGTTCACCTTCAGTAGGACAACGACCCTAAACATACAACCAGAGCTACAATTGAATGGTTTAGATCAAAGCAGATCAAAGCAGATTCATGTGTTAGAATTATCTGATTATGTACGTTTGTATTTTTAACAACATTAAAAAAAAAACCAATAAAAAACAACACTATTGGGAATTATTTCTGGCTCCTGGTGAGCTTTATTTGCCCTAGTTGGAGTCCATCTGAAGGTGGCATTGATAACATATTGGAGATCATTGCACGCACTCCAGAGATTTACCATGTGTCAAATGTGTTTCTGCTGTTGTAATGGCAGCCCTTTGATCTGGTGGGTGATGATTTCACAAGGAGTTGGTGACTGGTGGCTGGTGATTGGAGTGAGTACACATTGAACGGCGGTGGATGGTGGTTTCAACTTTCACTTTTCTTGTTCACTGTGGACAGTGTTTAACCACTTGCTTACTGGGCACTTAAACCCCCCTCCTGTCCAGACCAGTTTTCAGCTTTCAGCGCTGATGCACTTTGAATGACAATTGCGTGGTCATGCTACACTGTACTCAAATGAAATTTTTATAATTTTTTTCCCACAAATAGAGCTTTCTTTTGGTGATATTTGATCACCTCTGTGGTTTTTATTTTTTGTTTAAAAAATTTCAAAAATTCAAAAATTTTTCTCCTTCATTGATGTACGCTGATGAGGCGGCACTAATGGGCACCGATAGGTGGCAGTGATGGGCACTGATGGGTGGCAATAATGGGCACTGATCGGTTTCACTGATAGGAGAGCACTGCTAGGTGGCACTGATTGGCACCACTGGTGGGCTTTGAGAGGTGGCACTTGTGGGCATTAATAGGTGGCACTCATGGGCATTGGTGGGCACTGCGGGCACTGGCAGGTGGAAATGGCAGGTGGCACTGGCAGGGGGTACTGGTGGGCACAGATGAGGCATAGTTGCCTCTTCCTCTTCGGGACCGATGTCAATTGCAGATAAGCCAGTGATCGGCTTTTTTTTTCTCAGCGTGAGGAGGAAAAAAAACGAACCAAGCTTTTGTTTACACCACGTGATCAGCTGTTATTGGCTGACAGCTAATCACGTGGTAAGGGGCCGGGACCAGCCCCTTACTCTGATCTGTGATCACCCAAGTCTCAGTGACTCGGTGATCACAGTGCACGCCGCGCGCACCCTGCAGGGGGGCGCGTGCACAGGGCCGGAAATTCAGGTCCGTGCTGTGGTCATCATTTGGCTATAGAGCGGACAGCAAGTGGTTAGTGGGGCTTTTTCATTTATTACTCTTTATGGACTTTACACATCATGTTTTTTTTTATAATTTTTTTTATAATTTCTAACATGACTTACAGCTACCCTTTTGATGTTTATATAACTCTAGTAATAACATTTTATGCATATATTCTTCATGTTAAAGTGTGTATAATTTTTTTTGGGACCCCTCTGTATATACAGTATATTATATGTTTGTTAATTCTGTCTGTTTAATGAAGCAGTTGTAGCAGAACATTATTATGTCTTCTTCTTCACTTTAGAGAAGTTGTGTCTATCAATCACTTTCTGGAGGCAGCTGCTGAGAAGGAATTACGAGGGAAAAGGAGACTCCAGCAGTTTATTGAGAACTTGCTACAACGAGTGGAACTTGCAGAAAAGCAGCTGGAATTTTATCAGAACCGACAGATCAAAAACAATCAAGCCAGCGCAGGAGATGCTGTGGTAAGACATTGGGGGTTATTTACTAAAGGCAAATCCACTTTGCACTACAAGTGCACTTAAAGTGCACTTGGAAGTGCAGTCGCTGTAGATCTGAGGGGGACATGCAAGGAAAAAACAGCATTTTAGGTTGCACATGATTGGATGATAAAATCAGCAGCGCTTCCCCTCATTTCAGATCTTCCCCTCAGATCTACAGTGACTGCACTTCCAAGTGCATTTTAAGTGCACTTGTAGTGCAAAGTGGATTTGCCTTTATTAAATCAACCCCATTGTGTATAGATTCTCTTATAAGATGTATGTGTAACAAATAGACATACCGTGGGCACAAACTGCTGCTTTCTGCTGTTTAGCAAAGTCAGTGGATCTGCTGCTTCTACTTTACTTTGGAAGCTAAAACTGATGTGACAGATGGAATACACACTTTAAATTCTAAGGAACAGTCCTGCATGCTGCTTGCACTATACAATTCCTTATGTTACCTTTTATTAGCCAGAAATGCTTATTTTGTGCCACTCTCCGATTTAGCTTCACTTTGTTACAAAGGCAATATTTTACTTAAAGTGGATGTAAACCCTCACATATACCCAGTGAAGTGAACAGCATCAGATACACAGAGATGAAACAAATCTCTCTCTTCATAATTTTTATTTGTATATTTGCTGGCTTCAGCTTTATATGCTGTTTTTAGAAAGTGTGTTAGAATTTTTTCTACCTGTTTTAGCAGTGGGAGGGGAGTCTGGATGTACACTGTGTGACAGCTGATTGGAGGAAAGGCAAACACCCCCCCCCTCCACATAGGCAGTGGAACGAAGATACTTGCAGAGCTCTGCTGTGAATAGATCAGATCCCAGCTAATCTGTCTCTAAGTTCCCTCCCCGACACAAATTTCCAGCTGCTTTTATCTCCTGTGTCGGACAACTTGTCAGAAGTTATGCTTATAACAGAAGAACCGAGCAGCAGAAAGACACGGGACTTAGGGCTTTGGAGAGAGATAAGACAACATACAGATATATGCGCCTAGGTCATATTTCATGAATGGGGTTTACATGCATTTTACCTTAAGGTTCCGCTCACACTGGAACTGGCTGTGGAGCGCACAGGAATGCTGTGGGTCCTCATTTTCCGGTCCAGGGACGATTCAGGGCCGAATCTTTGACTGAATTTGGCCCTGAAATGGAGCTAAAGACGCACAACATTTCTGACGCACAACATGCTGTTTATACTCTACTCACTATGAGATTTGTTTTCTGTATTTTGCAAAAAAACTGGTTGATCCTGCGTCTCTCTATCTCCACCTTCTGTTCAGCTAGGGATTTTGCAGCTGAAGTGGCAACTCTGCACATGCTCAGTTTTCAGTGAGTTTCTATGTGGAGCATTTTCTCCCTATCACACCTGAGCAGCCCAAGTGAATATAGAGTCACACATGTGGGTGTATACACAGTAGTAAATGACAGCCCACTCCCTCCCTCCTCCTCCATGTCCACTAACCAGCTAAATACAATGGGGGCGGGATCTTACATGTAGATTATTGGTGGATTAACCTCCCTCCTATTATAAGACACAGGCTGGAGGGGCGTGACAGCTTGTGACTGGCAAAAATCCGTACACACCATGTTATTGACAAAAATAATAAAGAATTGATTTCAAATATACATTTGTATAACAATTTAAAACAGTTTATTAATATAATTTATTTATTTTTACTCTGTATTCCAAAGGTAGTTTTTTTTATTTTGAACATGTGCGCAGCAGCAGAGGACAAGAGGCTCCCCCTGCTTATGTTTCCCTTCAGACAGGCTGAGAAAAATTTGGGTCATGTGACAGCTGTATATCGATTAGGAAAAAGGTACTTTTAATTAAATTAATTACAGTGCCATCATCCACATACAGAAATAGAAGGAACAATGTAAATTAAACAGTGTGTGTTTACAACCACTTTAATCACTATGGGGTCTATTTGTAAAAAAAAAAAGTGTCAAGTTGTCACACAGCCATCACAAATAATTCTCGTAATGTGACTAATATGTTTATTTCCTAGGATTATCAGCTCCATCTTGTGGCCATAGTGTGGCATTACCCTGAAATTATGGCCACTAGATGGAGCCAACAGTCATAGGAAGTAAACATATTACAGAAATTATGTGGATTGTTCTTGACGGCTGTGCAAATGCTTCAGATATTTGTACAGCAACTTATTTTTATAAATGGAACTCTTGGGTTCAAAGTAGTATAACAATAACATACACAGCTATAACATTAGTATATTAAATCCAGCATATGGGTGTCAGAAACCATGAATCAGACTGAGACAGAAGTACAGTTAAATCAGAGTAAAAGTAAGCAAAACATAGCCAGAATTCAGGAACCGGAACGGATAGTCAGACAAGCCAAAACGTCAGGGAGCCAGAGATGAGCGTAGTAGAATCGCAAGCAGGATCTGGAGCCAGAAAGAATGTCAACCAAGCAAGTCTTTTACCAGGAACACAGGAGAGCGTCTCTAGAGATTTGACCAAGTCGAAGGCAGAGATCATCTGGGCTGGACGGCTTAATTTGGCAGGACTGACTAGCAGGATATCATAAACAAGTGAGTCACTGTGGAAAGATAGGAGCTGGAAATTATCCGACAGCTGAGCGGCCAGCTTTGAGAAGGAAGGGCTGAACCCAGCCCTGACGCTGGGTCCACTGAATATATGGGCTAATGGTTATATAACCACTTTTTGTGGGGTTATTCAAAAGCAGTACTGAACTGTAATTGTAAGCTGTCAAGGATACAAAAGTTCCTTTAACCTTAATAAAATTTAGACCTTGAAAGAATTGTACAGTATATCACGCAGAGTAAACTCCTGCTGTGAATAACGCATAACGCTTCCTGGCATATAAAGCACTATTTGCCACGGTCTCAGTTAGTTATAGTTGAACTGCAAATGTAAAGTAGATATGATTACATTATAACAAACTCTAACTCAGTAAGCTGTTGTAGGACAACAAAGAGTGCAAAAGGTCCAGTTTCTGCTATGATTTGCACTTAGTGGTTCTGGGCAATTTTGCATTAGTGTACTTAACCGCTTGCCGACCGCCGCACAAACATTTACATCGGCAGAATGGCACGGACACGCAAATGGGCGTACAGGTACGTCCCTTTAAATTTGCCGCTGTGTGGTCGCGTGCGCGCCACCCTGCCGTGAGCTCCGTGAGTGTGAAAGGCTGATGTAAACAAGCATTTCCCCGTTCTGCCTAATGACACTGACATTGATCACAGCTCCCTATAATCGGGAGAGGTGAACAGTGCCGTGTCACGCGTAGCCCATCCCCCCTACAGTTAGAATCACTCCCTAGGACACGCTTAACCCCTGCAGCGTCCCCTCCTGGTTAACCCCTTCACTGCCAGTCACATTTACACAGTAATCAATGCATTTTTAATCGCACTGATCGCTGTATAAATGTGAAAAAATGTCCCAAAATAACTCCAAAAGTGTCTGATCTGTCTGCCATAATGTCGCAGTCACGATAAAAATCGCTGATCGCCGCCATTACTAGTAAAAAAAAAATATGAATAAAAATGCCATAAAACCATCCCCTATTTTGTAGACTTTATCAATTTTGCGCAAACCAATCAATAAGCGGTTATTGGGATTTTTTTTTTTTTTACCAAAAATATGTAGAAGAATACGTTATCAGCCTAAACTGAGGAAAAAAAATGTTTTTTTATATATTTTTTGGGGATATTTATTATAGCAAAAAGTAAAAAATAATGCATTTTTTTCAAAATTGTCGCTCTTTTTTTTGTTTACAGCACAAAAAGTAAAAACCGCAGAGGTGATCAAATACCACCAAAAGAAAGCTCTATTTGTGGGAAAAAAGTCAATTTTGTTTGGGAGCCACATCGCACGACCGCGCAATCGTTAGTTAAAGCGACGCAGTGCTGAATCGCAAAAAGTGCTCTGGTCTTTGGCCAGCCAAATGGTCTGGGGCTTAAATGGTTAAAGTGATTGTAAGGCTTTTTTTTTTTTGTTTTTTTTTTTTTTTAAATAACAAACCTGTTATACTTACCTTCACTGTGCAGTTTGTTTTGCATAGAGTGGCCCCGATCCTCAACTTCTGGGGTCCCCCGGCGGCGCTGGTAGTTCCTCCCCGCATCGTATAACCCTCTAGGAGAAGCACTCTTCTGGGGGGTTACCTTGCGGGTGTGCTCCATAGACGCAGAGTGCCGGACTTGGCTCCGCCCCTGGCGCCAGCATCATTGGCTTTGATTGACAGCAGCGGGAGCCAATGGCTGCGCTGCTATCAATCTATCCAATCAAGAGCCAAAACAACGAGCAGAGGGGAAGAGCACGTCTCCTGCGTGGGAATTACAGGACTCAAGTGAGTAAAACGGGGGGCTGGGGGGCTGGTCAGTGACAGAAGTTTTTTTCACCTTAATGCAAAAAAATGCATTAAGGTGAAAAAACATGAGGGTTTACAACCGCTTTAAAGTGTATGTCCAGACATTACCCAATTTATTCCCAAAAACATCCTTTTCCCCATTTAGAGAATGTCTCTAAACATTCATCTACCATCTATTTTAACTTTTATGTTGTTCCTGTATAGAGAAACAACTTTTTTTACTCCCTGTGATGTCAAGAAGATTGTAAAATTGTTTCAGGGGCAACTTTTGGGAGCTTGAGTTCTTTTGACTTGAGCACACCCCCAGTATTACTTCCCCCAAGAGCCCTTCTCCTAAGTACAGTATGTGGATGATCTCTTAGGGGTTAGACAGCAGCATTGTTTTGCTGGGAAAGATATCAATGTATGCATTTGGAGTGGGACAGAGAAGAGTAGAGGGTTGGTAGAGTTCTTGTAGTTCAGGCAGGGTCAACAAAGAGGCTTGGGATTTTCAGGAATAAAACATGGGGAAATGTTCACGTATTAGAGAGACATGATTAGGCTTCTTTTGTTATTGTGCCCAGACATGCATTTTAATATATTTCAATATATTGGGCGAACGTCATAAGTATTTGCCTATCCGTGATGCATTCCGAGCATATTATGTTTTATAAGTTAATTTCGTATGATCGTCAGCTCCATCTAGTGGCCATAATGTGGTATTTTTCCTGAACTATCTAGCAGCTTTGGTTTAGTGCAGTGGTCTCCAAACTGCAACCCTTTGCATGCCTTTATCTAGCCCTTGGGGGACTATTTTTTCCACTGATATGGGGGACTATTTTTCATACTGACACCAACAATGGGGCATTATTATTGCCACTGGCACCAACAATGGGGCACTATTCCCTCCGCTGACACCAACAACAAAGCATTGTTTACTCACATTAAAGCCGGGGCATTTTCTACACACACTGGCCACAGTCTGGCCCCCCAAAAGTCTGGCCTTTTGTTTACAAAGTTTGGAGACCCCTGGTTTAGTGAATCAATTTGACTTTGCCAGGGTATTAGATACTGGATTGCCTATGAAACAAAGAAAGCACTTTGAAGTGTTAATTCGCTGAATCCAGTAATTTGGCATTTTCTTTTTTTAAACAATAACCTGCTGCAGAAATAGCTGCCATTTCTACCTTATTACTGCTATTGGCACACATTACCAGTCAGCCTTTTGGAAACTAGGTATCCTGCAGCAAGGATAAACATTCACTTTTAGTTGTACAAATATTCTGCCAGTTGTGCAGTATTCACAGTTTTCGATAAACCCAATTATGTAAATTAAACCTTCTACAAGGGCTCCTCTCTGTGAGTTTAATCCACTGTATGGAACCAGCCCTGCGTTAGCCCAGCTCTGTTTTCAGTAATAACACTCTTTTCTGAGTTCTCTCACACTTTATTTAATTGGAGAAGCAAAGCCACAAGAAAGTTTGCTGTGTTAATTTCTCCTGAGGATGCTGTTAAAGTAAACCTGGCATGAGACCAGTGTAGAGCTAGTGGCCTGGCTGTAATTCTAGCCCAATGGCCTAGAACAAGTATGCAGAAATAGGTGGCAAGTTGCTGCATATAATACAAAATACACTACATTCTAGCAGTGTTTACTCCAGACCCCTGCATTGTGTATTACTTACTCCTGATCTCTGTACTCTGTGTATTACTTACTTTTAACCCCTACAATCTGTGCATTTCTTACTCCTGATCTCTGCACTTTATACAGAACTAACTCCTGACCTCTGCACATCGTATATTACATAATCTTGACTCCCTGCACTCTGTGTGTTACGTACGTCTTACCCCTGAACTCTGTGCATTGCTTATTTCTGAGGTCTACACTCTGTACATTACGTACTCCTGACTTTTGTGAATTACTTTCTCTAGACTTCTGTAATTTGTGTATTACTAACTCCTGACCCCGACACCCTGTGAGTTACCTACTCTTGAACTGTGTATTACTTATTCCTGACCTCTGCACACTGTACATTACTCCTGACTCCTGTGGTCTGTGCATTTATTCTGATCTCCTACACTTTATCTTGACCTCTGCACTGTATGCATTACTCTGACTTGTGCACTGTGTGCATCACTTACTCCTGACCCCTGCACTGTGTGCATTACTTACTCTTGACCCCTGCAATATTTATTCCTTAACTCTGCATATATGTCACTTAAAAGAGTTGTAAAGGCAGAAGGTTTTTTTTTTTATCTTAATTCTATGCATTAAGATAAAATACCTTCTGTGTGTAGCAGCTTCCCCAGCACCCCTCAGTTACCTACCTTAGCTCCTTCTCTCTCCAGTGATGTCCAGGATCCCCTCATCCATCCAGTACACTCCTTCTGATTGGCTGAGACAGAGCTGCGACGCCAATAGCTCCAGCGGCTGTCAATCAAAGCCAGTCAGCCACTCAGGGGAGAGAGGGGTGGGGCCAGGACTGGACTCCGTGTCTAAATGGATACACGGAGCTGTGACTCAGCTTGGGTGTCCCCTGTAGCAAGCTGCTGGCTGAGGGGCACTCAAAAGAGGTAGGGGCTAGGAGCAGCAAAGAGGGACCCGAGAAGAGGAGGATCCAGGCTGCTCTGTGCAAAACCAACTGCACAGAGGAGGCAAATATAACATGTTTGCTATTTAAAAAAGCCTTTACAATCACTATAACCCTGACCTCTGCACTGTATGCTTTACTTACCCTTGACTCCTGCACCTTGTGTACATTATATGCTCCTGACCTCTGTACTCGGAACTCTGTAAGTATGCATTACTTGCCCTTGACCTGTTCACTCTGTGTTACTACTGATACCAGCACTCTGGACATCACTTATACCAAACTATTGAACTTTGTGCATTACTTCTGACCCCTAACCATTACTTGACCTCTGCACTCCTGTTACACACTCCTGATTTCTGCACTTTATGTGTTATACACTCTTGACCTAGAGCAGAGTACCCTCAGGTTTTATTTAAGGTGATTTTTAAGGCTTGTTTTAAAAAAAAAATAACAAACATGTTATACTTACCTGCTCTTTGCATTGGTTTTGCACAAAGCAGCCCGATCCTCCTCTTCTTGGGTCCCCCCGCTGGCTCTCCTGGCTCCTCCCTCCTGCTGAGTGCCCCCACAGCAAGCAGCTTGCTATGGGAGTGCCCGAGCAGGCTTGCTCCCGAGGCACTGCTCTGTGTGTCCATACATACACAGAGTGCGGCCTGGACCCGCTTTGTGTGTTATTTACAGTAGCGGGGGCCAATCGCTACCGCTGGTGTCTCAGCCAATGAAGGAGAGACCCAGGGCTCTCGTGCACATCACTAGATTTAGATGGGACTCAAGTAAGTTTTAGGGAAGGCTGGGGGCGCTGCTGAACACAGGTTTTTTACCTTTGTGCGTACAATGCACAAAAGTAAAAAACCTAGAGCCTTTATAACTATTTTAACCATACCCCCTTAAGCCCCTCCCACTGTTACAACAATTTGACCACACCCACAATTTGCGCTAGCACATAAAGCAGAATTTCTCTACCCCTGGTGCCCAAGACATTTTGTATTTATACCTTGAATGTTTACTTCTTATTCCAAAAGTTTCAGGTCACATTTAAAATGGGGGCATGATTCTGTGGAAGTGGTTAAATCAGGAGTGATTTGTTGTGGGTGTGAATACAAATGAGGGCAGGTCAGTAGGGTTTCCCTGTACTCCTGTTTGAAAATTTGGCCTAAACCCAGTAATATGAAAATAGTTACCCCCCCCCCCCCCCCCCCAGTGCCCACAGCTTATAAATCTTCTTTTTATATTAAAATACTGCCACTATATACCTTATTGGTTGATCTGTATACCATGGTCACGTGATAAACTGCAGGGTCTGTCCAGTGCTGAGAGTTCAGGTAGGAGGACATTTCCACTATAGCCTGTGTCTTCATGCTGTTATGGGAGGCGGGTCATTCTTGAATTTAAGATGTGACATCCCACCCACTGTGTTATTTTTTTTTAGTTACTGGGCATGGAGGAGGTGGGTGGGACTGGGCTGTGATTTAGGATCTGTATACACACCCACTTGTGTGATGTCAATACCATGTGACCTGGCTGGCTCAGCTCAAGACAGGAAATGTTCTCTCCAGAAATAGAGACCAAACTGAGCATGTGCAGGGGGACCACTCTGACTCTGTCTTATCCGGCCTTGCCCAGAGAGACCCTGCAGGAGGGGGAGGATCTGTCCATACAGGATAAAAGAGCCTTTTTACACAATACAGAGGATTAACCCCTTAAGTTCCACAGTGAGTATAACAAGTATGCTATTCTGCATATACAGACAGATTTTACTGTTGTGGGTTTAGTAACACTTTAACCCCTTCTCGACCAGCCGCCATGGTTATACTGCTCAAGCTGGCTCCCCTGCGTGAGCCATCTTAGCTGTACATCGGCTCTTTAAGACACTTTAGCAGGCACGTGTGCCCGGCAGGCACGATGACCGCTGGGCACCCGCGATCGCTTGTGACAGAGCGGGAGCCGGGATCTGTGTGTGTAAACACACAAATCCTGGTTCTCTCAGGGGAGAGGAGACAGATCATGTGCTCCTACTAGGTAGGGACACACCGAACGGTCTCCTCCTGTAGTCAGTCCTATCCCCCCACAGTTAGAACACACCTAGGAAACACAGATATACCCCTTGATCGCCCTCTAGTGTTAACCCCTTCCCTGCTAATGACATTTATACAGTAATCAGTTGCTATTTTTAGTACCAAAAAAGTGTTAAAAGTGTCCAATCTGTCTGCCGCAATGTTGCAGTCACGGTAAAAATCGCTGATCACTGTACCATATCGCAAAAAATGGCCTGGTCAGGAAGGGGGTAAAGCCTTCCGGGGCTGAAGTGGTTAAGGTTATGGAAGGTAATAGGGTTAAGTGGGGTGGAGGATAAATGTCCGGGTTAGATAATATTTGAAGCATATAAAATAACATTCCCTAACTTTTCTATGAAAAAGTTCTGCCTCTATATAAACTGGAATGAAATCTAACATAGCACTGGGCTGAAGTACCATCACATATAAAATAAAAAGGTGAATTGCATTGTTGATTGACTCGACCTGTGTTTGAATGATGCTTCTTATATACTTACCTACTCCACTATACTTTTGATTAATTACAATCCATATCTGCAGTGCAAACAATGTTTTCTGAGAAATAGATTAGAGAGTAATGGCCTAGATGAAAGCTCAATTCCTTATGGTTGGCTAGGAAATGGATAGTGTGATTATCCAGACTTCTGGGGGACAAATGTAATGGACTTCGTCTATAATAAACTTTTCTGTGCTGACTTCTGTAAACACTACTGGTTGGTTTTTGGTGATTGTGTCTTTACAATTTCCACTAAAATCAAAATGCATTAGTATTAGTAATTTTTGTTTTTCATAGAGGACTAGTAAAAAAGTAAAGCTCCCATTAAATCTTTTTTTCCTCTAGTATTGGATACAGTGGCGGAGTGTTAGAACCTATGTGAGATTTTTAGTGATGTCTGTATTTCTAATTTTCCCTTGCTTCCTGAGGCACTTAGGTCCCATTCACACCGCCAGTGAACTTTACTGCTTCTCTGTCTTTAAGAGGCAGTAGAGTAGCAGTTTTTAGGTGTTAGAGGAAGCTCTGCTTATCTGCCTTCCCCTCCCACCCGCCACATTTGCAAACTTTTGGGGGGGTACCTGGTTTTGACTTGCCGCGGATAACTCAGCCAGAAGTTCGACCCTCCTCCCCCCGCAGCTGGGGGCAGCAGCAACTGGGGGAGATGGCAGCGGCAGCACCCGATAGCCGTCTGAAAATCAATTCAGGTGAAGACACCGCTGGATTCCTGGACAGGTAAATGTCCTAATATTAAAAGTCAGCAGCTACAGTATTTGTAGTTGCTGACTTTTATTTTTTTCTGCAGGAGCCTGGAGCTCCTCATTAAGGAGGCAATATTGCAGCCTCCTGAATGCCTTTTTTTTTTTTTATTCCAAGGTGGAGGATTCTACATTGAAATGCTGCGCTGGATGGTGAGTGTTTGGCCTGCATTTGCAGCATGATTATACTTCAGTGGGTACTTTGGGAAGCACCAATGAAATAAAAAGAAAAAGAGGGCACACCGACCTAGTGCATTACCACAAATAGTGTTTATTAAAAAGATAAAACAACAAATGGATACTCACAAACGAGCATGTACGTTTAAACATGAACAATAGCTGCAGGTACGCAGTAGCGGACATCAAGACGTGATCGGGACCGGACATCGGATAGATGAGGCGATGGCTGACGCGTTTCTGGGGAGAACCCCTTTCCTCAGAGCCTAAGCGGGCGGTGCGCCCTCTTTTTCTTTTTATTTCTTTGTAGCCCATGAATACCCAATGTTCTGAAGAGGGCTGTGTGACGAACGCGGGTGTCAGATCCCTGCCCTCCTCGCTAACTCGCGACAAAGGACCCGCCAACCTCACACCACGCTGTCACTTACGTAACAATGCCACTCTCAGCTGCGCCCAGCACAAAGATTTTCCAGCTTGCAGGACCACAATCTAGGTGCGAGCAGCCTGAGAGTGATTGTCACTGGGCTAATTACACAATTAACCCTTTAACTGCCACCACCCCCGTTTAAAAGACCGAGCCGGGGGAAACTCGTAATTTTGCAATACCAATTATAATTTTAGAATAAGCGTCTGCCACACACACTGTCACCACAGACAGGTCTGCTCAGAGTCTTACTCTACAACAGTAGCGCCCTTCAAGAGGCAGGTTCATTTATAGCTTGCATTAAGAGCTTTAGAGACAAGGTTAACACTTTTCAACATAAGGGTTTATTATGAAAAGGTCAAGGTTGATGCAAATAAAATATTTACAGAAAAAAGATGTTTCAAAAGATAAAGACAATATACAGCCGCAAAGCAATAAGGTAGAATTGGGAAGGAAGGATACTTGCAATTAATGTCCGAGGGTTGATCAGAGTTCGATCGATGAGCTAGGTCATTGGTTCTCGACTTGGCAGATGTTTCTTCTTGGATGGTAAAAGGAGAACTGACCATTGTCTTGGCATCTCCTCTTTTCTGTCAAATCAAAAGGGGTGTTGACAGCGACCAGTAACCAATCATCTGGTCAGCTGGTGTAGGGGTTGGTTGCTGGGAGGTGTCTACACTCATGACCACGTCCCAGGTACATTTTGTAATACATGTTCATATATCTGCATCTGTAGGGTTTACAGACTCCAAATATCCATATTATTATTCAACTTGAGATTTCCTTCAAAACAAGTCTAAACATGCCATATCTATAACGTATAGCCTGCTTTGGAGGAATAAGTGGTCCCAGGGGTTTCCCATATGACCTGACATAGGGGTGTCTGGACTTGAAACGTTCCCTATTATCTGAGGAAGCTAAATATGTCCAGATTATGTCTGTGCTATTACTAAGTCAGAAGTTATGAAACATGCTGAAATTTCATACTTATTCTTATGAGGTGTATTCAGAAGACTTTACGACCTAGGCCTGTTTGGTCTCTGAATGGGGAGGGTGACAGTTTTACGACAGGCCTGAACTGTTTTCTCTGTTGAGATAACCTTTTCTGTTGAACTTAAAAAGCTTTGAATTCCTAAGGTGGGGAAGACGGAGTTCAGAGTTCTCTGTGAGGTTACATGGTTCTCAAAACTGTCATGGCTACTTCCACACAAGATGGCAGCTAGCTACAGCTTTTCATGTCCCATACGTGATATCGTTACAGGCTGCAAGACGGCAGACACCACTGAAGCATTTTGGCTTTATCATCATTATTGAGGTTTTATTCACTCAAGCGCAGGAGAGAGATTTTTTGTCTGTACTTTGGGAAGCACCACCTGCCAAGCACAACATGCCAAGTTAAATTTGGCAGACTGCAAAGCATCTGGATAGGGCATTATGAATGGACCTGAGCAGCAATTATGTTATCATGTAGGTAGAGGGTATGATAAAAACATGGATTAACTACCTGTTTTATATAACACTTAGAGGATTTCCAGGCCCCCCCACAAAAAAATTTAAAGTCAGCAGCTACAAGTACTGTAGCTGCTGACTTTTAATATTAGGACACTTACCTGTCCCGGAATCCAGCCAATGCTTCCATCGGCTCTCAGGTGCTGCTGCCGCCATTGCCTGTAAGGGAAACCGGCAGTGAAAGCCTTGTGGCTTCACAGCCGGTTCCTTACTGCGCATGCGTGAAGCCCACTGTGCTTTGAGAATGGCCCAGCGCGAGGGAAGTAGGAGGGGGGCGAACTTCCAGGGGACCTTGCCGCAACCAGGTCTCCCAGAAGTGGGGATGGATACCTGTCAAAAACAGGTATCCATTTCCCCCTCCCTCTGAAAGGTGACAAATGTGGCACCGGAGGGGGGAGGAAGCAGATGAGCGGAGCTTCCACTTTTGGGTGGATTTCCACTTTAAATAGTGCAGCGCTACTTTGTGATATCAAATAAATAAAACATAATCAATGTACATTAGTAACTCTCAATCATATATACAGTATCTCACAAAAGTGAGTACACCCCTCGCATTTCTGCAAATATTTTATTATATCTTTTCATGTGACAACACTAAAGAAATGACACTTTGCTACAATGTAAAGTAGTGAGTGTACAGCTTGTGTAACAGTGTAAATTTGCCGTCCCCTCAAAATAACTCAACACACAGCCATTAATGTCTAAACCGCTGGCAACAAACGTGAGTACACCCCTAAGTGAAAATGTCCAAATTGGGTCAAAGTGTGAATATTTTGTGTGACCACCATTATTTTCCAGCACTGCCTTAACCCTCTTGGGCATGGTGTTCACCAGAGCTTCACAGATTGCCACTGGAGTCCTCTTCCACTCCTCCATGATGACATCAGGGAGATGGTGGATTTAAGAGACCTTGCGCTCCTCCACCTTCCATTTGAGGAATACCCCACAGATGCTCAATAGGGTTTAGGTCTGGAGACATGCTTGGCCAGTCCTCAACTTCTTTAGCAAGGCAGTGGTCGTCTTGGAGGTGTATTTGGGGTGTGTTTGATGTTGTTACCATTTTGGAATACTGCCCTGCGTCCCAGGTTTCCGAAGAGAGGGGGCTTCAGTATATCACAGTACATGTTCCCTTTTGTGAGATACTGTATTAGTGCATACTAGTAATCAATAATCAAAAAATTGGGGTACAGTAAATAATGATCATAAAAAGTCCATATAACATAAAGTTCATGTAGTAGGAAGTTCATATAGAAATCCCATACACCACCCAGTGAATGTGCAGTCTCAAATAAAGCATATAAATCTCTTCCCACAAAATGCTCTTCACTTTAGAAACACATCACAGCGCCCTACACCCCACCTCATGGGTGTCCCGGGACCTTCTCTGCAGGACTTCGCTATGCTAGAGGAGGTCAAATCCACTTTATTAATACAGGGACACTGCTCCACTCGATATCCCGATCATCAAATTCTTAGGGCCATAAGATACGTATAGGAAGCAAGAAGAAGACCCAGTAGCGTAGATCACTCATCCAGTTTTATTGCAAATTTAAAATAACACTCACATGTCCAAAGAAAATATGAAGCATATCTTGTAACCCTATTGCATATGGCTTCCAAGCTCCGCCCAGCGTGATGACGTCACCGCCTGACTGATGTGTTGTGCCCAATCGACTTTCTCAAAGACCCAGGCAGGTTAACGGCATCACGCTCTAAATAGACTGCAGTCTGGTTACTATAGTAGTCACATAACACAGCCGCCGCCATGATCCGCAAGAATGTAAACAGTCAGAAGAATCAGGAAACCATTGTAAATGACGCGAGGAGATAATCACACTACAAATATTTAACCATATGCAAAAAAATACTGTATATACATAAAAAGCTATCCCCACATTATAGGCATTCTATTAAGTAAACCACCTGTTTTTACTCCCACTTTGCTGCATATATATATATATATATATATATATATATATATATATATATATATATATAATTTTTTTTTTTCACTTTTACTTTATTACTTTAAAATATTTATTACAAATTTATTTTTTTTTAAATTTAATCCTGCTTGGGGATAGGGGGGCTTTGGTGAGATGTCAGGGGTTTAAACAGACCCCTGACATCTCCCCTTTGAGACATGGAAAGGGACTGAGGATAGAAATTCTCCAGTCACTTTCTCAGCAGCCTCAGCTGCACTGAAGATGAATGGAGAGGAGACAGAGGCTCCTCTCCATTCATAAATTGAAGCATTGTAAACGCAGTTTATGATGCTCAGGTATGAATGGATAGAGTCAGTAATCAGAAAATCCATCCATTCATCCATCCATTCAGATAAGGAAGGAGGCGGTAAATGACAGATGTACTGTCTCCTTCCTCCGCTCCCCATCCTGAAAGATATGGGACAGGGGGGCCGGAGGAGGATGGAGGGGGGGGGTGGAGGAGCACACAGAGGGGGAGGAGAGGAGGATGGGGGGGACTGGAGGAGCTCACGGAGGAGCACAGAGGAGGACAAAGAGGGGAGCCAGAGGCGGATACAGTGGACACTCAGGATCGATCGGTGCAGCAGTGGGGGAAGTTATAATCACCGATCTCCGTGTGTGGCTTTCAATGAAGCAGCTGAAAGCCGCGGAGGGGAGAGGAGGAAAACCCGCTGTCAGCTGCTTTATTGAAAGCCACACAGGGAGATTATAACTTCCCCTGCTGCCGCACCGATCATCCCTGAGTGTCCAGGTATTGGACTAGGCATCGGGAGCATTTGTACAAGTACTCCAGCAAATGCTCGGTATTGGCACCGACAACTCTAGTTGTAACACACATTGAAATGCGCTATCAAAATACTTACCTGATCCTCCAATTTCCCAGCAGATAGAGCTCCCCACCCTCCCGCGGGAGACTGTCCCTCACTATCATTTTATCCCATGCAGGGCTTGATGGTGTCAGAGTAAAGAAAAAATACCACGCTGAGAGCATAAAAAATTAATAGAAAGATGCAGCTGCAACAAAAACCACAAATATCAGTGTAGTAAACATGAAAGAAAATACATAAGTGCACTTGCAATATAATGACTAGCATATAATGATAAATCATATGTGAAAAAATTGGTCAGAGAGTGGTGATTAAAGTTCATAAACTCCTTAAGAGGTGAATAAAGTCCATTCATAAACAAAAATTCAGTAAAAAAGGACAAGTGAGTCCAATAGACAGGGGTCCCACATCCGAAGTTCATCCACCTCAACCCACATGAGAGGGGAGGGGAAGAGCGAGATGTGAAGGGAGCGTCCAGACTCCAGGTACATCCAGGTGACAATAAGGTTATGCGCTTACTGGAACGGATGGACCCTCTGTGGCAAGGTCATACACACAAGCAGATACAGCCCTCTGCAGGGACAGATGAACTCCCACGTCAGGATCTCCGAATGCTTGTAATAGTCCTAGGACAGGCGGGTCAATCTGGAAAAAACCCACTGGTCCAGGGGGCCGTGAGTGCAAAAAAGCTCCAATGGTGTAGTAAGGATAAGTAAGCCTTTATTGCTCAAAAGTGCGGAGAACACTCCTCTGCCATAAAAACATATTAAAAAGCCGGCAAAAAAAAAAAAGTAGTGAACACCCGTGTGCAATACAAACATGGGGCGAACGACGTGATGGCGTGTAGTGCATAGCCACGCCCTACATGTTTCGTCATAAATTACGTCTTCAAAGGGGCACAGGCGATGCACTGAGCCATCACCTTTATACTGGTAAACGGCAACCAGACCTCGTTTTCGTCTGGATGTGGTAACATTTGGTTGCTTCTGTGCCCTTTTGTGGAACTCATGCACGCTGGATGTTGGCTGAGTAGTGTCAGTCTATATACATCCTCCGTGTTTGTTTATTTATTTTACCCTGTCACTTATTCTCTCTTCCTATTTCCGTGTTTTCTGCTTAAGTATTTCAGTGTGGCATACATCATGTCAAGGCTTGGTGTTCTCCTGCGCACTATTAGTGTTAACTATGTTACGACATCCAGACGAAAACGAGGTCTGGTTGCCGTATACCAGTATAAAGGTGATGGCTCAGTGCGTCGCCCGTGCCCCTTTGAAGACGTCATTTATGACGAAACATGTAGGGCGTGGCTACGCACTACACGCCATTACGTCGTACGCCCAATGTTTGTATTGCACACGGGTGTTCGCTACTGTTTTTTACTTGCCAGCTTTTTAATATGTTTTTATGGCGGAGGAGTGTTCTCCGCACTTTTGAGCAATAAAGGCTTATTTATCCTTACTGCACCATTGGAGCTTTTTTGCACTCGCGGCCCCCTGGACCAGTGAGTTTTTTCCAGATTGACCCGCCTGTCCTAGGACTATTACAAGCATCCGGAGATCCTGGCGTTGGAGTTCATCTGTCCCTGTAGAGGGCTGTATCTGCTTGTGTGTATGACCTTGCCACAGAGGAGGTCCATCCGTTCCAGTAAGCGCATAACCTTATTGTCACCTGGATGTACCTGGAGTCTGGACGCCCCCTTCACATCTCGCTCTTCCCCTTCCCTCTCATGTGGGTTGAGGTGGATCAACTTTGGATGTGGGACCCTTGTCTATTGGACTCACTTGTCCTTTTTCACTGAATTTTTGTTTATGAATGGACTTTATTCACCTCTTAAGGAGTTTATGAAATGTTTTCACATATGATTTATCATTATATGCTAGTCATTATATTGCAAGCGCACGTATGTATTTTCTTTCTTTGATGGTGTCAGGACATTAGACCGCTGAAGCAGGGGGGAGAAGATGCTGCAGGGACTGGTCTAGCAGTGTGGAGGATTGGGTAAGTAGATCTTTTTTTTTTTTTTTTATATCCCCCAGATCTAAATGAGCATTTAACCCTTACAGTGCCCCACTGCTAGTGGTAATTTGTTTCCCAGAGCTCGCCTTTAATACACACGGCGACATTCGTCAACATGCATTTTGAAGCGTTTCCCACTTATTTGTATTAATGCATGCATTTAAAAAAAACACTTCAAAGTGTGTATATACGTTAGCCATTCTTTTAAATTGTGATTAGATCTGTGCAATGCATTGTTATTATTATTATTATTATTATTATACAGGATTTACTGTATATAGCGCCAGCAGTTTGCATAGCACTTTACCATATGAAGGGAGAAAGTACGATTACGTTACAGTTCAATACAGAAGCAATAGGAGGGCCCTGCTCATAGAGCTTAGAATCAAATGTTCTTTAACCACTTGCTTACTGGGCACTTAAACCCCCCTCCTGTCCAGACCAATTTTCAGCTTTTAGCGCTGTCGCACTTTGAATGACAATTGCGCGGTCATACAACACTGTACTCAAATTAGATTTTTATCATTTTTTCCCCCACAAATAGAGCTTTCTTTTGGTGATATTTGATCACCTCTGTGGTTTTTATTTTTTGTTAAAAAAATTGAAAAAGACCTAATTTTTAAAAAAAAAATATATTTTTTATATTTTGTTATAAAATTTTGCAAACAGGTAATTTTTCTCCTTCATTGATGTACGCACTGATGGGTGATGGGTGGCAGTGATGGGCACTGATGGGTGGCAATAATGGGCAAAGATTGCTTACACTGGCAGCACTGCTAGGTGGCACTGATTGGCAACACTGGTGGGCATTGATAGGTGGCACTTGTGGGCATTCATAGGTGGCACTGCTGGGTACTGGCAGGTGGCAATGACAGATGGCACTGGTAGGCTCAGATGAGGCATATGTGCCTCCTTCCTCTTCGGGACCGATGTCCCTTTAACATAAGCCGGTGATCGACTTTTTTTTCTCCTCACGCTGTAAGCGTGAGGAGAAAATGAAATTACATCATGTGATCAGCTGTCATTGGCTGACAGCTGATCACATGGTAAGGGGCCGGGATCGGCCCCTTACTCGGATCTGTGGTCACCCGAGTCTCCATGACTCGGTGATCACAGCGCCTGCTCCGCGCGCCCGCACAGGGGAGGACGTCCCATGACGGCCTCCCAGAATTTGAGGTCCGCGCTGTGGCCATCATTCGGCTATGGCCCGTACCTCAAGTGGTTAAAGGGGTGCATTCTATGCATTAAGATAAATGCCCCCACAGTTAGAAACACCTCCCTAGGGAACACTTAACCCTTTGATCGCCCCCTAGTGTTAACCCCTTCCCTGCCACTGTCATTTATACAGTAATCAGTGGCTATTTTTAGCTCTGATCGCTGTATAAATGTCAGTGGTCCCAATAAAGTGTCCGATCTGTTCACCGCAATGTTGCAGTCCCGCTAAAAGTCACAAATCGCTGCCAATACTAGTAATAAATAAATAAATAAATAATAAATAATAAAAATGCCATAAATCTATCCCCTATTTTGTAGATGCTATAACTTTTGCGCAAACCAATCAATATACGCTTATTGCAATTTTTTTTTAATCAAAAATATGTAGAATACATATTGGCCTAAACTGATGAAGACATCTTTTTTTTTTGGGGGGGGAGGGGTGGGGGGTGGATATTAATTATAGCAAAAAGTAAAAAATATTGTGTTTTTTTTTTTTTTTCAAAATTGTCGCTCTTTTTTTGTTTATAGCGCAAAAAATAAAAACCGCATAGGTGATCAAATATCACTAAAACAAAGCTTTATTTGTGGGGAAAAAAGGACTCAAATTTTGTTTGGGTACAACGTCGAACGACCGAGCAATTGTCAGTTAAAATGACGCTGTGCCGTATCGCAAAAAATGGCCTGGTCATTCAGGGGGCAAATCTTCCGGTCCTTAAGTGGTTAATATGCTTCTTCTTGAGCCACTCCTTTATTGCCTTGGCCTTGTGATTTGGGTCATTGTTATGCTGAAATACCCATCCACGACCAATTTTCAATGTTCTAGCTGAGGGAAGTAGGTTCTCACCCCAAATTTGACGGTACGTGGCCCCGTCCATCGTTTCTTTGATGCAGTGAAGTTGTCCTGTCCACCTAGCAGAAAAACACCCCCAAAGGATAATGTTTCCACCTCCATATTTGACGGTGGTGTTCATGAGGTCATAGACAGGATTCCTCCTCTAAACACGGCGAGTTGATGCCAAAGAGCTTGATCTTGGTCTCATCTGACCACAACACTTTCACCCAGTTCTCTGAATCATTCAGATGTTCATTAGCAAACTTCAGCAAGCAAACGGACCTGTACATGTGCTTTCTTAAGCAGGGGGACCTTGCGGGCGCTGCAGGATTTCTGTCCTTCATGGTGTAGTGTAATACCAATTGTTTTCTTGGTGACTATGATCCTAGCTGCCATGAGATCATTGACAAGATTCTTCCGTGTAATTCTGGGCTGATTCCTCACCATTCCAATGATCATTGAAACTCCGCGAGGTGAGATCTTACATGGAGCCCCAGACTGAGGGAGATTGACAGTTATTTTGTGTTTCTTCCATTTGCGAATAATCACACCAACTGTTGTCACCCTCTCACCAAGCTGCTTGGCGATGGTCTTGTAGCCCATTCCAGCCTTGTGTAGGTCTACAATCTTGTTCCTGATATCCTTGGACAGCTCTTTGGTCTTGGCCATGGTGGAGAGATTGGAAACTGATTGATTGCTTCTGTAGACAGGTATCTTTTATACAGGTAACAAGCTGAGATTAGGAGCACTCCCTTTAAGGGAGAGAGTGCTCCTAATCTCAGCTCATTACCTGTATAGAAAACACCTGGGAGCCAGAAATCATGCTGATTGATAGGGGATCAAATACTTATTTCACTTTTTAATATGCAAATCACTGTTATAACTTTTTTGAAATGTGTTTTTCTGGATATTTTTGTTGTTATTCTGTCTCTCGCTATTAAAATAAACCTACCATTAAATTTATAGACTGATCATTTCTTTGTCAGTGGGAAAATGTACAAAATCAGCAGGGGATCAAATACTTTTTCCCCACTGTAACTTCAGCTTGTTCAATTAAGCTTTGACAATAAAACATGGAAGCGAATTGGTTTCTATTCAGACTTGCACCAGATTTTGCCCGCTCCAGTTTTAGTAAATCTTCCCCTATGGGTCGATATGGACTGTATAAGTATTTACTAAGGTTACATAAATGTATTAAGCATATGAAAACTTTTCTTTTCTTCCCACAGGTTGTACATTTTCAGGCTACCAGGAAAAACAAGTGCTTGTACGTATATTTTGTTTTTACAGTTACAATATTTTAATACAATAATGTTTATATTGTAAATTTTAATACGATTCATAGAATTTGATAGAATTTCTATCATTGTGCTTAAAGTAGAACTATAGGCAAAACTTTTTTCATTTTAAATAGAGCAAGTGAGGGTTATAACCCCTGTCTATTTTTATTTCACCATCTGTGTCCCACTTCAGAGATTTCCCTTCTCTTCCTTTCCTGTCCTATAGCCAAACAGGAAGTGAGAGGAAATCCTTGCAAATTAAAGGGATTTCTTGGGGACCTCCAGGACACCAGAAGTGTCCCCATGGGAAGGTTTCCCCTCAATTACTTTTCTGGGCACAACCCAAAATTTGGGATTTTTTTTCACTTCAATGATAATGGTAAACAGGACAAATAGAGAGAGTGAATCTCCTTAACGGGGGCACAGACAGCAATAACAACTGAGAGGGGTTATACTTTAAGATAGGTTTCTGTAAAGTAATCCTCTGGTCTGTTACTATTAACCTAAATCCTCTTTGCCACAAAAAGTATCCAGTATATAATGTCAGGTGGTACCTTTATGCTGAAATTTCTGCGCGAATATGGACTTTCAGAAAGTTGGTCTTTGCAAAGATTAGGCATATACACTCACCGTCCACTTTATTAGATATACCTTGCTAGTACCGGGTTGGACCCCCTTGTTGCCTTATTTCTTCATAGCATAGATTCAGCAAGGTGTTGGAAACATTCTTCAGATTTTGGTCCATATTAACATGATAGCATCATACAGTTGCTGCAGATTTGTCAGCTGCACATCCATGATGTGAATCTCCCGTTCCACCACATCCCAAAGGTGTTCTATTGGGATGAAATCTGATGACTGTGAAGGCCATTAGAGTACTGTGAACACATGGTGCATTATCCTGCTGGAAGTAGCCATCAGAAGATGGGTACACTGTAGTCATAAAAGGATGGACATGGTTGGCAACAATCCTCAGGTAGGCCGTGGCATTTAAACGATGCTTAATTGGTACTAAGGGGCCCAAAGTTTGCCAAGAAAATACCCCCCACACCATTACACACCAGCCTGAACTATTGATACAAGGCAGAATGAATCCATACTTTAACAATGTTTACGCCAAATTCTGACCCTACCATCTGAATGTCGCAACTGAAATTGAGACTCATCAGACCAGGCAACGTTTTTACAATCTTCTATTGTCCAAATTTGGTGAGCCTGTGCGAATTTTGCCTCAGTTTCCTGTTCTTAGCTGGCAGGAGTGGCACTCAGTGTGGTCTTCTGCTTCTGTAGCCCATCTGCTTCAAGGTTTGATGTGTTGTGCTCTATGAGATGGTATTCTGCATACCTTGGTTGTAACGAGTGGTTATTTGAGTTACTGTTGCCTTTCTATCATCTTGAACCAGTCTGCCCATTCTCTTCTGACAGACCTCTGACATCAGCACAGCATTTTCGTCTACACAACTGCCGCCCACTGTATATTTTCTCTTTTTCGGACCATTCTCTGTAAACCCTGGAGATGGCTGTGTGTGAAAATTCCATTAGATCAGCAGTTTTTTAAATACTCGGACCAGCCCGTTTGGCACCAACAACCATGCCACGTTCAAAGTCACTTAAATCCCCTTTCTTCCCCATTCTGATGCTCAGTTTAAACTTCAGCAAGTTGTCTTCACCACGTCTAGATGCTTAAATGCATTGAGTTGCTGCCATGTAATTGGCTGATTAGCAATTTGTGTTACCAAGCAATTGAACAGGTGTACCTAATAAAGTGGCCGGTGAGTGTATATTGTCCACTTAGGCAGTTTTTGGAGCTGGGGACAGGTTGCCCAGACACCAAGCTTATCATGTATGAGGTAGGAAAAGGGACAACACTCTCACTTGCCTTATACCTGGAAAGTTTTGCTTTTTCCAAATGGTTCCTCAGCACTGTAGGGGGGACGCTGAATCAAAAGAAAAAATATGGTGCCTGTTACCTGGTGAGCCCTATTCATCAGGTTTTATCAGAACTCTGGTCCGTGTGAGTGGCCAATCCAATGAGGATCTCAATTATATTTAGTAGTGATATGGCCTGAGTTCCTATTCAAATCTATAGTATAATAGCCATTTGAAGCTGATCAGATATAGGTCAAAAGAAAGTCAGTTGCATCCAAAAAAAGTAACCACCCTCCAACCGCCTGCTCGCTTGCTGTCTGCTGGTCGTACGGCACCTACCCCATCTAGGTGGCGGGCTGTGGGCAGCGGCTCCTGTGTCCTCTCCTCCAACATGGCGGCTTCCGCTGTGCGTCTCCTCTTTCCTTCTCCTATGTGCTAGGCGTCCAATAGGATCACCTGTCCTTTCAGCCAATTGGGTGAGGGGTCTCACGACCCGCTTCCTGATAGGCCGGGAGGGGGATTAGTGTGAGAATAGCAAATATTAATTCGCTATTCTCGCACAGCTGGGTGGGCTCGGAGCGCAGTGCTCTGCCTCCTGAGACCACCCTTTTTAGAAGCCTATTAGAACCTATAGGCTCTAATCATGTGCTTCAACCCCCCCCATAATTGGAATCCATGGTCCGGTGCCCTGTATGTAGATCAGGGGGCCGGACACATGGATAGGGGGCGCAGTGCCTGTGCGACTCTAATGCATGGTCCGCCCCTGGAATTATATAAGTGACTTAACACAATTAAATGTCTTTTGGCAGATAAAATACTTCACATATAGGTATTTCAGTTGTGTAATTGATTAGCTGGAATAACATTTGAATGCTTTTGCTATTTTTTTTGTGTAGCACCCTCTAGTTTGCTAGTGTTGAAGTACAGGCAAATTTATTTGACTCATAGTGTGAGTCTGGAATCTGGGCCATGGTTTATTGCAGGTCAGGCTGGATGACTCATACGGGCAGGTCTCTGGTGCCTCTGATTCTGGAAGTTTGGAGAAACTTCTAAAAGTTAGTGGGCAGAGGCCAGGAGGGTTGATCTGCTTACTTAGGCGAACCTAGCCAATCCCTAGGTGTACTGGCCTGGCAGGGTGGCTAGGCCAGCCCTTAAATATGGCCAGCAGGGGAGTCGGGTGGAAGATGGACTGCTGTCAGTGGCCTAGAAGGGGTCTCCTACGTCTAGGGGACACCCCAGCTCCAGGCTGGGCTTGGGTTGGCTTAGGGTTTTTAGTGCTATAATTGCATATACAGATCTATATTCATTTTTTGTAGATTCTAGTATTTTCTCTGTAATGTGTTTTGGTTACTCTGTATGCAATATACCAGTGATGGCTGCTGATTTTCATAAATGTCCAATATCTATTATAACACTTCTTTAGTTATCTAATTAAAGATAGCAATCAAACTTGTATAGTTTCTAGAGGAGGGTTTCTCAACCAGGGTTCCATGGAATCCTAGAGCTTCTCCAGAGGTTGCTAGGGATTCCTTGAGCAATGAGCAATTTCTGCCTCTCAGATAAGTTCCCACTGACACTATTGATCTTTTTAGCTATCTATAAGGGGGTAATTCTTCCCAATAAACACTAATGTATCATGGGTTGTAGATATAGTAATGTTTTTAGTAGGGGTTTCCCGAGACCAGAAAGTTATTTCAAGGTTTCCTCTGTATTGAAAAGCTTGAAAAATACTTTTCTAGAGAGACCAAAGAAAAGGTAAAAACTACATTAAGGTTATTATTAGGTTGTTATTATGAACACTTCTCCAGTACCTGACCATACCAGCTTTCTCAGAGAACAGAGGTGTATTATAGGAGCGCTGGACCCCTTTTGCTGGTTAAAAGAATTTTTTGGAATTCCTGGAAACTAATTAGAAGAGTGAGAACTCCACTGATAAATAAAGTTCAGTATGAGTTTATTCATCAAATCTGATGCAAACGTAAAAACCAATGTGTTTCAGGGGCTCACAATCCCATAAAACAATATGGAAATTATATGTAAGAATCAAAGGTACAAATTGGTGTCTAGAAAGATGGCAACTCTCTAGATAAGCATTTATACATTTGGGTCTTAGGCCCCTTTCACGCGATCAGACCGTTCAGGTCCGCCTGTCAGTTTTGACGGCGGACCTGAACGGGCGCTCCATGTTAGCCTATGGGGCGACGGATGTCAGCGGAGACATGTCCGCTGACATCCGACCCGGTCCGATCCACTAAAAGCAGACGGATGGCTCTACGTCCAGATCCGTCGCTGGCGGATCGGATCAGGTGAGATCTAATGAAAACGGACATGCTGTCCGTTTTCATCTGATCCCTCCATAGGCAGCAGCGGTGCCTGACAAGCCCCTCCCCGCTCAGTGAGCAGAGAGGGAACTGTCATCCACCGGCTCAACAGACTGATCTCCCGCTGAGCCGGCGGACCGAGGCGGGCTCCGTAGAAACGGAGTCCGCCTCGTGTGAAAGGGGCCTTACACATGCTATCTTCGGTTCTTTTGTTCTCCAGCCCTGATGAAGGGGATTGTAAACACCTGAAAACTGCTGAGGGTTGCTTGGGGGGAGGTCAGTATAGTTCTACTGTAACTTGCAAGTTAAACTATTAATGTGAGTGGATTAAGCCTTGGTTCACACTGGGATGACTTGTCAGGCGACCTAGGTCGCCTGACAAGTAGCGTCCCGTTCAGTACAATGGAACCGTTCTAATCGGAGCGACGCAAGTCGCTCCGACTTAGAAAAAGGTTCCTGTACGACTTTGGGGGCGACTTGGGGCGACTTGCATAGACTTCTATACACAAATCGTTTTGCAAGTCGCCCCGGCAGTCGTGTGCAGGTCGCCTCGGTGAGGCGACCTGCAAGTCGTGCCGCCTCTGGTGTGAACCGAGGCTTATGAAGATAATACTGCATATGAGTAAATTTATAGTAATTAACGTGTATCTGAAGCCAAACTTTTTTTTTCTGTTTTGGATAAAGTAGGGAGGGGTTAACACTCCTGGCAAATTGATGTTGCTGTCTGTGTGCCTGCTTGGGAGATTTACCCTTTCTATTTGTATTGGGCTCACTGTTACTTAAATATGAGAGAAAATCCAAAAATGTCAAGTTCAGATTAGAACAGGGATTGAAAGGAAATCTTCCAATGGGACGATTGTTTTGGTGACTGACATCTTCATAGAAATTTCCATTCACTTCAGTTAAGAGAAATCTTCCCAATGGGACAAACATGGCAAACAAAAAAATTACAGAGGTTTTAAGCATTCCTTACTCTATGCCTTAAATCAAATAAAGTTTGGGCTTTAGATCTACTTTAATTTAGCGTTGTACGTAAAGAATGTATTTCGAAATATAACAATATATATGTTCCATTTTTCAGGAACCGAGGAAGTTTTAATCTGGCAAATAACATGCATGATGTCAAGCCTCAGTCTGCACAGAAAGGTCGCAGTTACATGAACCGCGTTGGCATCCAACCAATGAAATTATTACACGAGTCCTCTGAAGGTTGCCGAGAAATATGGAAGCCACAGAAGAAAGTGGACTCTTCAGGCACTGCCAGGAAAGTTCACAACAAATCCAAAATTGGGAAAAAGATATGCATGTGTAATAATGGTCATAAACAGTACTAAAGTACCACTTTATTTACATTTTGTACAGAAACAAATATCCTTTCACAATTCATGGGGTATCTTTTTCCTGAAAGAGTTGTAAATATATCCAGGGAATTGCAATACATATCTTTGTTGCCACTGTCCATTAACTGGTGAGTCACCTTAAAACTGGTTTCTCAGTTTTTGACTGGCTGCTTACACATTGAATCACATTGATCTGTCCCTGAGTTCTGTATGGTGAGTTCTCCTCTCCTGAGTTCCCAAGTTTACCCACTTGTGACAATCCTAAAGACTGCCATAGATGGTTTAAATTCCGGCTAATTCCTGCTGAATTGGTCAAAGGGGTAGCCCTGTTGGCACCACCTGGTTCGACAAAAGTTGATCTTTCAATGGACAAAGTCGGGTCGAAAATTTTCAAACTAACTATGACTGCATCCAATCAGATGCAGTTACTGTTCAGTTATTTAGACAGCCACAGGAGCTGGCTGTCAGAATACCAAGGCCAGCAGGGAAGATTCCTCCATTCACACTTGTTAGTGTGGATGGAAGAATCTATCAGATTTCTCTCGTTTGGCCAGTGGGTCGAATAAAAGAAATCTATACATGTATGGCTAGCTTTTGACTTTCTACTTATTCTGGATTTTTTATTTATTTTACTTATCAGAGAATACAGCGGGTTGAATGACACTCCTTGATGGAGGACATAGAGTTGGGAACCCTGGTGGGTATATCTCTCCTCTGGAGTTCTCATGATATATTAGACAATGATTATATTCATAAGCATTTACCTGTAACTGAATGTCAGTTTAGGTAGAGCTCACTTTTTAAACTGGAGAAAGAATATTGCTACTGTATGTTTGTACAATTTCTTATTGCTTACACTCTATGATTTGCACATAAATAGTCAGTACTGTACAGTGCTGTAAAAGATAAAATGATATTTTAGATATTTATATATATAAACATATATAATGAAAGACTGAGGATTTAAACTTTAATGAAAATGATGTTTATTCTTTAGTAAGCTATCACACTGTCTGACCTATATTAAAGAGTAATGGTGTGCTTTGGGCTGAAGCAACCTATAACATTTCAGCTTACAAATGATTACAGCAGTAAGAAAAAATAAATATGAAATCTGATTGGTTTCTGCAGGTAGCTAGGCTTTTGCAACTTGCTATAGTTAAAAAAGGCCTCCAAATATAATTATTATTTACAGGGTGACCGTGATTGCTGACATTACACTATAGGTCAAAGGCCAGCTATGGCTTGTACAACTGCTGCTGACCTTTTATATAGCACTTATACTCACACTGTAATAACAGACCATTGTACAGTGAGTAATTATGTAAATCTGCACTTTTAGAGGTTGCCTTTCACTAGTAAGACTAGACGTTTGCAAAGCTGTTTTAGAAATAATTGGTATTGAATGCTGTGTTATACAGGGCTCCAAAATATTTTATAATAGTGTAAATTGGCCTGCTACATATTCACCAATATGGGGTATATATGGTCAGGGATTTACTGTGCATGACCCTTTGTGTCATCAGTATCTTAGAGAACTTAAGGTGAACCTGTGGCCAGGTTATAGAAGTCCAAGTATTTGCATATTTTTAACAAACAAAATGAGTTTATAAGCAAGTCTTCTGAATGTGCAGACACTGTGGAGTAATTCATCCTCAAAGTTCACAGCAGAAGAACTAAAGTTGTTCAGATAATTTTTGCAGGCTGCTTAGCTCACTCTGTTACCTCTTCCTAGAGCTCCTGCTTTGTGTTTATAGTATAGATTGAAAGGCTGATAAATCACAGGTTTGAGGGGGTAGCAGGGGGAGCAGAGCTGGCTTAGAGGCGAGA
The DNA here is from genome assembly GCF_042186555.1 of Aquarana catesbeiana. Lineage (NCBI taxonomy): Eukaryota > Metazoa > Chordata > Amphibia > Anura > Ranidae > Aquarana > Aquarana catesbeiana. Next base: position 105,712,078 of record NC_133331.1, on the reverse strand, counting down.
GAAGCTTCAGTGATTCTGTTATGAACTTTGAAAATAGATTGCTCTACAGTGCCTAAAGCAAAAAAGGTCAGTGTGGACCTGCTTTTTATGTCTGTTTCATTTGCTTGCTCTAGAGCCACATGGCTGATTTGTCAAGTGTTGCCAGTCTTGGATGTGCCCATATACTGTCTTGTATGTGCTCAAGTAAATATCAGTTTTGTGTGGACTGTGGTAGGTTGAATCAACCACTCGCATTTTAGGCTACTAGTAGACAAGCAGACCTAGAGTATGTAAATCCATAGAAGATGTGGCCATAATTCTCTAGATCCCATACCACCAAGACCTGCTACATTTTTTCCCCCTGCTTATTAAATGAAAGAATATTAGACGATAATAACATAAAGTGAAAAAACGAAATAATTATCTTTTAAAACATTACATACTTTGAAGTATCATTAATAGTTTTGAGATGTGTACAAACATTAGTCTTTTGACATGTATTTGCAAATATTTATTAAATCCATACATTCGTGATGGGATTCTGGTCTTGGAGATGGTACACTTTATCCATTTTTTACTGGCTGAATATTCAGCTGTATAATTATAATAGAATAAGCTACATTTTTATCCAGCCATCCCAAAGACTTGATTGGTGTAGGGTGGGTCAGGTGAATGCCTTTATTTTTATATATATATATATATATATATATATATATATATATATATACAGATTATTGTTTAAATAATTTGTGTAAGAGTGAACCATGTTTTATACATATATTTTTGAAACCACCCAGTGCAATATTAAACTTCACTCTTTGCTGGGGAAACCATTCCAGTTGAGCCAAGCCCCATACCTGGGTTATAAAAGGTGCTATTGTCCTGCCAAAACTAAAAATGTTTGGGTATTTATTAGTAGATTTATAAGAATTTGCAGGAACAAAAAGGGTCTTATTAATAGACTCGCTTTCTTCCACTCTAACCCCTACTTTATGAATAGGGACCTTAGGTACAGCTACATATTAAGGACCAAAAGAGGGAGAAGGTTTCAAAATGCATAAGAAGAAGGTTGAACTTTTTTCACTATGACCTTAATCTTGAAAAACAGGGAGAAAGAAAAATTAATGTACTACCTGAATTTGACAATTACCGTAAATTGTAATATCCTGTATTCCTATGTTTTGAAAGGCTGTGAAGAGCATACTGGAAATAAAGTACTTTGAAGAAGAATATAATATTTTTCTATAAATTACATTTCAGCATATATAGCGGGTAGTATGAGGCATGGGCATTTGCAATTAAATGAAAATAAATTCCGATCACAGAAAATATGTTTTAGAGTGCGTAGAACTAAAAGTTTTCATAAAGGGTTTCCAACGTTTACCAAATTGTTTCTGACCCTTCCTTGTAGTTACAAGGAGTGGAGCCCAACACAGAGGATTCACTATATCTTAAATTCCTCTGTGGATCAATGAACCTAGCCCAAGCATTTAAATTGATTTCTATTTTCTGATCACCATTATGTCTAAGTGGCCAAGTTCGAACACCAGATGTCACTGGTGAAGAGAGAACACTTTTAGTTTTAGGCTGAAATTCTATGAAAATTGAGAAAGGACATTTATCTTTTCTTTTTACAATAGCATTCTTATTTCTCTGTTAGGGTTCATACAATTTTGTTTGCACTTTATTTCTTCCTCATATGTGAATGCAAAAGCAACTTGAATTAGCACAAAGCAGCTCAAATCAACTCCTTCAGCAGATCAAAAGCAAACAGGAAGCAAGTCAAAGCAATTCAAAAGCACCTGAAAGCATATTGATTCCGACTCCATTCTGAGTCTTATACCTCACGTACAGTACTTGCACCACACATAATAGGCAAAATGCTTATTGAGCATGTTTTGTGTGTGATTTTACAGAAAGTCTGCTATAGAACACACTGTATATGTAGTTGTCTAGCGTTTGGCACTTTTTAGAAAATATGTTTCCATGGCTATGCTACGCTAGAAGAATTCCATTTGTGTGTGTAAATATATATATATATATATATATATATATATATATATATATATATATATATATATATATATATATATATATATATATATATAATATATATATATATATATATATATAATATATATATATATGTTTTGCACTTTTCACAGTGTATTGTTTATATAATATCTATTACAATATTAAAATGTGTTTTCAGATACTCCACTAGTTTCTGCCAGTCATGACAAAAAACGCATATATAGTAAACATATTTCACAAAGGTAAAAGTTGAATTAGTGATAGTGTCTGCTTCATGAACATCTTATCTCAAGCAACCTTTTACCCTAAAATAATAATTTTCAGGTCTCAGAAAACTCTTACTAAAACCAACTTATTGGGAGTCAGTAGGAAAAAATGCTCCTTATATTGGTGGTCAGTAGGAAGAATGCACCGCTAAAGGCAGCTAAAAAGGTCACTGGTGTCATCTTGCTGGCTTTGCCAAGTGGCATTGGCACTGGAACTATGCAGGCACCATCGAACAGGTGGTCAGTCAGCCAAATCTCAAGGAACCCCTAGCAATAGTTGAAGGAACCTTAGGGTTCCATAGAACCCTGGTTAAAGGGGTTGTAAAGTTAATTTTTTTTTTTTTTTAAATAACAAACATGTTATACTTACCTTCACTGTGCAGCTCGTTCTGCACAGAGTGGCCCCGAACCTGGTCTTCTGGGGTCCCTCGGCGGCTGTTTCAGCTCCTCCCCGCAAGCATTTACCACCTTAATGCGAGCTCCCTCGCACGGTGGTGAGTGCTTGCGGGCGCGCTCCCGTGATACAGCCGGCGGCTATAGCCGCTCGCTGTATCACTCGGCCCCGCCCCCCCGGTGCGCCGCGTCATCGGATGTGATTGACAGCAGCGCGAGCCAATGGCTGCGCTGCTTTGAATCCATCCACTGCAGCCAATCAGCGACCAGGCTGAGCTGCAATGAAGATGACAAGGACGAGCAAGCGAAGATTCGAGGCGTCAGGTAAGTAAAACGGGGGGGCTGGGGGCGGCGGTACTGTCAAAAGTTTTTTCACCTTAATGCATAGAATGCATTAAGGTGAAAAAATTTTTACCTTTACAACCCCTTTGAGAATGACTGATCTAGGGACTTTCCATAGGTTATGTAGTGTAGAAATACATGTGGGATTGTTTGTCTCTGTTTTTCTTTTTACACTTACCTGTATGGGAGATCACAGTAGCCCATATCTTATCTAATTAGTCATGTTGATTTTGTTATAATATATTTTCCATTTAAAGAATATTTACCTGTTCAAAGAGACAAAGCTTTAAAGTAAAAGTCCAGTCAAATACTATCCAAGCTTAAACCTGTTCCCACCCCATTCTAAGCTTTATACTACCTACCCTGTAAAGGAAAGGTGTCTATATTTACCTATTCTCTGGGTGCTCCAATCCCATCACATGATCGTCTCCCAGCGCCAGCTTCAGTGTAGAGGAGGGACAGCTGACAACAGACACCCCATAGTAAGTCTATGGGTGACGTCACAGCATTGGCATTGTAGCCGTTGGTGCCCATTAATTGTCTGAAATAATCCAATTATACTAAAAATGTTTAACAACACCCACAGCAGAGCTAGCAAGGGACCCTGTTCACATTCAATTCATTCATTGAATTTAACATTTTTACAAGAAAATAGGGGTTGACTTATTAACTTAACTTCACCCTATATTAAATGTCTTACTGAGTGGATAGAGACATTTTAAAGAGACCCTGTCAACATTCCAAAATATTGCTGGTAAAAGCACATACAAATTAAGTATTTTAAATGCTTGCTTGAAGTGTTTTTTTTACTTTTCATGAATTCTTTTTAATTATTTGCAGTGTGCCTTCGAAATTCCTAGAAAATTAGACTACTTCACTTGCACATCATAGCCCTCTCCTCTTCTGGGAGTATCTAATAACTGTCTGTGCTGGTCCAGCACCTCCCTGTTTGTTCACTTCCCTATATAACCTTACAATATATGTAGCTGCCCAGGAGGGAGCTTGAGTGACAGCTGTGAGTCTGCTGGGGCTGCTGACATGCCATCCAAGATAAGATGGCAGTGCCAGCAGTAGTCCCAGGGCATTGGGAAGTCTACACAAGGGTGGCCTTTACAGGTAAATGACATGCTTAAAATACATTAAAGGCATATATAATCTTATGAGAATATTTTTGTTGAAATGAATGGTCTGATGGCAGAGTCTCTTTAATAGAATTGCTGAAGTATTAACTTATATTGGGGAAAATGCTGCTCTAAGCTCCCTCCAATTATGACCATTTGACCAAAATCCTGGCGATGTGCCACATGAACTCTGAGGGACCAGATATCCCATTTTGGCTGATGCTTCTCTTCAGTGGAGATCACATAAACAGATTCCCAAGCTTTCAGTGACCAGCACCGGATTAACCTTGAGAAGCGTTATTCTCATAAAAGGAAAGCATTTCTGCCATTCTGTTATTCTTAATCTGTGCTAGTAAGACAGTTGCCATGGCTTTAAGTCAGTATCTGAGTATAGGCCTGCTTTAAAAGTTCATGGCCACGAGGGCTATTGGAAACTGATGGCTGCACTTAAAAAAGTCAGACACTGCTTTTTGGGTAAAGAAGAGTCTTTGTTGTGGGGAGGCAATGACAAGAGTTAGGGCTGCAGCGTTAATATGGACTCACAATGCCCCTCACTTCATTTTTTGTGTTATGCCAAGCAAACACTTTGAACACCTGACTGTATTAAGTTATCCAGATTAATATGAATCTTGTATACTGAGCAACAGGGAGCACTTATTTTAGGCACTTTTAACCACTTCAGCTCCCGCACCTGTACACCCCCTATGGGCAAGAACATTTTTACATTTATGCAATAGGCCTGTTTATTTGGCAAAAGCTTTGTCATTACTAAAGATAACAAACTAATACATGTTTCACTGTTTAGGATAAACAAGGCTTTCCTTTAGTGAAATTGACATGTAAAAAAAATATTTTATTTTTTAGGCAATCAATAGCCTAAAAAAAAATCACTCTTTCCTACTTTTTTTTTTAACTCAAGTGTGGCTAAAATAATAAAATTATAAATTAAATTCCTTAATTTGTCCTGTTTAAAATTAAACTAAAATTGTAATTCTGGTTCAAAGTTACTTACAAATGGGATAGTTTTTTTTTTTTTTTAATTTTGTGCTTTTTTTAACTAACTGAATTAAAAAAATGTAAATGTTAATGGTTAGAAAAATAGAAAATAAACAAATAAAGTTAGCAGGAAAATAATATCTAAGGGGAGAAGAGGAAGTTAATTAGGATTGAGTAAGTTAACTTATGCCGCGTACACACGAGCGGAATTTCCCTCGGAAAAATCTTGGGTGGTTTTTCCGGCAGAATTCCGCTCAAGCTTGGCTTGCATATACACGGTCACACAAAAGTTCACTGAACTTTCGACTGTCAAGAACGCGGTGATGTACAACACTACGACAAGCCAAGAAAATGAAGTTCAATGCTTCCGAGCATGCGTCAAATTTTTTCCTAGCATGCGTAGGAATTTTGTACGTCGGAATTTCAGATCGGAAAATTTTCCGACCGAAAAATTAAGAACATGCTCTCAATCTTTTGCTGGCGGAATTTCTGCTCATGTTTACGGGGCATAATGGCTCGTTCACACCATACCTGCATCAGTTTTCATGTGCGTCAGTTATGTACCCTGTTCACGCCAATGTTGATGTCACGTCAGTTTCTTTCCTGTGCAGAAAACTGCATACACGTTGCAGATTCCTGCACAAAAAAAACCTGCACATTGTGGAGTGAACAGGGCACACCCTTGCAGAATGCGTGCAGAAAAACTGATGTCTCGGCACCATGGTGTGCCTTAGCGTTAATAGCTTTACATAGGAATGAATGTTCTTTAAACATTTTTTTTTTTACTTGTCAGGTTGCTTTAACTGACATTGACAACTGACATTGTTTGTAGATCAAAGCTCATCTCTTTGATCTGCAGATGAAGGAAACAGAGTAAATACATGGGTAACAGTGCTACTTTGCATCTTTTCTATCTTATGCCTGAACAGTGTTTTTAAACACTGTGTCAGAGGTCCATTTTATCACGGCAGCTGCTGTAAAGTTGCTGTGTTTACACAGCAACTTTACACAGCAAAATGATATCTGTAAATTGCTGGCAAATATGAGGGGGGATCAACAGTGGGGGAGGGCAGGGCGTACGACACATGCCCTTCAGGGGAATTATTTTGGGCACAACCAATGTCCACAATTAGTTAAGGAAAAGATTACCTAAGTCTAATTAGAGCTTAAATTCAAACTCCAGCTATTTTTTCCCTTTAGCTTTTAAAAGAGCAAAGAAGGATTTGAACCCCTGTTTTTTTTATTATCAAATTATTTATTTATTTTCCATTATATACATTACTTCATACTTTGAATCTACAATATTCAAGTTAATCCAAATAAACACATTTATCTTAACAATTAACAATTCTTCCCCCTTTCAAGCACAAAAAAAAACAAAAAACAATTAAATTTAAACACCTTCCCCCTTCCTTATTTCTCCCACCCCTACACCAGAAGTGCTCCCTCCCCCACTCGTCACATCTCTTCCTCCAAATATAGTGTTTCCATTGTGCTCCACACTTCCCTTCCAAATCCACAAAATTAAAAAGTCATTCCGTCCTTGTGATGGAGAAAAAAAAAAAAACCCTCAGCCTGTACAAAAAAATTCTGTTTAGGAGGCTACTAAGCCAATTCAAATCACCCTCAAGCGTCAACCTTAGGCTGCTTTCACACTGGGGCGGTAGGGGGCGTCGGCGGTAAAACAGCACTATTTTTAGCGCTGTTTTACCGCGGTATTCGGCCGCTAGCGGTACGGTTTTAACCCCCCGCTGGCGGCCGAAAAAGGGTTAAAACCACTCGTATAGCGCGGCTATAGCCGCGGTATAGCCGCGCTGTCCCATTGATTTCAATGGGCAGGATCGGTGAAGGAGCGGTGAATACACTGCTCCTTCACCGCTCCAAAGATGCGGTTTGCAGGAGATTTTTTCTTCTCCTGCCAGTGCACTGCTTCAGTGTGAAAGCCCTCGGGCTTTCACACTGAACAAACAGCGGAGGCTGTTTTGGGGCGGTTTGCAGGCGGTATTTTTAGCGCAATAACGCCTGCAAACCAGTGTGAAAGGGGTCTTAATATCCCCCCCAAAAAAATAGTGAGAACTATATGAGGCTTCTATGAGCCATACATCCTTCATAATCAGTGAGTAAATATGCCCTCTTCCCTTTATTATATCTGTTCAAACTATCCCTTCTCTTCTTTGCCCCTCTTCCTCCCTAAGTGTTCTATCCCTTCCCATTTCCCCACCTCTTATCCCTTCCCCGTATTCAACCCCAGGTGAAAGGTGAAAAAAAAATTGATAAGGGAGAAGAGGAGAAAAAAAAAAATATCCCCCCCCCCCGGGACACCCACGATCGAACCCAGAGACCAATTTGAACCCCTGTTAATGTGTCCCAATTTGGTAGATTTTTCTTCACTCAGACAAAAAAAAAGCTGTAGAAAAGCTTTAGGAAACAAATCAGACCTTCCAGGGGTCTGTTTATACACTTATGCCCTGTACACACGGTCGGATTTTTTCAACTGAAAATGTGCGATCGGAGCTTGTTGTCGGAAATTCTGACCGTGTGTGGGCTCCATCGGACTTTTTCCATCGGAATTTCCGACACACAAAGTTTGAGAGCAGGCTATAAAATTTTCCGACAACAAAATCCGTTGTCGGAAATTCCGATCGTGTGTACACAATTCCGACGCACAAAGTGCCACGCATGCTCGGAATCAAGCAGGAGAGCAGCACTGGCTATTGAAATTCATTTTTCTCGGCTCGTCATACGTGTTGTACGTCACCACGTTCTTGACGTTCGGAATTTCCGACCAACTTAGTGTGACCGTGTGTATGCAAGACAAGTTTGAGCTAACATCCGTCGGAAAAAATCCATGGATTTTGTTGTCGGAATGTCCGATCAATGTCCGACTGTGTGTACAGGGCATTACTCTTTTGAGTGCTGCTTGAATAAGATTAAAAATGATAATTCTCCCACTCTACAAGACTCTGGTCCGGCCGCATCTTGAGTATGCAGTTCAGTTCTGGGCACCAGTCCTCCAAGAAGGATGTGCTGGAACTGGAGAAAGACAACAAAGCTAATTAAGGGATTGGAGGACCTCAGCTATGGGGAAAAACTACAAGCATTGAACTTATTTTCTCTGGAGAAGAGACGCTTGAGAGGGGATATGATATCAATGTACAACCTGGCGACCCTCGCATAGGGAAAAAAATATTTTGTGAAAAAGAATTTAAAAAGACATGCGGCCATTCAAGAGAAGAGGTTTAACCTTAAACTGCATAGAGGGTTCTTAACTGTCAGAGCGGTAAGGATGTGGAATTCTTTTCCACAAACAGTGGTATCAGTGGAGAGCATCAATAGTTTAAAAAAACTATTAGATGGGCACCTCAACGACCACAACATACAGGAGTACAAGATGTACTATTGACATAAACACAAGCATACTCGCCACATCATAGGTTGAACTGAATGAACTAGTGTCTTTTTTCAACCTCACCAACTATGTATATGTGAGCACATTTGTTCTTTATGTCCTTGCAAAAAAAGAATTTGAAGATTCCACTTCGATGTGAAAATTCCCCTGTTAGGTGAACATGTTCTACTCCTTTAGTAAAGCACCTCCGCAGATTTTCAGAACATTGCAGTGAAGACCGGTCACCAGAATCTGAGTCAGCTATCTCTGCATGCAGCTCAGAATTTCACTGTGGCTACAAAACACTATTCTAGGTATGAATGTGAAACCATATTTAGCAGGGTACTTGTTCCTCTGTGCCCAAACTTCAGCTTTAAACCAGGAGCTATCTTTGATAAAAATCATTGTATTGTGGGTTATCTTGATAAATTTAAACATTTTTCTGTGTTTACATATTCTTAACTTTCTTTAAAAAAATTATTTTTATTAATAAGAATTATTATTAGAAAAAAATATTATATAAGTAAATTAGTCTTAGTGCCCAAAGATTTCTGAAATAATTTATATACAGGACTGGTGGTCAACTGGTCAGAGATTAAATTATTCATGTAAAAAAGTTAAAATATTCCGTAACTAAGTATCCAGTCAGATACTAGCTATACTTAGCCTTGACATAGCATGCTAGAACCCTTATATCTGGTACTTTGGGTTACATGCTCTGTGCACTTTACTAGAAGGACATTGGCTGCTGACTCGAGGCCTAACTCTAGACTCTGATAGCATAAATGATTGTGCGGCTCCAGACCAGTAACTGTGAGCTGCAGCTTGCTGTGTAATAAAAGACCTTTAATATTTGAAATACAGGGTCCTGGCTCAGTCCCAATATACCTAATATGAATGCTTTTAAGAAATTACTTGCCATCAAGAAGTTACATTTGTAAAACAGGAACAGAGAAACACTTATGTTTTCCTTGTGGTAGCCAATTAAATGTTTCTTGTGAAAAAGAAAAGATAGCATCTGATTGGCTACCACATGCAACTGTTGTTTACTTGTAGCTAGTTCATTTTGATGAACATTGCACATTTTTGTATAATCTAAGATTTGGTGTTGTAATTTCTCTAAGTTTATTTCCTGTTATTAAATAATAAAAGTTTATCTGCTACTTACAGTGTAGCACTACATGTTGCAAATATCATGTTGTAAGGCAGGATACGGAAATAGTTGTGAAATGTATTTACTTGTTTTCCTTATGCTCTGGTTTCGAAGTATAGCAGATTACAGTCTCCTTTATCAGCAGCTGACACTAGACCTTAATGTATAACTGAAGGCCAGGCAATGGATAAGGGGGTACCACCAGTTCTGGGTGACTCAGATGTGGGCAGGGAGGGTGAACGGCACGGAGTAGGGGCAATTACTGGAACCAATCCCCTGTATGGCTCTCTGCAGCAGCTGAAAGCTGGCTCCTTCTCCTCTATCTTCTGCTGGCTTTCAGTTGCTGCAGAGAGCCAGACAGGGGATTGGTTCCAGTAATTGACCCCCGTCACACCCATCACCATCTCTGTGCACCCTACCAGCCCCTTCCTTTTCTGAATGAACACAATGAGTGACTGGTAGGGGGGGGGGGCTGTCAGGTCGGCTGTACAGAGCCCCGTGGTTTCTGACAGCAGCCCTGACCAAAGGCAAAACATTATTTTTTTTTTTGGGTAGAGTGAAGGGGGTTTAGAACACTTGTTCTCCCTCTCTAATTGTCCTGTTTACCATTATTACTAAAAGTGAAAATAAAATAAAATCCCAAATTTTGGGTTGTCCCCAGGACAGTAATAGAGGGGAAATCCTCCAATGAGGACGCTAGTTCTGGTTACAACCAGGGATTCCATCATTTGGGAGGGATTTCCTCTCACTTCCTGTTTTGGCTTTGGGACAGGAAGTGAGGGGAAATCTCTCCAAACAAAAACTTTCAAGGGTTATAACCCTCCCTTACTCAATCTAAAATAAGAAAAAAAAGGTTCTGCCTTTTAGTTCTACTTAAAGGATATTCCATAGTTAGCTTGTTAGAACTATAGATAGACCTCCTAATGCACCTAGCATTTTCTACTGGATGAAACGGGTGCTTCATTAGCATGAAGAGTGAAAAAACTAGTTGGGTCATAAATGCTGTTCACAGTTTACTCTCTCACGTTCCTAATTCCAGTTAAAAGTTTGTTTAAACTGTGCAAGAACTCTTCTTTAATTAAACCAGTATTAAACCCAAAAGCAAACATTTATTGTATTGCAGCTTACCAATTCTTAGTTAGTGATGGCTGTATTAGTTTCCTTTTTTATAGGCTTTCTTCTTTTCCAAAAGCACAAGCTCTCCAGCAGAATGTATCAGTTTACATGGATGAGACAAACCACCTAACTCTGGCAGGGGTGATTTAAAATGACCAACTTTTATTTATTCATGCAAAACCTTTATCCCAAAAGGAAAAAACAAAACTGTTTGCTTTTACAGATTATAAAGTAAGATCTGGAGTTTGACTTCAGTTTGTTAGTAGTTCTAAACCTGCTAATACAGTTAACATTACCCCCCCCACCCCCACCCCCAGAATGACAATGTTGCTGTCTGCTGTGCTCCCTGTTCTCATTCCTCCAGAATTGTGTCTCAGTTATACAGAAGGTGTGTTACTGGCCATATGACCAGGGGAAAAGCCAAAGAAAAGAAAACCGATGCAGCCACCACATCTAATGACTGGTAAGCTGCGATATAATATATTTTTGGTTTGGGGTTTAATACTGCTTTAAATGATAACTCCAAGCAAAATAAATGATAGTACTGCAGTAACTGCTTAAATTAGTAACCTTTATTTAAAGTGGATCTAAAGTCATTTCGGTCTGCCAAACTCTCAAATGGCTATTATGTGAAAATCCATCCTTTAGCATTATCAGTCTTTAGATAAGACCTATAGATTGGTTCATCGGTGTGATGGGTCCCTCCTGGACCAACAGAGAGGCTCAGTAGGTAAGAGGGGGCGACAAGGCCTCAAGTTTCTTGTCTATAGTCAGAATCAGTATGGGTGAGGCCAAGCGCTCAAATAGAGATTGGAATGTGCAGGTACCATTCATGTTTAATAGCAGTTTGCACTTTGATAGAATAATGACAGATGCGCTTTAAAAAGTTTTTTTTTCCATTCTAGGAAAGAATTACATTTTATCCAGCTTTAAGGGAATTGTGTACAGGTACTTACAGCCACCATTTCATAACCTTCCACAAGAAAGTAGAGGTCTCTGTGAATCCTAAACTCTTGTCTGACGTCAGGTTTGTCTGCTACTCATCATAGTGTGGGTATGTGTCCCCCAAAATGGTAAAATAGAAGTATCCAAAAATGTGTCCTCACCAAAAATGGAGGTTTACACAACAGATGTAGAAGAAAAGTTAAGCCTTCTTTGTGTGAACAGCAGATCTGGTGAGCACACATATTTTTTGAGGACTGCGGCTTCACATTGATCTTGGAGGATCCATACCCTCATTTGGTGGTGGCCCCTCATGCAGGGTGCACAGGCGCCGCCCCTCTATCCATGCGTCTGGCCCCCTAATCTACATGTGGGGCGTTGGACGCATGGATTTCAATATTTTTTTTTTTTTTTTTAAGCACATGATTTAGATCCTGAGACTCTAAATGGCTTCAAAAAAGGGTGGATGCCCCGAGCCCACCCACTTGTGTGACAATAGCGAATTAATATTCACTATTGTCTTCCTGATCCTCCTCCCGGCCAATCAGGAAGCAGTTCCTGTGACCCGATTGGCAAGGGAGTCTTAGGACACACTTCCTGTTCAGGTGGGAGGAGAATTAACGACCCGGATTTTCATTCCCCCCTGACTCCAAAGGTGGGGGGGTTTGGTGTTAGTTTGCCGCCTCCCCCCCCAATATATTAAACACTGGCCACTACTGCCCACACTAGCATGCTTCAGCACTAAAAGTGATTTGATCCTGGACTACCTCCAACAGCACTGAGGGCACTTGGATACTCTTCAAGGTATACATGGAGACAGAAATATTCTTCACAAGCAAGCTATAGGATTGCAGATTTTCTTTGGGTATCTTGCCAGTCCTCCAAAGGTGAGTTGAGAGAATCCTTTACCAAATACCATCACTTTACAATTCTTTATCAAATGCCATCTCAGAAAAAAATACACTACATTGTTTATGAGAGTCTAAATTTCTATGATCGTCAACTCCATCTAGTGGCCAAAATGCAGTATATTTTCTGGTTGAAGTACTTCAGAAAACTATACCACATTTTGGCCACTAGATGGAGCTGAAAATCATAGAAATTCATCTATTACAGAAATTTTGGCCAAAATATGTACACTCTGCAAAAATATATGTGACATTCCTTTAACAAGCCTTTTAAAAATAGTCCCCTAAGTCTTTCCCATTTTCCACACTTTCCATCCTCTTTGGGGACTTCTGCATTGAATGCTACTATGCATACTGTGCATATTCAGTTCTATGAGTGTCTATGGCAGCAGTTTCATCCCAGCAACCCATTCATCTTAATATGGGTTAGGCTTCACACAGTCCTTAGCTTTCCTGTGCAAGCTGATTAGCTGATCTCTGTAATGCCTGAATATGGATAACCTGTTAGAAGAAAAGGTTTCCTGGACAACCTTTTTAAAGTAAACTTGTCACAAACACGTGAAATTCAAACAAAGCATATCATAAAAAATTAATAAGGATAGTTTACCTTTAGATAAAACTGCATATCAAAACAACCAGTAAATCCAGAGATATCCAGAGATCATTCCTTTGTAAAAGTCAAGCTCGGCTCATCCCTACTGCTATGAGCCTTCCTATTAATTCCTAAATAGGATGGTCAATTGAGAGTACTGGGAGGTAGGTAGAGGTGGGTCCAAGCTCAGTGTTTATGGAAAAAAGTCAATATTTACATATAATTTACATATATTATATGCATATATTTACATATAATTTAGCCTGCTCATATCTCCAAAGTTATTTGACATAATGATGTGGTTTTCACTAAAGGCTGGCTCTGCTTTCATCATATGCTCTGTTTGAATTGCCAAGGTTTGTGACAGATTTAGTTTAATCTCTGTGACATTGATCTTTGAATCTGAACCGACACTTTATATGGCAATATTCCCAGTAGAAAGCAACATTTTAATTATGTGTTTTATTGATTTGTTGGTTTAGAAGCACCAAGTGCAGTTTTTTTTTTTTTTTTTATGTTATGTCGTTTTTTGTTTTTTTTAATATTCCCAGTAGCTCTGAGACTCTCATGAGTGTCTGACTATTGACAAGCATAGGAAGCGGTGTCACAAACACAAATGTGAGTTCCATGTTTTATTTACGGAAATGTATTCTATGTAATGATAAAATAAAAATCAGTTTTATATGGGGATCCCCTCTAATACTGTATTTTTTTTTTAACTATTTGTTTTGTCACGCTTGTGATTTATAGCCTAATCAAACATCAGCTCTGTACAGATATTTTTGTAAAGATCGTTGTATACCGTATTTAAAAAAAACAATGTAAGCTATCTTAATACTGCAGTGAATTTCTTTATAACATTTACTAAATTTTATGACTCATGTAAGTATTAAGTGATTTTTTTTCTTGGCACAGAATTTGTTGCATATGTTGTGACTTGTACTGAAATATCAATAATTCTATCATTAAAGACCATACTGATTTCAGTTCAGACACATAATAGTTGTTTTTTTCTTCTTTTTTTAATTATTTAACACAAAGGTTTCAATGGTCTTTATTAGGTTTTAAAACATAATACAGATATGCATAACATTACATATAAACATGTGTGCATCCAGATAGTTGCACAAAGACAACATTATTAAAGTGTTTGTTACCCCAGCAATTCATATTCCTAATATGCGCATGTTCGGAGCATGTGTGCTCCTTCATTAGGCCATCTGATGAAGGAGCCTGATTAGATGGCCTGATGAAAGAGCACACACACTCCGAACATGCCACCTCCATGACCACTGATGTCACTGTTGGAATCCACCAGCACAGCCGCCAGCTTGCCGTTCAGGCAGTAAGGAGGTTAGAATGGAACGCTAGCAGGGGCAGCTATTGATTGAGATAGAGATATATATATATATATATATATATATATATATATATATATATATATATATATGATAAAAGTCTAGTTAGTATTTGAAGGCTAAGTCGGTGTTGGTAGCGGCAGCCAGCTCGTGAGAGCAGAAGAGACTCTATAGCAATGGGAAGAGGGAAGAGAGCAGCGCCGCACTATTACGCTTAGAGCGGCACTGCTCTCTCTTCCTTCTTGCCCTTCAGACATAGACACCTTTTTAAATATTAAAGTGTTTTTAACTACTACACTAATGCCCCATACACACGGTCGGATTTTCCAACGGAAAATGTTCGATGGGAGCTTGTCGGAAATTTAGACGGTGTGTAGGCTCCATCAGACATTTTCCATCAGAATTTGCGTCACACAAAATTTGAGATCTGGATCTCAAATTTTCCGACAACAAAATCCATTGTCGTAAATTCCGATTGTGTGTACACAATTCCGACGCACAAAGTTCCACGCATGCTCTGAATTAGCACTGGCTATTGAACTTAATTTTTCTCGGCTCGTCGTACGTGTTGTACGTCACTGCATTCTTGATGTTCGGAATTTCCGTCCAAACTTGTGTGACCGTGTGTTATGTAAGAGAAGTTTTAGCCAACATCCGTTGGAAAAAATCCATGGATTTTGTTGTCGGAATGTCCGATTGCGCGTACGGGGCATTAGAAGCGCAGTTACCTTCCCCCATGTTGTTCACAGAGTATATTCTAGTTCGTACTAGAACTTGCTGCTTTCAAGTGTTGACATCATTAATATCCAGAGACTCTTATATAGGCTTTTACATTAGTATCTATACATATTTTATGGACTTTTACACGTTTTTAAAGCTTAGTCACATTTGGGACTCTCTCTTCTGTGTGCCAAATGTTTATCCCAGTAATACATAAAGAGGAGCTCCAGTCTGGACAAAAAAAATAAAAAGTCAGCAGCTACAAATACTGTAGCTGCTGACTTTTAATATAAGGACATTAACCTGTCCAGGGATCCAGCAATGTCAGTATTCCGATCCAATCCTTCAATTGGCTTGGGGTACGTGCGCCGGCATAAACCGTCAGTGAAGCCTTCAAGCTTCTACTGCACATGCGTGAGTCACTCTGCACTTTCTGAATGGTCCCATAGTCTTCTGGGACCTGTGTGTGTGTCCCAGAAGGCAGGGGGAAGGGGGCCGGAAGTACTCTGAGATCGCAGCGGTGATCCCGCTCCCCCCCCCCCCCCCAAAAAGTGCCAAATATGGTAGTGGTGGTGGGGGGGGAAGCGAACAAACAGAGCTTCCCCTTTTAGGCGGAGCTCCACTTAAATAAACTTTGATGATTTTATAAGTGAGGGCAATTTTGGCACCTAAAAAGCCCCTTCACTCTGTTGTGACTGCCTTTATTGACAGTCATTTACTTTTCCGCATCATTTTGGGATGTGGTGCAGGATTATCTGTAAGTGAATCTGTGACACTTATTTGGTTTATACACACAAAATGGCAGGTAAAGTTATATTGTATATTCTATGGATAGTACATACAAGAGCTCTTTAATGAGTAACTGACATCTAAGTACTTAATAATAGTGCAGCTTGTATATGAGTACAGGTGCTGCCACCTGGTGTACAGACTTGGGATATTACTAGCATCATAATATTAATGAATAGTAATAATAATAATATCTAAAAGAACCCATTTCAGTTTCAACTTTTTCCTTTAATTGATCATCAAGTTTAAAATATGCAACAGGGACTTTCAAAAAACGGAACCTCCAGTAAGGCCTCATGTACACTGCTGCTGCTTTTTTGACCTTCGGTAGAGACACCCCTCTCCCCAGCACATACCCTAAGTACAGACACCCTTCTCCTCAGCACAGACCCTCAGTACAGACCCCCCTCTCCCCAGCACAGACCCTCGGTAGAGACACCTCACTCCCCAGCACAGACCCTCAGTACAGACACCCCACTCCCCAGTGCAGACCCCTCAGCACAGAAACCTTCCCCAGCACAGGCCCTCGGTAGAGACACCTCTCTCCCCAGCAAAGACCCTCGGTACAGACACCCCTCTCCTCAGCACAGACCCTCGGTACAGACACCCCTCTCCTCAGCACAGACCCTCGGTACAGACACCCCTTTCCCCAGCACAGACTCTCGGTACAGACACCCCAGTACAGACGCCCTCAGTACAGACACCCCTCTCCCCAGCACAGACCCTAAGTACAGACACCCCTCTCCCCACCACAGCCCCTCAGTACAGACATCCCTCTCCCCACCACAGCCCCTCAGTACAGACACCCCTCTCCCCACCACAGCCCCTCAGTACAGACATCCCTCTCCCCACCACAGCCCCTCAGTACAGACACCCCTCTCCCCACCACAGCCCCTCAGTACAGACACCTCTCTCCCCAGCACAGCCCCTCAGTACAGACACCCCTCTCCCCAGCACAGACCCTCTTAGAGACACCTCTCTCCACAGCACAGACCCTCGGTACAGACACCCCTCTCCCCAGCACAGACCCTCAGTACAGACACCCCTCTCCCCAGCACAGACCCTCAGTACAGACACCCCTCTCCCCAGCACAGCCCCTCAGTACAGACACCCCTCTGCCCAGCACAGACCCTCGTAGAGACACCCCTCTCCACAGCACAGACCCTCGGTACAGACACCCCTCCTTCCAGCACAGACCCACGGTACAGACATCCCTCTCCCCAACACACATTCTCTGTACAGACACCCCTCTCCACAGCACAGACCCTCGGTAGAGACACCTTTCTCCCCAGCACAGACCCTCGGTACAGACACCCCTCTCCCCAGCAAAGACCCTCGGTATAGACACCCCTCTCCTCAGCACAGACCCTCGGTACAGACACCCCTTTCCCCAGCACAGACTCTCGGTACAGACACCCCAGTACAGACGCCCTCAGTACAGACACCTTCTCCCCAGCACAGACCCTCAGTACAGACACCCCTCTCCCCAACACAGACCCTCAGTACAGACACCACTCTCCCCAACACAGACCCTCAGTACAGACACCCCTCTCCCCAGCACAGACCCTCAGTGCAGACACCCCTCTCCCCAGCACATACCCTCAGTACAGACACCCTTCTCCTCAGCACAGACCCTCAGTACAGACCCCCCTCTCCCCAGCACAGACCCTCAGTACAGACACCCCACTCCCCAGTGCAGACCCCTCAGCACAGAAACCTTCCCCAGCACAGACCCTCGGTAGAGACACCTCTCTCCCCAGCAAAGACCCTCGGTACAGACACCCCTCTCCCCACCACAGACCCTCGGTACAGACACCCCTCTCCCTAGCACAGCCCCTCAGTACAGACACCCCTCTCCCCAGCACAGACCCTCGTAGAGACACCCCTCTCCACAGCACAGACCCTCGGTACAGACACCCCTCCATCCAGCACAGACCCACGGTACAGACACCCCTCTCCCCAACAGACATCCTCTGTACAGACACCCCTCTCCAAAGCACAGACCCTCGGTAGAGACACCTTTCTCCCCAGCACAGACCCTCGGTACAGACACCCCTCTCCCCAGCACAGACCCCTGGTACAGACACCCCTCTCCCCAGCACAGACCCTCAGTGCAGACACCCCTCTCCCCAACACAGACCCTCAGTACAGACACCACTCTCCCCAGCACAGACCCCTGGTACAGACATCCCTCTCCCCAGCACAGACCCTTAGTACAGACACCCCTCTCCCCAGCACAGATCCTCAGTACAGACACCCCTCTCCCCAGCACAGACCCCTGTTACAGACACCCCTCTCCCCAGCACAGACCCCTGTTACAGACACCCCTCTCCCCAGCACAGACCCCTGTTACAGACACCCCTCTCCCCAGCACAGACCCCTGTTACAGACTACCCTCTCCCCAGCACAGACCCCTGTTACAGACACCCCTCTCCCCAGCACAGACCCTCAGTACAGACACCCCTCTCCCCAGGACAGACCCTCAGTACAGACACTCCTCTCCCCAGTGCAGACCCCTCAGCACAGAAACCTTCCCCAGCACAGACCCTCAGTGCAGACACCCCTCTCCCCAACACAGACCCTCAGTACAGACACCCCTCTCCCCAACACAGACCCTCAGTACAGACACCCCTCTCCCCAGCACAGACCATCAGTACAGACACCCCTCTCCCCAGCACAGACTCTCAGTAAAGACACCTCTTTCCCCAGCACAGACCATCAGTACAGACACCCCTCTCCCCAGCACAGATCCTCCGTACACACATTCCTCTCTGCAGCACAGACCCTCGGTAGAGACACCTTTCTCCCAAGTACATACCCTCGGTACAGACACCCCTCTCCCCAGCAAAGACCCTCAGTACAGACACCCCTCTCCCCAGCACTGACCCTCAGTACAGACACCCCTCTCCCCAGCACAGATCCTCCATATAGCCACCCCTCTCCGCAGCACAGACCCTCGGTACAGACACTCCTCTCCCCAGCACAGACTCTCAGTACAGACACCCCTCTCCCGAGCACAGACCCCCGGTACAGACACCCCTCTTTCCAGCACAGACCCTCGGTACAGACACCCCAGTACAGACGCCCTCAGTACAGACACCCCTCTCCCCAGCACAGACCCTAAGTACAGACACCCCTCTCCCCAGCACAGACACCCCTCTCCCCAGCACAGACTATTATGCACTGTTTTGATATTATTATCTACTTAGATTTGTAGTGCTTGAGTACACGAATTGGGTAGTGCAGTGTTTCCACATCATTTATACATTACCTTCTTATATCAGTCCATTATAATTATTAAGCGTTTTTTTTTCTGCCAAAACTTTACTGCTCCTGGACGCACTGGCTGTAGAGTTTTTGTTCTGCCTCTAAACGCCCCTGCCTCCAAACGCCTCTAAACTCCTATGTGTTAACATGCAGGGGCATTTAGAGGCAGGAAAAAAAAATGCAAAACACCCCTGGTAGCAGTAGAAAAAAACATCCAGTGTGCAAGAGGTGTAAAAGTATGCCCCCTTAGGAAAAAAGTCAGGTAAATCTTAGGACTGGGTGGACAGAAAAAAACTTTTTTTGGCAGGTAAAACAGCTCTCATATAATTATCTCAATGGTGTATCTAGCCTTTTGACCTGAATTGAGATTTAAACGATAGACCCTTTTTCTTATCATCTTCTGAAACCAGTGCAGTTGCACTGCCTACTGATCTGCCCCTGTACTGCCCTTGGGATCATGGGCACTGTCAACAGATTATGAAAAATGTACAATCAAATACTTTCTAAAAGTAAAAAAAAAAACAAAACTTTGAATTGTTTTTTTTTTCTTTTCATTACTCTAAAAGGTTTGTAACCCTTTCTAATAATAAAATGAGACAATTTTCCAAGTTGTGATGGACTATAACAAACAGTGAGTACAGATTACGATGCCTGTTTTTTCCCCTCATGACTCTTCTTGTCGGGTCCTTGAAACTACTTGAGTTTGGTCTTTCGGCTCTGTCCCCTTTCTGCTCGTCATGAACTGTTAGCTGCTGTTTTGCTCTTGCGTCAGTCTAATGCTGATTATATCCGTACATCCTGTATGGAGTGCTTGAAGTACACTGTTTCAGTGATCTGTGAATGAAGAGCACTAAAAAAAAAACCCAGAATAATACTAGATTAATCCTTCAGTTGCTAGCCAGTAAACAGAATCCACATATTAGTGTTGCATAACTTTATTAACCCATGAGAACAAAAATGTGAGAGGTACATCTTCTGCCAGATGGTAGTTCTGGTGCAAGCTCCAGAATTACCATGCTCATCAAGAAACAGGTCTAGCCTTCCATATTTGTGTCTAGATTTTCTTTATTAACAATTTTTTTCCATTACTATTGCAGATGTTACCAATGTGCCTAAAGGGGACATCTAGTCCTCTACGGGTTTTTATCCAGCCTGCAGCAACTCTGTGTGATAGGTATACCAGGGCATTCACTGCCAGACAGCCAGGACTCTACCCCAGTCTCGAGCGCATATTTTACCCCCCTCTGCTGTGGATGGTTGCTAGGATTGCTGGCATCCTATCAACAAATGATGTGGTTTCCCAGGACTTCCTCTATCCTGACCTACTCCACCTCCCGGCTTCTGCCCTGCTGCTCTGCCTACTAAAAGAAAAGGGGGGGACTCTGCTGGGCACATGGATGACAGCTGTGACTCAGATGTGCCCTCCTGGTTGTAAGGGGCGGGGTCTCTGGTGTGCGCTCCTGAATGTGAGGGGGGACTTTGTTGGGCACTCCTGAATGTAAGGGGGGGCCTCTGCTAGGCACTCATAGATGCAAAGGGAAATTCATTCTTAGAGATCTAAGAGATCTATAAATAAATAGATTAAATTGAGTACTACTAACAAACCTCTAAACTAATCATACCGTATTATATATATGTCTTTTATATGCTGGTGGAATAAAATTTAATTTTTATACTTACCCTGTGTATGTTAAGCCTCTGTACGGTACCACGAAAGTCCATTATAGCCTCAATTCACCATTTTCTCTATATAATCATACTGTATATCATGAACAAAAAGCTTTTTCAGCTATCTTTTCAAAGCCCCTGTGATAATGAAAAAAATGCAGAGAGGAGGAAAGCCCGATCATCTCACATGTCAAAGTTATGTTAGCTGCCTCTCCTCCAATCAGGGAGTACTCTGTGCAGACATTAGATGGGAAACCACAAAGACCACTGCAGCCTAGATTTTATGTATAAGTAATAGAGTGGTATTCCATCTCTGCTAGTATGTGGGCTCTTTCTGTCTATAAGGGCTTATTTGCTCTAAAAATGATGATTTGTTTGTAGCATTTGCTCTTCCTTTGCATGCCATAGATGAGTAAGTCCAAAACAAGACCAAAATGACAGCTTTGCTTTCAGGAACCAATAGGATCCTTCCTTCTTGTGTTGCCTCCGCAGTTCCTGCGATGCAACGTTGGGGTTGGTACAGATGCAGGTACGGATGGTACAGATGCAGAATGACCCCCAGTGATCTTAAATCAGAGTAGGCAAGGACAATAAAATATTGGGTAAGGAATACAGAAATTTGCATACATATAAAGTGCATGTAGAGTCAGAAGCCAAGGCAAACTGCTAGGTCTCTTTCACACAGGTATTACGGCAGTCCATTTTTGACTCATGATTACACAGATCAAAATCATACTGCAATGTATTCCTATGTGGTTGGATATACGAGCATGGTTCAGGTTCATTGGACTAAACGCAATAAGTTTGCATTCAGGTCCATTTTTACTAACCTGACCGGATGTTGGTGGATACGGGCAAACACATGGCCGCTTCATTCAGCCACCCATAGGGATACATTGGTTTCTTGTTCCTACATTACAGGATGGAGGATATGATGAAACAGAAACAGTGTCATATATTTGGCATTCGTTTCCATTCTGATCCAACACAGCAGAGGATCAGGCTAGGATTCCTTGACATAAAACGAGACATATCATATAAGATTTAGGAAATCTAAAAAAAACTGCTATTTAAAATGATGAAAGTTTTTGTTACATTTAGACACATGTCTGTTGACATCTACCACTCCATAGAGGGCAATGGATGGTCCAATTGGGCCTGCCTAAAAAATCTGACAGGTGGACCCAACTGGCCCGTCTGTATGAAGGGGGCCTAATTATATGATAAATGTTTAAAGTTTATTGCTGATACGCTGATTTAGTCACAATAAAACAATAAAACAATAAAGTACAGTTGTACTGTACTGTCTGTGCCCCCCATTAAGGAGATTCACCCTCTCTATTTGTTCTGTTCATTGAGTGAAAGTAAAGAAAATTCAAAATTTCGGGTTGTCTCCAGAAAATAGAGGGGAAATCTTCCAATGGGGACACTAGTTCTGGTGACCTGGGAGTCCCAAATTAATTTGCTTAATTTGCAGGGATTTCCTCTTACTTCCTGTTTGGCAATGGGACAGGAAGTGAAAGGCGATCTCTACAATGGGACACAGATGGGGAAAAAAATCTGACAAAGGATTATAACCCTCCCTTGCTCTATCCAAAAAAAAAAATAAATAAAAAATGCCTATAGTTCTACTTTAAGATCAATTAAAAGGCTAAGTTCACCTTTTCAGGCAGAATTTCACTTTTCATAATAAATAGAAGCCTTTTTAATGTCCTTTCTGCCCAAGTCATACTAATGTGCTTATCTCTCACTTACCTAGTCCACGGAAGCTTTGAATTTTCACCTCTCATTTTAAAATAATGCTTTCTGAGTTCTGTATAATCATGTGAACTTCCAGGTAACTTCATATCCCATCACACACTGCGTTTCTGCATCACAGAATAGGGCTTGTTTACTTTTGTAGACCACACCTTCCTCATTACTATACCACTTCTTTTTATTAACACCCACTTTCCACCTTTTTCCTTTAAGGTGGCTATATACTATACAATCTGTTTGTACAATCTCCTTTAGATCTACCATCAACTATGTAGTGCAAGGTGAAAATATAACAATAATGTGAAATGGCATTCAAAAAATATTCATAGACAATAGTGTGAAATGACATAATTGAATAAGTGCAAACAAAGTCCATAGAAAAAATATTTCAGTGATTCAAAATATTTGTGTAGAAAAATTGCAAAATGTTGACAGTTAATCCGATGAGTTGAACCGCTGACACCACACCAATGTGCTCACAGAACTCTCTCCTCATGGGCATAGATAAAATGCCTTTGTAAATCCACTTGGATCGGCCTCGATTCCAGAATCCAGGATTAACAGTAATATGTTCCCAATTAAAAGGTTCCACCCCTCGTGACCAATGTTACGATCCACAGTTCCAACAACGTGTAGAGAGCAGGATTTAGCCGAACTGATAGCGCCTGTTGAGAGGAGTAGAATGCAGCCTGACAGTCTTGTACCCAAGCAGGAAGATGTCCAGAGAAGTTGCAAGTCCTACGCTTTCCCTTCTCATCAAGAACCTTTGCCAGCTGCTAGTGCTGTCCCAACCAGGTGGGGTACCTGTCCCTACTCTACCAACTTGCAAAATGCATTGTTGGTAGGCTCTACCAAATGGCAATCCAGCTCAGGGAGGTGGAGGGTGTAAACACACCAAATTCACTTTCAGGCCCCGTTCACACAGCGTAGCGGGAGCGCACTTTTTTTGGTGCATTTTTCCTGCGTCACACGTAGGACAGCCCATTGATTTTAATAGGCTGCCCTAGTTGCGACAAACGCAGAAAAGCAGTGTTGCGGTTTGCACATTTTTTACCACGCATTTGTCATGCATATTTGCACTCAACAAAATGCGTGTTTGCTTCCACATTTGATATGCCGTTAACAGTTAAAAAATTTTAGGTGTAAAAAGGTGGGCATAAACTATACAATCATATTGTACAATCTCTGTACAATCTCCTTTAGATGTAGCAAAAACTATATAATCCATCCAATCATTCTGTATCTTATCAGGCAGACCCTCGCCTTACATAGTTGATGGTAGATCTATTGGAGATTGTGCAATCAGATTGTATAGTGTATTGTGAGCTTTACAGACTTTGAGGGACACACTTTTCCTGTTTAATGCTACAGCTCTGCTGCACATAGGCTGTTATGTGATTGCTCATCTCCTGCACACTCTGCCAAATGAATGATGTATGCAAGGTGGAGGTAACATACAAAATGATTGATCAGTAGAGGAGTGAGAACAGTGCTCACTGACATTGTCTACATTGGAGAAGCGTGTAAATACAGAGGTGGATGGGAGCAATCTCCTGGAAAGGGAGGACAGGTGCAGGGTATGTATTAAAGAGGTCAGCTACTGAACTCCTTCTTTAGTTCACCAACAGTTTTCCTGTCCCAAACACCAAATGCCAGGACAGGTAGCTGGAAGTAATGGAGAAGTTTTCTACAGTATAGGAGACACTGGGGGCTGAGGTAAATCCTATCCTAGAACATAAAGCTTTTTCTTTTTCTGCAACAGAGGTACAATAATAGTATATTGGTACATAGGGAAGCTGTAATTTAGAAAATAAAATTGAACATGGCCTTTAAGATCAATTTGTATACTGAGACTGCTTAGAAGTAAAGTGCTCAATTTACATATAACCTGATGCTCACAAATTGTTTCCACACTATTCGTTTTTACCCTGATATACTCTAATGTTCTCTGATTAACTATGTCTGTAAATTCTTCTTTATATTACATATAAGTTACTTTATGCATATTGTTTTTTTTTATCTCTCCCCCTATGTAATGGAGGCCACATGGGCTACGTTCTGTGTGTGATTTTAAGCTTTGAGCGCAGATTTTACTATCTTTACATTGCAATTGTTGTATACAGCACAGCTCGGTTATCTTGTGTGTGTATAATTGTTTTTTGAGCCTATAGACTGTGCCAAGACACTCGCAGCTTTTAAGTTAAGTAGCCCGCAATTCTGTCAACAAATGTTAGTCGTTCCAAAATGATATCCTATGATAATAATAATAGTTTATATTATAGAATATTACAATAAAAAACACAAAAAATGATATCAACAAAGGGTTCATTTCTCTGTCCTCATCTTCTACCTTTTCCAAGGTTTCTCTATAACAACAAAACAGGCAAAATATTCAACCAGATTTCCTCTCTTGCAGGTAATTAGAAATACAGATGTCACTTACTTCATCACCTGGTGATAAAATTTGGTATTGCAACTCGACGATAACAGTATTTATAGCATGGGTCTCAAATTGGTGACCCCCCCCTGCTGTTGTGAAACTACAAATCCCATCATGCCTGTGAGAGTCATGGTTGTAACTGTCAGCCTTGCAATGTCTCATGGGACTTGTAGTTTTGCAACATCTGAAGGGTCGCTAGTTTGAGACCCCTGGCTTAAAGAATAACTAAACCCAAGAACCAAAGTTTTATATACTACAGTTTACCAGTCCTTAGATGTGGTCCAAACTACTGATTTCCTCACCTCCTTGTAATTGAGACAAAGGCAGACATAATTTGAGTGTGGAGTGTGCCAACCATAGCTCCCTCCATAGATATTGTGGAGGGAGCGTAGCCACCCAGGGACAGGAAGTGTGTTATTTGGAGGATTACCAGATTAAGGAGAAAACATGCTGCCACCTCATCTAAGTACTGGAAAGATGCGCTTAGACTCAAGAACAATTGTTTATTTAAGAATGGGCATCAGTCTGCCAAGCATATCATCACTTAGAAAGGGATCCAATTCTTGTTCTTCAGGGGAACTGTTGAAGATGGTTTAATACCCCTTAAAGTGGAAGAGGGATATCATTTCAAAGGTAACGTCTGATTCACTCTGCACTTTTTTATGTTTGATTTGAATAAACTTATTTGCAAATGCAACTTGACAGCAGTAAAGGTCAATAGAAATATGAACTATTGCATTACTAATCACATTATAATATTTCTAAGGTTACAGCAGCTGTGAGCCATGTAATCCACGTGACTGATTTAAAAATAATTTATTAGCTTTAAGTATGCTGAAAAGTGTTACAAACACCGAAGAGATAATATAGCTCTGATTATGGGTTATAGGTTAGATCAATGTTCATTTTTTTTTGATTGAATGTGTATCTGTAGTAAAATAAAGCAGGCAGCAATTAGTAACAAGTGAATTTATGCCAGTGTGGGTCATCACATAAAAGCGTTAACAATCAGGAAAAGGAATTACTTTAGTAATTATAAAAAAATAGAATGAGGTTAGATAAGGTGAGATTACACTTAACCAGTTCGCGCCCGCGCTATAGCCAAAAGACGGCTACAGCACGGCGCTCAATTGCCAGGAGGGCGTCCCTAGACATCCTCCTGTTTACTTCCGCTCTCTGCACCGCCGCAGGCGCGCATCAGAGAAATTCTGTGTTGGCCGTGTCCCTTGGACACAGCCAATCACAGATCGTGCTAAATGGCCAATCACAGCGGCCATTTAGCACTCAATCGGAGTATCCAATGAGAGATGATCTCAAATGTAAACATATAAGATCATCTCTCATTGCTGGCTCTCCCTCCTCACACAGAGGCCGCGTGTGAGGAGGGAGAGTTTCCGTGTTGCAGATCTGTGAGTGCCAGCCATTTTGTGAACATCAATTACAGTGAAACCACACAAATCAGCCCAAATAGTGCCCATACAGTGCCACATCAGTGCCACAGTGCTCATCACTGTTAGTGTCACAGTGCCAACTGTCATCAGTGCCATCTATCAGTATCATCTGTCAGTGCCATCTGTCATCAGTGCCATCTGCCACATCAGAGCCACCTGTCAGTGTCACCTGCCACATCAGTGCCACTTATCCAGTTCGTGCCCGCGCTATAGCCAAAAGACGGCTACAGCGCTGCGCTCAATTGCCAGGGGGCGTCCCTGGACATCCTCCTGTTTACTTCCCCTCTCCACACCGGCTGCAGGCGCGAATCGGGGAAATTCTGTGTTGGCCGTGTCCCTTGGACACTGCCAATCACAGATTGTGCTAAATGACCAATCACAGCGGCCATTTAGCACTCAATCAGAGTATCCAATGAGAGATGATCATCAGTGCCATATCAGTGCCATGTGTCATCAGTGCCGCATCAGTGCCACGTGTCATCAGTGCCACGTATCAGTGCCATCTGCCAGTGTCACGTGTCATCAGTGCCACATATCAGTGCCATCTGTCACCAGTGCCATCTGCCAGTGTCACATGTCATCAGTGCCACGTATCAGTGCCATCTGTTAGTGCCATCTGTCGTCAGTGCCACCTGTAATCAGTGCCACCTGTCAGTGTCACCTGCCACATCAGTGCCACCTGTCAGTGTCACTTGCCACATCAGTGCCATCTGTCACCAGTGCCACATCAGTGTCACGTGTCATCAGTGTCACATATCAGTGCCATTTGTCACCACTAAGAATGTCTAAA